>NC_044315.2:27942610-28294736 GCF_007474595.2 Lynx canadensis | reverse complement strand
TTCTGATTTAGCTTTACTTTCTGGTTAGAGGCCAGACTACGCAGAATAATTCTTTAGAGTTATGCTGTATCCAAACTACCTCCTACTGTTAAGAAGAAAGTGCCCACATGATAATATGAATGAAGGACTAAGGTCTTCCACCTGGATAAGTTCAAGCACTGGTCCACAGAGAGCTTTAACCAAAGGAAAATTATATGGTAACTGCGAACAGTTTGCATATTCAGAGCTAGGGGGGGTAAGATGAAAAATTAGAGTGTCACTGAGGTGCTGTTAAGCATGGCAGAAAGGTGACTATATGGAAAGACTAAAGAAGCCAATTCTTTAGCTGCCCTTTGCTTTTTAAAAAAGCAACAAGTGTAGAATTTTCCCCTGTCAAAATCTGAACACTGGTGAATGCATGTTTTCTCCTACCCAATTATGAAACCCCTTCCCAACCTCTGTCATTGCCTTTTTAAGCCTAAGAGAGAAATAAAAGAAAATGGATACAGACTATCCATTCTTATTTATGAAGAGAGAGGCATATTCTAATAGTCATAAGGCAATGTATTTAAGAGCTGCACCTGAACTGGTATTCTCAAAACTGAAAATACACTTACTAATTCTACTCAACTTGCAGGATGTATCCATGTGCTTTCTAAATCATTGGTTGTCACTCAAATGGACCACAGTGACCCTATCATGCCTTAAGGCAGCACTATACTGTGTATACTATGTATTTTCAAGAAATGACATTAAGAGGAAAAGGACAACCTTTCGAACATCAGTTCCTTATATAAGTGGCGATGGTGCTTTATGGCTCCCATTTCATCTCAAAATATCTCCAAAATTAGACAAAAGAGGGCCAGAGGCAAAGCCCCATGGTGAATTGTATCCTTCAGATGAGCTTTCAATTCACTGGCTTTTAATTTCCATTTCCTGATTTACTTGGGAGTGAAGGTGAGAATCATCCAATTGATGACAAAATAGAACAAGAAAACAGGATAAATGGCAAGGGCTTTGCGGTTTGGAGGCTGGCTATCGGCAAGAAAAGCTGTAGAGGCTGCTATAGACCAGGCAAACATCACAATCACCACAAAAAGCCGGACCATTAAGTTTATTGGTCCCTGTTCGGCCAAAAGGACCAACTGGCAAACCAGCATTGACACTGTTAAGGGAAGTATACGGTAACCCAGCACACAGAGGCTCTGGAAAAAAGATAAGTTTCTTTCAAGAAGTTTTGAGTTGAGGGTGGTGGTAACTGCACCAAACCAGACAATGACAAAGACTTCTGCAAACTGGGGCCCTCCATCCTTTTCACTATCTACAGAGCTTCTTTGAAGCATTAATGCAAGTGTCACACAAAGGATCAAAGGGCCCCATAAATCCCAATCTCTCAAAAGACTATTACTTTTTCTTGGGTACAAAACATGCATGAATTTTTTCCCAACAGCTTTTAGATCACGCATAATAGTATTCTGAACAGATTCATTTAACGTGGATCTGTCAAATTCCCGAATGTGAGATCTCATAGGAATGGTGAATTCTCCTTCTTCCACGAGGATGTCTTGTGAGATGGATATATCAGAAAGGCCTGCAAACAGGGGCCTGGGCCACGTTGTCCCTGGCTCTCCCGAAGACTCTGCTGCTTTCGCCATCTTGGCCCTCCTTCTCCTGGGTTGCTCCCTACTTGTTTTTCTTAATTAAAAAACAGAAGAAATTGCTGGAAGGACAATGGCCAAGGTCCCTCTGAGAATCCTTAAAAACACCCCCTGCCAAGTTGTTCATGAAAGCTCTAATGGGGGGAGACAAGCCAGGGAAATGATGCATTCCTGTCCCATCCCCAGGACGACCATGTAAGCAACATGTGACACTATTGCTCATGAGCCAGGTCGCTGGTTTGGTTAGTTGTTCCACTTGATAATTAAACATCCACGTACTCTGTATTTTCACAAAAACCCACTACCTTTTCCATTAGATTACAAATAGGTCAAGACTTAGACACTGAAATTTTAAGGCAACTGTTGACTCATGTTTTCTGACAAGTCCAGTTTGGAGAGTGAATCCACTAGAAGTGGAGAAAGTAGTTTTTGACCTGCTGATTATTTTTCTGAGAACGCACAAGAAAAGAGGGGAAGAACACCAGCTTGATCACTGATGAGCAAGATTCACTGAGGTGAGTCCAGGAGGCAGCATTGCATTTTGCCCAAAGATCTACCCACGATTGACCTCTTTCAGTGCATCATGCCCATTTGGGGACCCAGTAAGCAAGGAAAATCTGGGCAGAAAGCTATGATGATGGAAGCTGGTTTGGTTGAGAGACTCCAAGTGCACCTTAGTCCTTTATTCTCCATCCAACCTTGAGCAGAGAGCACACCTGAGGCAGTGTGTTGGAATGGCTCCAGCTGAGAGAGTTGTGGCCTTCTGACCCTAATCCTCTGTCCATCTCTGTTGGGTCCTGTGACCTCAAGTGCTTTTCCCTCCCCAGACCTCAAGGGCTTGTCATGTGTCCTATTATTTCTGGACTGTTTGACAGTTCTCAAATCTTCAGTGATATATCTTAAGATATGACCCTAACAAGGGTGTTTTGATGATAAGGGCCCTCTTAAATACCAGAACATCATGAATAATAATATAGCAGCTATATGCTAGGGATTGTATGCTGACTGCCATATAACTTATCCTCTATAATCTTTGCAATACCCTTCAAAAGTAGTCATTTTAAATCCAGAATATCATTTCAGCTAAGTTCCCAAACTGGTTCTTTTTTTTAATGTTTATTTATTTTTGACAGAGAGAGACAGAACATGAGCAAGAGAGGGACAGAGAGATAGGGAGGTTGAGAATCTGAAGCAGGCTCCAGGATCTGAGCTGTCAGCACAGAGACCAATGCGGGGCTTGAACCACAAACCGTGAGATCTTGACTTTGAGCCAAAGTCAGACAACTGACTGAGCCACCCAGGAGCCCCTCAAAGTGGTTCTTAATATAGAACCTAACTGCAGTTTCCACCTACCCCACCAATGTAATATTAACCTGTCAGCCAGGAATATTTCAATCTAGTCCAATGAGTCTGCCACTTGGGTCCTCTCCATCCCTCAAAGAGGTGAGGTAGAAACCATGTTTTGTCCCCTAGAAAAAGCACTGCCAGGAGCAATCCTTTTCCTTTGCTAATAACTCTCTGGACACCCCGTTCTATAAAGTCTTCCATTTTGTACTACTCCTGGATGCACATCTCTATATGCTCAGTGGGGTCCTGCCTGATTCATGAAGCATTTCAGAAAGCCACTTAGATCTCCAAATTTATTTGGTTGAATTTTGTTAGTTACCAGGAGGAAAAATTTCCTCTGCCCTTTAAGTTGGGCTAAGAATCTAAGAGTTGCAGAAGAAAAATCAAATTTAGTTTCATACATACAGGGAACCCATGTTGTCATGGAATTCCAAAGACAGGCAACATGAGGCTCACAGGACATCCTGAGATAAGGAGAAAGGTCAGGGCTGGGGATACAAAGAGGAGGGAGACCATTGGCAAGCAGGATGTTTGGAAAACAATGTTTGTCCTGTTGTGTAGTTTAGTTTCTTAGGGAAGGAGCAATCTGTAGGCTAATGTCCCCTTCCTTCTACAGACAGAGAGTTGAGGGGAGAGGTAAAGAGTTTTTCCTGAATCAGCTGGGTTTTGGTTTCTTTTAACTCCAAAACAATCTTTTTGCCAAAGTGGCCCATCTTGGAGCAGCCTGCACTTGGCCCCTGCATCCACATTTAAAAAATTTGCTCCAAAACTTGAGATTTAATCTACTTGTTTTTAACAATTGTGTGCAGATTACTTACAAAGCTTTATTAGGCATTAGACAAAGTAAGTTTTATCCTAGGCTATTATTTTATTTATTTATTTTTTTGTGGCTGTAAGATCTTATAAGAGATAACTTATTTGGTTAGTAAACTCAGGTAGAATACAAGTCTGTTTATTTACTGTTGATAACTCTAAAGATGTGTTTGTGTTAATTAAACCATCAAACTTAAAGTAACTTATCAAGTAATTTCTTAGATCTTTTGAACTTGAAAGTATTTGGGTTGGTCTCTACCTTTTGCAGTTTTAGAATGCCCAGTGCTTACGGTCATTTGCCTTTGAATCAGGTAAATAGAGGTCTTCACAAGGGAATTTTAGCAATGCCATCTGAATGTGGAAGCGTTTACAACACATAAAAATGTGAACGTCAATGTACAGAGTCGCAGACCTTATAGCTTCTGGTGTAAAATTACTGTCATGAAATAGATATAAAACTTACTAGTTTGGGGGAGCCTGGCTGGCTCAGTTGATAGAACATGTAACTCTTGATCTCTGGGTTGTTGGTTCAAGCCTCATGTCGGGTGTAGAGATTACTTAAAAAATAAAATCTTAAAAAAACCTTTTACTTTGGATCTGTTTTTATTTTTCTGTTTGGTAGAATAAGGCCTAAAAATTAAAAATTGAAAAAAAATTAAAACAAAAAATTCCAGCAGGCTCTGATGATCAACTTTAATTTTGGTGTAAGTTTTTCTTATAGAGTTATAAAAATTTTTAAAAATATATTATCAGTTTTTAGCCAGGAAAACCAATAACATTTCTGGCAGTATTAAACAACATCATGGACCTGAAAGACATCCTCCAAAAGGGTGTAAACAGTACTACTTTGACAAGATCTAGAGCCACTCCCAAAGATAGCTGAAGAGAGAGCCCCGGCAAGTGGAAAGCCAAGCCACATTCTTAGGATGTAAAACCAAATGGACAAGAAGGAAATAGTTATTCCTGGGAAAAAAGGATCCATAACTAATGAGACTGGACATGGAAAGGAAGGGATAATGTGAATTTTTATTTCTCAGGAGGAATTGATTTAAAAATGAAAGAAAAAGGGGCGTCTGCATGGCTCAATTGGTTAAGCATCAGACTCTTGATTTCAGCTTAGGTCATGATCTCATGGTTCGTGAGATCAAGTCTCTAGTCAGGCTCTGTGCTGCTGGCATGGACCTTGCCTGAGATTCTCTTTCTCCCTCTTTCTCTTTCCTTCCTTGGCTCTCAAGTGCAGTCTGTCTCAAAATCAATAAATAAACATTTTTAAAAAACGAAACAAACACAGACAAATAGATAAATACATACATAAATAAATAAATAAATAAGAAACAAACAAACTAAAAACTCTTGGGGGCCCTGCTCAGGTTTAAGAAATGTTTTACTGTGGGCGGGGCGCCTGGGTGGCTCAGTCAGTTAAATGTCCGACTTTGGCTCAGGTCATGATCTCATGGTTCCTGGGTTCGAGGCCCATGTCAGGCTCTGAGCTGTCTGCACAGAGCCTGGAGCCTGCTTCACATTCTGAGTCTCCCCTCTCTCTGCCCCTCCCATGCTCATGCTCTGTCTCTGAATAATAAATAAACATTAAAAAAAAAAGAAATATTTTACTGTGGGCCTCAGTTCAGTCCTTGACCAACAATGAAAGGCCTCTCAGGAGGATCACCTGTAACCTCAGGTGGTGTCCTGTAAAAAGGTGAGTGTGTCTTCAGGTGGAAAGGCACCTGGGACAGGAAAGTAGCAGATGCAGCACTCAGGGCAAGGAGGGCTGAGGAGGTGGAGGACGTAAGTCAGTCTTATAGTCTTTGGTCTTAAGCACCTCTTGTGTTTCTAATTTTTCAGTAGCCTTTTGTAGTGAATCTTTCAATGCAGCTATTTTGGAATACTGAAGGCTTTTGGAGTCTTCTGCATATGCATTAAAATAAGTACCCCATTCTGTTTATTTAAACTGAGAACCCTGACTTTCATGTATACATCTTAAGTGAATAGTTCTGTCCAACTGGAAATTCCCCATAATGGCCACTATAATTCTAAGTTATTTTTAATAAATGTTTTCATCTTTCTAGATGTCTGTACCTTCTGGGACTACAGTTCTTAGACAGAAAGTAAGCAGGTGTGTGAAAAGCTAGCACACCTGACTCTAGAATTTAAGGATCCCAGTAGTTACGGCTTTGGGTTTTGTGGAGCCAAGCTAATACCTGAAAGGGAGGTGTCATGGGGTTGAGGGCTGTGTGGTGTGTCACAGGGTACCAAGTTACAGGAAAATTTTCTTGAGGCTGACAGGTGACCTGGTGTCCGTCTAACCTGTTCTATGACCACCTTCTGCCATCATGGGTGTCTCTTTGAGATGGTCAGAGCTCTAGCAGCCTTTAAATGCTCAACCCATGCCCACTGAGTTTTGTGGTTTCTTGGCTTTCAAGACCTGCTGGCAATAGCCTTTATTTACACAAAACAAGACAGGCAAATATGTACCTTCATTTATTAGCATAACTGTGTCCTGTCACTATGAAAGCCCTGTGAGCACCACCGCCCATTCCCTTGGGAACCTTGGTAAGGTTTTCCACATGGAGAATGTGGCCTGAAAGGCGGGGGGTTGGCTCAGGGCAGATCCTTCTGTCAGCTCAGTGGGGCTGCGCCTGGCACAGGTGAGGTGCAGGGCCACTCCTGAGGGGATGGGCCACTCCCAAACCAGCTTGGCCACCACCTTTTGGTTTAGAGGTTCAGAGCTCGCAGAAGGTGCTGTCCTTGAGCCTGGCCCCATCATACACCCCACCTACTGGGCTGTGGATGGCCATGCCATGTGCCCGTGTCCACATGCCCTGGAAATGGAAATGGTTGCAGGGAGGGGAGCAGTCCTGCAAGTCTCCTGCAAATCCCACGTCCTCAGCCTTCCTCCCCAGCCCTGTGCAAACACTTGGGAGTATTTCTTCTCTATCAGGGTGGCTCTAACATCTCAGAAGAAAGGAGATAGCTTTTAGACAGTTTGGTTTAATTAGAAACTCATGTGTTTTGCTTTCCTAGGTTTTGAAACATGCATCCTTCTCTCTTCCTGGCTGCCCTTTGCTTGGGAATAGCCTCAGCTGCTCCGCAACTCAACCAGAGCTTAGATGACCTATGGTCCCAGTGGAAGGCAACACACGGGAAGCTATATGGCATGGTTGGTAACATTTAAGCTTTCCAGAGGGACCCTTGCAGAGAACAGTCTGTGCTGGTGGGAGTTCATAGCAGGGAGTATTTTTTTTTTTTTACATTGATGTAATATTTTTATTTGAGCTACTATCCATATTCTGGTCACTTGACCTAATAATAGCCTATGGTAACATTTTCATGCCTTCAATACAAAGATCCAGTCTAGAGTTAGGTATTGCATTCAGTTGTCAGAATTTTTTAGCCTCTTTTAATCCAGAATATTTCCATAGCATATATTTGTCTTTTTTTTAATTTTTAAAAATTTTTAATTTTTATTTATTTATTTATCTATCTATTTATTTATTTATATGAAATTTATTGTCAAATTGGTTTCCATACAACACGCAGTGCTCATCCCAACAGGTGCCCTCCTCAATGCCCATCACCCACTTTCCCCTCCCTCCCACCCCCCCAATCAACCGTCAGCTTATTCTCAGTTTTTAAGAGTCTCTTATGGTTTGGCTCCCTCCCTCTCTAACTTTTTTTTTCCCCTTCCCCTCCCCCATGGTCTGTTAAGTTTCTCAGGATCCACATTAAGAGTGACAACATATGGGATCTGTCTTTCTCTGTATGGCTTATTTCACTTAGCATAACAAGCAGAGAGTATCTTCTTGAGGCTGATCTTACCAAGGCAGTAAGCAGGGCACTGTAACTGTGCACAACATGGGCATATGTCCTGCTGTGTGATTGCTAGAGAACAGCTCCCAGAAGCATCAGGCCATCCCTGGCTATGGTTTCTCCTCCTTTCTGTGAGCATGTCCACTTGGTGCAGTTGAGTTGGTTTTAATTTTTTTTAATGTTTATTTATTTTTGAGAGACAGAGACAGAGCATGAATGGGGTAGGGGTAGAGAGAGAGACACACACACAGAATCTGAAGCAGGCTCCAGGCTCAGAGCTGTCAGTACAGAGCCCAACACAGGGCTTGAATTCACAAGTGTAAGATGATGACCTGAGCCTAAGTCAGACGCTTAATGGACTGAGCCACCTGGGTGCCCTGAGTTGGTTTTAAATAGAAATAAAGATGATAAGGGAGGGTTTAAGATGACAGAGCAGCATGGGGACCCTGAATTGTCTTATCCCTGAAATGCAGCTAGATCACCACCAAACCATTTTGAACTCCTAGGGAATTGATCTGAGGATTAGTGCAACTATCTGCATAACTTGAGCTAAAGAACTTGGCAAGTCTGCGGTGTGGAGAGGTGAAGTGGGGAGAGAAAGGCTGCGGAGGGAAGGGGGCCATTTTCATGGAGAGAGAACAGAGAGAGAAAGAGAAATGGGGAGAGTATGGCCCATCGGGATCATGCACAAAAGGCACACCCCCCCCTTCCAAAAAAAAGAAAAAAGTAGCTGGAGAGAAAGAGTGAAAATACTTGCAGGAGACTGAACAAGAAATCTGTTCCCCAAATCATTTACAGGGAGAAAGAAGAGGGTTTCAATACCACCAAGATTCTATAATAAGTGAAGAGCAGAGTCCGAAATTTTGGAGCTCAGTGCCTGGTGGTGCTCTGGTGAGGAAGCAGGGCGAATCCCCAGGAACAGGCAGCAGGATCTGAGGTGTCCATGTGCCACATGGGGAGAAGCAATTTCCCTGCTTGGTGTGCATTTGGTAGAGGCCATAAGGCCTCCCTGCAGGCAAAGGTCCCACAGGACCCCAGAGAGCAGCCACGTTTGCGGGTATTGGGACAAAGACACCAGACTGCGGCAAAACCTGGTGCCCGCTGTATGTTGTGGTTTGTCATAATCTCTGAACCTCTGCTGCTTCCCGACCGCACAAACGTTTTCTGGGGCAAACCAGCACTGGCCATTGCTCAGTGAGACCCTCCCTCAGAGAGTTGGCACGGGTCCGAACTGTGGGAGTCTCTGAAGCGTGTGGTTTTAAAACAACACCCCATCTGAGATAAAACTCTGGAGGAAGGTGCTGCCGGGCAAGTGAACAGCTTGGACACAGACGGGGTAGAGGCGGGGAGTGGAGGAGGCCTGAGACAAAGAGGGGTGCTTGATTTTGGGTGAGTGAGAGCGCCAATTTCCAGTGCCAGACTGGAGAGCTGGGTAATCTATTTCCACTTGTACACTGATCCATCCCAGTAAACTAAGCAGTGTCACCTAGTGGAGAGCAGAACTATTACACCAAGCCTCACCCAACTGCGCCCTCCAGGCTAAAGCAGCTGGACCATCCTGGGTCAAGAGGGAATCCCCCCGAGGCTGCACCCCACACTCCAACAGACCCTGTTCTGGGGCCAGGATCAGGCTGCGGGTGGGAGAGCAGGCTGGCTGTGAGGCCGATTGGAGCAAGGGCAGTGAAAGCCATCCCTGACTGTGCAGGTGTAGAAGTGGGCTCTCTGGGTGCACAGAGCACCCACCCACACCATCCTATCAGAGTTCTTGTTGGGTTTGGTGTCAGTGTTCATGTGTCTGTGTCTCCTCAGGACACGGATCTGGACCGGGTCCACACCTTCCTATTCCCTGCACTTTGCTCAGCCCATGGGGGCCTCCATAAATGAGTGAGTGAGTGAACCTGTGAATAATCCTGCTTCTCCATGTAGGGCTGAGAGAGGACAGTGGGAAGGTTACGGGGTCCTCCGGCCCCATACAGCATCGTGTATGTACTTCTGATGCCCCTTCTCAGCATCTGGTGCCATCACGGTGTCATGAGGGAACGGGACCCCTCCACACAGAGGGGCAGGGGCCCCTGGGCCAGGCTGACAGGCTGACTCTGGTTCCCTTTTAAATTGACAGCTTCATGGGAGTTACTCCACCCCACTTCTTGTGCACCAAAATACCATGGGCGCGGGCACATCCCTGGTGACAGCTCACCAGTGGTTGC
Organism: Lynx canadensis; assembly: GCF_007474595.2. Lineage (NCBI taxonomy): Eukaryota > Metazoa > Chordata > Mammalia > Carnivora > Felidae > Lynx > Lynx canadensis. The sequence goes on along the minus strand of NC_044315.2, from coordinate 28,284,925 downwards.
CAGGGCCCAGGCAGGGAAAGGCGGTGACTGGTTATAGCTACGGAGCTTCCTTAAGGGGTGGAAATGCTCTGGAACCCAGAGCTATGCTGGTTGTACACATTGTACATGTAGTAAAGCCACAGAGTTTCAGTCCCTCTGAAATGGCTAAAATGGTCAGTTATCTGTTGTGTGCACTTTACATGAATTGTTTTTAGATGCAACGGGACAGAATCAGACATGGGTAGCATCGCTGACCAGGGTACCACTTCCAGGTGTAAAATAAGTAAGTCCCAGGATGTACTGTACAGGATGGGACCACAGTTCATTACACTCTATTGCATATTTGAAAGTTCCTAAGGGAGTAGCTCTTAAAAGTTCTTATCACAAAAAGCACAGACCAGGCAGGAATTCTGAACCTGGGGCAAAATTTAAAATCTGCTCAGGGCCTTGCCTTTTTCTGTGAGTAACACACCTTCGGTCACCTGTGTTCAGGATACGCACTGAGGACCGTTCCTCCAGTATCTGTGACCCTCCTTAACATCCAGGGTGGAATCAAAAGCAGCTGTTGGGCCCCTCGGGGTCTGGGAAAACCACCCTGGTGGGATCCTTAAGTGTGTGCAGCTGAGAAACTTCTTCAGAAGACACTGTCCCAGACTCTCCTTCACCAGCTCCACAAGGTTCCCGCCCTCACCCCAGCCCTGCAAGCCAGCACATAGTCGCCTCCTCCCCGGCTCCTGTCTCTCCACTCCGTGCTTGCTTTGTGCTGTCTCCTGTCACAGCCTAGGAGGAGTGCTGGCTTTGCGTTGGTTGCTTGGCTCATGTCTCCTAGTGCCTTGGTGGCCTTAGGTGTGGTCAGCCTGGCTGTGGGCCCTGTGTCCACCCCCTTCCCGGCCTGCACTTGCAGATGTCCCAGGAATAGCAAGGACAGGCCTCACTGAAATCATGGTCACAGAAAGCAAAAGTCCAAATCACAAATGTGTAAACTGCACATGGCATCGTGTTCTATTGGGAGGAAAGGTGGGACCCAGCCCTTGAAGACACAATGAGCTTCGATGAACACAGCTTCCAGATTGCACAGATCCAGCATTGGCCTCAGGATGGGTCCTCGCCTTAGGCTTTCTTCTTGGAATGCTGGGCACACCCAGTGACTTGAGAGCAGAGGGCAGCACAATTGGGTTCCTACGGAATCCTGTTCCTGTGCATCTCGAAGTTGGTGATGTTGGAATGAATGCTCCGTAATGTGGCTTAATGTTGGGATTGCGCACTCACTCACATGGAGCTTTGTTGGGATTTTATTTCTCCAGATCCCCTCAAGTGAGGAAATTATCTTTGGGAAAATAAGAATATAGCCTATCATTGATTTTCCATAACAGTTTCAATTTTGTACCTCAAATTCACTTGTGTACATGATATCACATAGTGTCATATCTGTAGCCACATCAAAAACAATGGTATTATAGATGATGTTTCTATGTGATCCCTCTCTCCATGAGGAAGGACATCTGAGTTGAATTTGTTGGGAACGGGGGACAGTTTACTGAGGTTAACATGCCCTTTCCACTTATTTTTTGTGAACACAGAAGAATTGCTACTTTGGGAAGAAATAATACCAAACTGGATTGATGTCTACAATGTTGCTCATACATATCGCTACTACTTTCTGAGCACCAAGTGTGTGCAGAGCACTGGACAAAATACAGTACATGAAACACCTCATTAGATGTCCACACGAGAGCCTACAGGGTATCTCTCCACAATTTCACTGAAGCCTGGAGGGGCCAAGCGGGCTGCCCTTGCAACGCAGCTGGCAGTTCATGAAGCATCTAGTTCTTTTGCCAGTGCCTAGTGATGACTTCAGCATAAAGGCAATCTCATACACGCATTTTTCATTTTCTTCTGTAGTTTTGATTTGATTTATAAATGTAGGATGGGTTACACCTTCTCTGCGGGCAGCAGTTTTCCTGATTTAATGATTAGGCTCAGACTCTGAATATGGACCAGGCCAGTGCTTCTAGTTGTAGGTCAAGTTCTCTCACAATTCCTGCTGTTCCCCCTAGAGGGAGCCAGCTCCCTGCTGTGGGGTTAAATTTATTCCAGTCTGAACCACAGGGGAGGCAGGATAGGATGAGAACTTGTGTGCCTGAGTGAGAGACAGAGAGAGAGAGAGACCGAGACTGAGAGAGGCAGAGACAAAGATTGGTGACAGACAGACAAGGATAGGCAGGGAGAGAGACAGAGATAGAGAGACAAAGAAATCTGTTTATATCTGTCACCTGGAAATTTCATAGGTCCTCATCGGTAATGAAGATGATGCTCCAGGAGCCTAGGAGTTACCCTGAACCAGCCGCACAACAAGTGACACATGGTTCCTGGGGAGAGAGAAATGTTATTTGCTACTCACCCCTCACCCCTCAGAAGTCATGTCTCCATTCATCTTCCTTCTCATCGATTGTCCTTAACTTGAAGATTCTGCAAGTAGATTCTTGACAAAATGTGGCCCAGGGTGGTGGGATTATCCACAAGTGTCACTGTGTGTGGCAGCATCCTTCAGCCACTGCTTAGGGAGACTTGGGACTTGGGGCCTGGTGACAGAAGGTTCTGTCAGGAGGATGTGCCCTTTGACCCAGAAGCCACCCCAGCTGCAATCAGCACAGCGATGCAGCGGGTCTCCCAGGGAGGCTGTTGACCTGGTCCAGGTGCCACACACATGTCATCTCACTGGATTCTCCCGACTTGGTGAGCTTGTGTGATAAACCCCCTTCAGGGAGAAGTAACCCGGGGCTCAGAGACATAATGTGCCTGTGACGAAGGCAGAGGCTGAAACCCAGGGTCTGGCAGTGCTGTGCACATGGGTGAGGGAGGGAGGAGGAAAACTGGATTTGCTGCCACCATTCACACTTGAAGAGATGTCACTGGACAAGTTGGGTATTTGGGCCTCTTGTAGAGGGCTGCTGCCCTCTGTCCCCAGAGAGGAGCACAAGGGAGGGTCTTCTGCCCAGCTTGCAAAGGGGCTTCTCCATCAGGCCACTAGGGGCCAGCAGTTAGCAAAAATTAATGTTTTCCCTCTGTAATTTTAACGTCTCCACATGAAATCATTATTGTTGTAATACTGTGTACAAGCCTGTCCCAATCTTTTGTCCTCCCGACAAAAAATTCCTGCAGCAGGTGCCGGAATGCCTTTCATTTGGCAAATCTGGTCTGCTCCTAGGAAGCCGGAGGCCGTGGTGCCACTGAGACAGTCCATCCCTGACGGTGCTTGTCCAGGACACAGGTTTGACGCCACGGGGAGTGGACAGACCCCTTCTCGGGAAACCCGAGAGCCTTCGCCACTTGGACTAAGAGTCTGCAGAGAAGCACACTGCGACGGGGCCCACGTTGCCACTGAGGGTTGCGTCATTTCTTCTTTACATTTCTATTGGCCAAGTGTCCTACTTGTATAATCAGAGAGACCTATTCACTTAAGAGTAACTGTTCCTGCTTTTCTCCTTCCTCCTTGAATTTTCCCATTGGGCTTGTCCTCAGTCTGAAATCTTTGCTCTTATGCAAGGTCTCACTTTGTGTTTGGCTCACCGACTGTGAAAGCCAGGCAGCCCGGGGGAAATGGTCAATTCTTCAGGACTTTGCAATGTGTGTTACTATTCCCTGCAAACCTAAGATGCTAACTACAGCTGTATCTCAGCTCCCCGGGTCCCTCCCCCAGTGCACTTATGGGGAACCGCCTCTCACCACCCAAGTCCCAGCCCTGAGGCAGACAGACTAGCTCTGCCCTCAGGACAATGGAGGAGAGACAGGCAGGCATGCTAGTAATGGGGCCGTGGGTCCATGGGCACCACTCCTGAGGCCCCCAGGCTCTAGGTACAGATGCAAGGGACCCAAATCGTGTTTCCAGCTAACCTCACAGGTCTCACCATACATGTTCATGCGATATTTCAAAATTGATCCATTATTTCCATTTACTAACAGACGTGGACTTGAAAAGTGGATCGTTAATATCCTTCCCATAACGGAAAAGCATTTCTGCTGCCATTGATAGAAATATTGCGTGAACCGCCAACCACGGGGCTGACATCTGGTACGTGCAGTTGCTCAGTCCTGCTTTCTCAACAGGGGAGATTAGCCAGGAGGAACTTCAGGCCACAAACCAAGACCTGCCCCTAGAGCAACCGAAAGCCCTGGAGGAGATTCCATAAAGGAAGACCTTTCTCACTGGGACGCTCAGCGGCACCGAAAACCACGGACAGCTCCTGTGTGCACTTATTGTTGCCTTTGACAAAAAACGGTCTCTCGGACCTGAGTGGTAGTGCTTGATCCACATCAGTCAGGGTCCTGGTGGGGACATTAATGAAAGGCAGAGTCATGGGCAAAATTCACAGGAAGACCCAAGAGACAGTGAAGCATGTGGAGGCTGGGACAGAAGGAAGCCATTACCTCCCCTGGGGCAGAAAGACACAGGGATAAATCCTTTCCTGGGGAAGCTGGAGCCCAGGGGTGAAGCTGCTCAAGAATTTAGAGTCCCAGACACACAGCTGGAGTCAGAGAAGCAGCACTGAGTGATGGGGGAGGAAACACGTGAGCCTAATCTCTCCCAGCCCGTGCAGTGCCCCCCATTAGCCGACCCTAAGTAGAAGCCCAATGACAGGCAAGCCTGGGAGAGGCCGTCCATGGGGTCCACCTTTCGGGGTATCCCTTCCTTAGGAGAGTGGATGCTCTTTTCTCATGGCAACATTCTCCTGAATGGCGATGGCTCTGTCTCTTGCTTCAAAGAGACCCTCATGTACAGGGATGTGGCACCACACTGCCCGAACCCAGAAGTCAGGGTTGTCTCTGTCTTTCTCTGTGTGCAGAGCTCCACAGAAGGTTCTGACTGTCCCAGCGTGGGTTCTGGAGTGGGCCTGCATAAACATCAAAGGGTGGGGAGATGGAGTTCCCTGGTGGCCTGGCCCCAGGGCCCCAGGGCCCCAGGGCCCCGGGGCGGTGCTGGGAAAGTAGCCATCCTCCCCATGGGGAGAGTTCTGTTAACAGGGAAGGGACCAGAAGAGCTCTGGGCAAAGAAAAGCAAAGGATGGCAAGAGTCTGTCTACTTTTCTCAGATGCAGGTGCCGGGACTGGCACGTGTACATTAGGATGTGTGGCTGCCTGGGCTCCGGGAATGTTAAAGTAAAACAACGAGGCGTATAACCCAAATCCGAAGGGCTTAAGGACCACTGGGCTCACTGCCCCATCCTGGGAAAGCCCTCCGGGGAGAGGCCAGGGGGGCCTTCAGGGTGTTCTGTTCCTGAAATCAGGTGAGGTGGGAACTGTCTGGTGAAGTCCCACCATGCGTAGCTGGCTCCACCCCCTGCAGGAGGAAGAAACCAGAACATGGCTCAGCCCCTGCAGCCAAATGAGACTCATCAACGTCCAGAGTCCACGGGGCTGTCACTAAACCTGGATGGCGTGACCCTGGGAGAGCCCCTCCAACACCAAGGGCCGGCCTGGCTGTACCTGCACAAGCAGCCGCTAGATGGCAGGCAGGCTGTAAAACCTGAGGGAGGTTGGGAGACCTGAGGCTGAAAATGACTGCCTTTGTGAGGAGTAGTTTCCAGGTTTGCAAGATGAGAAACGTTCTGCAGAAGGCTGGTGCTGAGGGTGCACAGGACTGGCTGCCCCTGCACCCCACAGGTAAATGTGCTAAAACGACCAATTTTGAGGTTTGTCTCTCTTACCACAACTTCTTAAAAACAAAGTAAAAAGACCCATCAAGCTGAAAGTTAAAAATAGCCAGGTAAGAGAAAAGCTTGCAGAGGAGTGTGCAAAATTGCCCACTGTGTTTAGAGTATGCAGAGAAGCTGGGCTCCCAAAAAGGGCTGAGATAGAAAACATGATCCAATGCACTTTTCAAGAATTTGAGATGTGTTACTTTAGGGAAACATCTAAAGTGGTATCAGAGGAGGAAGAATTAAAAATTTTGTTTGACTTTTTTCTCTTTTGTTTTTCCATTTTTCCCCCCAGTTTGAATCATAGTCTTGTCCAGACTTTTGATTCTTGAGGACTTGAGCCAAACTGTTTATAAGGTGGGCAGTTATCAGATTCATTGTCTAGAGACCATGGCTGAGCAGCTATGGTGAGTGCCAGCCCCAGGCTCACAAGAAGGCACAGAGTCAAGTTCACTCATGTGCCTGCTTATCCAGGGAGGTCACCAGGGTCAAGTCAACAGTGCCTGAAAAATTGTTTCTGGGTGTTATTTCCAGGGATTGGAGCTGTATTTTGGATGGCCACCTGAGAGTAAGATCAGACTTCATCTTCGCAACCAAAGGTCATGTGTTGCTTACAGGCTGGGGCCTCAGCCCCCTCAGCCTGGAACTCAGTAGCTTCCAGACACAGGCCAGGACAGGGGTGGGAGCACAGGTCCCCACTGAACACCCTGGAGGAGGGAGGGCCAGGGAGGAGACCCTGGAAGGGGATTTTAAGGAGATTCCATGGGCACCTCTGGAAATGTGTGTGACCAGAGCGAGAAATGACTCAGGATAATGCTGCTAATCTTCTAGAACCCCATCCTCAGATGCTTGCTGGTTGTGACTATTGCTCACAGGGCCAAGTCTTTGCTCCTAAAGAATGAAGAAGAGTGTGGGCATGGGGAGGAGGGGCAGGAAAGAAGTTGCACAGGTTTCTACAGCAGAGGTTCCCCCGAGGTGGGACTGTGATGTGCCCTCCCTCTTGGGGCTGATGTTTGGTGAGGGGGCCTGGCCGGGTGCCTTAGGCTGTGACTCCACCCTGCGGGAATCCTGTCAGGGGCACAGAGAGGGTACTTAGGCCAGCTCTGGGGAGGATGATGTGCCTTGTCCCCCTGAAATCATGGAATTTACAACTAAAGAGACTTTCAGAGGGTTTGATTAAGCCATTCTCTCTGTGACCTGAAACAAAGGGTTTAAGATTGTAAATAGAATTTTATATTTAATTATTATAATTCAGAATAATTGTCAGGCTGTCTGCCCACACTTGGGGGCCAGTTATTCTCCTGTGCTAAGTATTTAAAGTATAATATTGTGTATGAGCATGTGTGTGTTATGAGTGTACGTATATATTTAGATACTGTGAAAGTGTATATGCATACATGCGCATGTGTTTGTGTGTGCATATGTATATATGTGCACGAATGAATGAATGTATGTAACTATATGTGTGCCTATGCGTAAGTGTATGTGTGTATATATATATGTGTATATACACATGCATATATATGTATATATACATATATACACACATACATGTGTATATATACATATATATGTAAGTTTGTGTTATTATGTGTGTATGTTTTTTAATGACGTAAAGGATTTTCTAGCCCTAAAAACTTGATCTCCTGGGCAAGAGCCTTGAGACTCACTGATTTATCCATGAGTGTCCATTTTCCACATTCCAGGGACTGAAAGAGCACGCTGAGAACTTTTCCTAGAAAAATATGAATTTATTAATGAATTTTTGCCATACCTTATAATATTTTTTTACAACATTGTTTTACTAAATATAACAGATTTTATGTCACGTTTTAGCATGAATGGAAAGAAAATCCAATCTTCCTACCATCATGAGAAACAAAAATGTTGGTCAATATTATAGTTATTAGTAGTTTAGAAAACCTTCAGCTTCAAAACTCATTATGGATGCAGTTTTAAGAGTTTTTCCAAATCTGGAAAACCTCTATCAAGTTAGATATTTTTTATTGAAACGTAAGTTTTAGAATCTTCAGACATGTGGAGTTTTCTTATTTGCTGACTCATTTGAATGCTCGTTGAATTGCAACAATATTAGCCAGTCTCTGGGGGTCTGCATCCTTCTCAGTCTGGTCTGAGGGGCTGAATTCCTCTGTGGGCTCCCTTCACTGGGGACACAGCCTCACTAGCACTCTGGGCTTTTCTCCCTGTGAGGCTCCCTGCCACCTGGCCCAGGTCCCCACTTCTCCAGCCTCCTCACATCTCTGAGCCTGGGAGCCTGCTGTCCAGCTGGGGCCCTGCCTGGCCTCCCATTGGGAAAGGCTCCCCCTGACTGGGGGACCTTATCAGTCAACAAGGACTGTACATAGCAAGGACACCACAAAAGACCCATCATGTAGGGAACACCCAGCTCCAAGGCCAACATGCAAAACTGGTTATCCTGTAGAATGTTCTGATTTGTGGCCTTACCTGATTGTTTCTCCTGGTGACATCTAACTTATGCCCCATAAACTGGACAAACGTGGACTTCCAACATGGTTCGTTTCCATTTATCATTTTGGCAAAACGCTATTCTGAAAATAAATAAGAATAAGCTTTACTACCTCTGTTCCCAAAGTAGTTTGAGACTGTTTTTAACATAGATGAGCTTCTCATTTGCTGACTCCAGAACCTGAGCAGCCCTACTGTGTGCCGGAGGTTCCCACACTGTGTGAATTTCACGAAGAACATGGAGACTGACACTCTGTTACACAGAGTAAGACCCCGTAGAAACAGCAACAGCTTCCCAGCGCAATCACCAGTCATGGTAAAATAGTTTTAAAACATTGTATTGGCTATCAAGAGAAACAGAAAGAAAGAAAACAAGCATTTAAAACAAAGAAATCTGAAATCTAGGAGAGTCAGAGCCTCAGAATTGTGGACATATTTTCTTCTTTTTTTTTTAAATTTTTAACATTTATTTATTTTTTGAGAGACAGAGTGCGAGCAGGGGAGGGACAGAGAGAGAGGGAGACACAGAATCTGAAGCAGGCTCCAGGATCTGAGCTGTCAGCTCAGCTTGTGGCTCAAACTCACAAACTGCGAGATCATGACCTGAACAGAAGTCACATGCTTAACTGACTGAACCACCCAGCTGCCCCTGGACATTTTTCAATTGAATAACTTAATCTTAGAACAAAAGCATCCTATGGTCCTATTTCTTCTCCATTTCACAAGACTAGTGACCACGTTTTTATTTTTTTGAGGTTTATTGCTGTTTTGCTTGTCTAGAAGCATTTGTTCTGTGCTGTGCATAGAAATGCAGGGAAAGCCCCATAGGCCCTGCCCATGAAATATTTCGTAGCCACATGGATCCCGTCCCCTGACACTGTAAAACTCATCCTGTGTTCCGCAGGCAGGGCCTCCCTTTGGGAAGACCAGTGATTCTGGCTGTACTTGAAATGTGCTCACAGATCCCAGCGTTAGTAGGAAACCTGGAGTCATGCACATGTCAGACCACGGCCTGCCATGAAACACAAGGGTCAGTGCATCTCTATTCCATAGACTCTGGGATGGAGAATGGGAAGAGCAGGTTTTACTTCATAAGAGTGTTCATGTTCCCACCTGAACTTCCCATCCCTGTCCTTCCTTCCACGTGACAGAGAAGCCTGGAATCCTCATCCACGATAGCCATGTAAACATTTCTAAGACAACTAGTTATGGTGCTGCTTGTGGATTCCTTTGTCTCTTGAAGACGTGCACAGTGGAAGACAAGGTGATTGTGAGTCGGAGGTCCTTAGTGCCACCCAGCTTCTCCTGAGCATCTGGCATTTGGAAGGACAGTGTATCTATCTATAAAGCCTGGCTTATTATTGAAAGCCAGGAGGTCAAAACTCGGGTTATTCAAGTTAAATCCTGAACATTTGACTTTTATTTTCATGTCTCCTTTACTACACTTCCCAAGGCAATGGATGCTTCTGGTGAATCAAGGGTGTGTTGCATATACGAATGTGAATCAAAAATGAACATAAGCCTTCCAAAAATATTATCCCTATCACAGTCAAAATTGAGTGGCTGAGAGGAGAGGGGAGAGGGGTGTTAGGGTTTCACGGGGACAGAGTTCAATGTGAGATGAGGAACATTCTGGAGATGGATAGTGGTAAGGGTTGCAACAGTGTGACTGCACTAAATAAAAACGGTTAAAAGGGTCAATTTTGTTGTGCATATTTCACCACAGTAAAAAGCAATTCACCTTGCTTCCCAGTGAGCAGGCGAGCGTGGGAAGCTGTCTCACTCTGTCCTGGAAAAAGAGCAAGGAACACATTGGGTAAGATGGTGGTCTGTGGTCTCAGGAGGACAGTGCTGACCTCCTGGGGTCCAGCTCCCTGGTGCTGTCCTATGAGTGTGACCAGCCAGCAGGGATCTTCTGCTGCCCACCTGTCTAGATCATGAGCTCTGAGCAAGCAGGGGTGCAGCGGGCTGTGCATCTTCCCTGCAACAGCATACTTCCTGTCCAGTCCCTGCAAACGCTTGTGTGCTGTGTAGACTGCTACAATGTGCTTGGAGGAGGGGGCCGTGGGGCCCACATTTCACCTGCATTCAACCCAAGCCCTGTGTGGTTGGGGTGGGATCTCCTCCTGTACAGGTGATTGTTGGCACCAAGCCTGACCTTTATAGTAACACCATTTGGCACAGTCCATGTTGGATTATTGCCCAGACTGCTTGGATTCCTCTGATTCAAGTGCTCACTGAACCTCTAGGGTGCAGTGACCCCACTGCATGGGGCAGTGACCTTAGAACAGTTCCCCTCTGCAACAGGAATCCACATAAGTCAGGTGGAGGAGACTGGGGCTTGGGGAACGAGTTCCCAGCCAGGACGCAGAACACACACCTGAGCACACATGGCTGAAAAATGTTTTCCTGTGCTCTTAAGATCTCTGGTCTTGGGGCGCCTGGGTGGCTCAGTCGGTTAAGCGGCCGACTTCGGCTCAGGTCATGATCTCGCGGTCCGTGAGTTCGAGCCCCACGTCGGGCTCTGTGCTGACAGCTCAGAGCCTGGAGCCTGTTTCAGATTCTGTGTCTCCCTCTCTCTGACCCTCCCCCATTCATGCTTTGTCTCTCTCTGTCTCAAAAATAAACGTCAAAAAAAAAAATTAAAAAAAAAAAAGATCTCTGGTCTAACATGAGATTAAACTGACATAAGGCAAATTCATCAGAGGAAGCATCCAAGTGTATTAAATTTTTATATTGACATGGGGGCCTTCACAATCGAATTAAATACCCCAAGGGGTGACCACAGCTGGAAGCTTCTATAACTTTAGAGGAAGTCTTGATAAATTTGTAAAGAAATGACAAGACAAAGCACAGTAAGTTGTGGGGAGTAACAAGGAGATACTTTGGGGGGCAGGGGACAAAACTAGTGGAAGAACAGGATTATTTAGGAATTGTTTGCATAGATGCGTTCGGTGTTGACTCCCAGCCTCCGTTGGTCAGGATTCTCTCTTGCTGGATCCTTTCTCAAGGGAGAACACCTTTCTCGGGGAAATTTTATGACCTGCTTCTGGAAAGGGGATGTTAGAGAGCCCTTCCTGCATCTGCTGCTTCTCAAGTGCCTGCAGCTCAAAACAACCAATATGCCACAGTCGCTTACTTTGGGGGAGTGTGTCCCAAACCCCTGCAGCCTCAGCGAATAGTAGAATGTCTTAGGAACAAAACTGAGGTTTCTGCGGAAGAAGGAATGCTGCATCTAGACTGTGACACAGTGTGTGTGTGTGTGTGTGTGTGTGTGTGTGTGTGTTTACGTGGGGTGGAGGGCTTAAACTCTGTTCTGTTTCTCTGGGGACCTCAGACTGATACACAGACCCATCCTATAGACCCACCCACCATCTCCTAGCATATCTTTCTCATGCCTTTTTCCCTTCTTTGCAATTATTATTATTATTATAGAAAGTGGTTAGTTTCATTACAGGAAGTGAATAGAGAGTCAAGACGGTGTTAATTGTCATCAGGATAGGTGGAAGCAAAAGGCCTTACTTAGCATGGCACCAATATATTTCTTTTCACATTCGTCTATTGTGATGTCCTTTGAACCAGGTAAGGGATTGATTTCCAAGCTCATAAAAGCTGGAGCGGGTTTCTAAGTAATTCCCAACTTTCTCAAACCACTGAAGAGATTTCCACAGTCAACCATCTCCCTACTGCTGGACACTTCGATCCTTCCCATATTTTTGCTCTTACAGACAATATGTAACTTTAGAAAGGCTCATCTAGGTTTTCCTGTTGACCCGCAGGTCAGAGGGCCTGCTTATCTAAACTTCTCAACGTCCACAGAGCTGCCACGTTGCTGTCCCGTGGCCGTCCTGTGATCTGTCTCTCCATCAGGCAGAAGAGGGCCGTGTCCCAGCACCTGAGGACATCTGAAAGGATCAGTCGCTGCTGTTTATTGTGCATCTGCTAAGTGAGAACGGATGGGCCATGTTCTTCTGATTTCCTGATCCTCAGGGAGGCTCACCGTCTCCCATGGCTTCATCTACTATTTGTATTTTCTCTTCACAAACTGTAGTCTTATATCCTTAGTTTATCTCTCTGAAGTGATGTATCTTTTCCCTCTTAATAGGTATATCTTTGATGTGCACTTTGTGTTACATGTTACAAACGTTTTTCTCCTGTGCTGTGGAGTGTCTTTTAACTTTGTTCGTGGGGTGTAATTCCCATTTTGACGTAATCACATCTATCTTTTCTTTACACTTTGTGCTTAGTGTCTTTGGTCCCGTGTAAGGTCATAAATACATTTTCTTTTATGTTTTTAATACTTTCATACTTTTGTTTTTTTATGTTGAATTCTGGAATCCATCAGTAATACGTTTTGTGGATCTGCTTCTAATTTTTCCTAGATGACTAGCTATTTATTGACCGTTCTCTTCCCACTGATTTGAAATAGCATGTTTCTTTTTATTTTTAAAAAGCATCTATTAAAATAATCATATGGCTTTTCTCCTTTTGATCACTTAGCCTTCCAGTTGCTGAAGCCTATTTTCCCAGAGTCCAATGCAACCCAGTGAATGCTCCCACCTTCCCCAAGTAGGGCCAGAGCTCTACAGAGTACTTTAGGGGATGCTAGAAAATGGAAAGCACACCTGGATTCCCCCTGAGACAGGCCCAAGCATGTAACCTTCCAGTGGAAAGGCAATCAGGAAAGAATGAGAAACAGAAGAAAGGGGTTCTCAGGTCACAGGCTAGAGATCCCAATAGTTCCTCTGTCCCCTGCCTATGGAATGACGGTCACCCGGGTGCCATTCCACCAGTGGCTTTGAATCTTTGATATGTAGCCTCTGAGAATGAAATAAGGGGAGTCCCAAGCTCCTCCCAGCTCCCTGTCCTCAGATTTGACATGCAGGGACACAGATCACTAAATCACCACTAAATATATTTCAGTGTGCCTTCAATACACACTTTTTTCATATCTTATGATGGCATCAACTAAATGGAAGTTTAACATTATTTTCTTTGTTGAATAAGCATGAACTTTTTCTTTTGGACCCTTAGCTGGACCACTGTGACTGCTCTATTGTTTTAGTCAAACCAGTTAAGGACCATTTGACAGGAAAGTGAGCCCAGACCATTGTCAACAAGTTTTTCTTCTGTAAAGAACAAGCAATTATCATCAAGAAAACATCAGAATAGAAGTCATCAGCTTGGGAAACAAAAGCAGATCGGGAAGATTACAGTGTACTGGGCCATATGGATAGGGCCAATCAGGCCAAACCCCAGGGATTTAAGTGGGTGGCCTCAGAGTCACTGCCTAGCACCAGAAAGCCCTGGGGCTACACCTGCCGAGAGCATCTGCACAGCTGCATGATCAGGTGAGCAGTGTTATCCTTCTGTAAGTACTTGGGAGGATAAATTCAATGTTTTTACTCCACCATAGTGGCTCTAACATCTAGAAGAAAGGAGGATGGATTTTTAGAAAGATCAGTCTAATCAGATTCTAATTTTTTTTTTTTTTTGCTTCCTAGGTTTTGAAACATGCATCCTTTTGACTTCCTGACTGCACTTTGCTTGGGAATAGTCTCAGCTACTATAGAGCTTGATCAAAGTTTAGATGCACAGTGGATCCGGTGGAAGGAGACACATGGAAAACAATATGGTGTGGTTGGTAACATCTAAAATCTAAACTATCTAGGGGACTCACAGAGAATGCCCGTGCTGGTGGGAGTTTGTAGCACAGAGTAGCATCTTGAGACCACTCTTACCAAAGCAGTAAGCACAGCACCATGAGTGTGCATAGTGTGGGCATATGTCCTGCTGTGTGGTTGCTGGAGAACAGCTCCCAGAAGCATAAGACCATCTTTCTCCTCCTCTCTGTGAGCACATCCATTTGGTGCAGGTCAGTAGGTTTTAAATACAAATAAAAATGATATGTTATATGTTTGCCTGTAGGTTGAAGAATGCAGAAGAGCCGTGTGGCAGAAGAATATGAAAATGATTATGCAGCACAATAGGGAATACCTTCAAGGGAAACATAGCTTCTTGATGGCAATGAATGGCTTTGGTGACATGGTGAGTGTGGCACGGATTTGCTGAAAGTTTTGTTGTTTCTCTCAGTACTTTCCCCCCAAAATCTCATGCTTGTCAATATTCTACTTTCTTTTCCCTGAAGACCAATGAAGAATTCAGGCACATGATGATTGGTCTTAAAATCCAGAAGAATGAGAATGGGACAATGTTTCAAGTCCCTTTCCCTGCTGGTATCTCCTTACCTATGAATAGGAGACAGACACCTGATATTAGTCTTGTGAGTATCAAGGATGACTACTCAACAGGTCTCTCTCCAAGAGGAAAGCCAAAAAGAAAGTGGCTCCCTGCTATGGTTTCTTGCTGTGGAAAAATATATTGTAGCTATATTTATTTATTTTGTTTAATGTTCATTTATTTTTGAGAGAAAGAAAGAGTGAACGAGTTGGGGAGGGGCAAAGAGAGAGGGAGACACAGAATCCAAAGCAGGCTCCAGGCTCTGAGCTGTCATCACAGAGCCTGATGCAGAGTAGATGAAGGTAGACCACAAGCCTTGAGATCATGACCTGAGCCTGAAGTCCGACGCTTAACCATGAGCCACCCAGGCACCCTGCCGTTGCTATGTTTTAAAGTTTTCATATAGATGGACTGTTTTCACTCTTGCTATTGGTTTTGTAGACTGAGACCTTTATAATTTGTTTTCAGGGTCGGTGTGCTTCTGGCTGGGCTTTTAGTGCAACTGGTGCCATCGAAGGACAGATATTCCGGAAATACGGCAAACGTGTTTCCTTGAGTGTGCAGAACCTCCTGGACTGCTCTCAGGCTGAAGGCAATGAGGGCTGCAATGGTGGTCTAATGAGTAATGCCTTCCAGTATGTTAGGAACAACAGAGGTCTGGACACAGAAGAATCCTATCCATATGTTGCAAGAGTGAGTAGAGCTCCTCACTTGTCACCATTCCAGCTCTGTCCTTAGAGCTGAATGCTTTTGAAGAAAACAGACACCATGTTTAACATTCACATTTCCAATTGTAGACTCTCTATCTGCAGTCTGTCAAGACTGTCATTAAACGGTATTAGCCTGGCATAGTTCTCTGCTTAGATGGTTACCACATAGCTGTTTTTAGTTCTACATTACATGGAGATATGCATACCTTTTACACAAGGTACGGATTTCCCCAGAGTGAAAAACTTCTTATGGACAGGTAGACCATGAGTGTTTCATTGAATCCACACCAGTTAGTTTTGCTTTTTTTAAAAAAGGTTTTTTTATTAATTTTCAGAGAGAGAAAGAGAGGGAGAGCATGAGAGTGGAAGGGGTCCAGAGAGAGAGAGAGGGAGAGAGACAGAATCACAAGCAGGCTCCATGCTCCGTACAGAGCCCAACACGGGTCTCGATCCCATGACTGTGAGATCATGACCTGAGCCAAATCAAGAGTTGTATGCTTAACCTACTGAGCCACCAGTTAGTTTTTTTAATTTTAAGACAATAAATAGCCTTTCACCTCCTGGGTTGCTTCACAACAAACTTGACTTGGAAATCTTTTACCTGTAAGCTGCCTTGAAGTCATGTTCCCCAGGAAGTGGATGGTCATAATCAAGTTTCTTTTCCCTTACCATTCAAAGGATGGACCCTGCAAATACAGGCCTGAGTATTCTGCTGCCAATGTCACTGCCTTTCAGACAATTCCTCGGCGGGAGGAGGCCCTCTTGGTGGCAATGAAAAACATGGGATCCATCTCTGCTGCTATAGATGCAAGCTTGGATACCTTCCGCTTCTATAAAGGAGGTAAGCATTTGTTGATATAGAAAAATTGGAAAACCACCCTAAGAAACAGCAAGAATGACACTTTGGTATGTAGAATTCAATGTATAATTTTGGGGTGTGTGGATTTAATATAGTTGTTCATTCTGTACATGTAATATTTATGTCTGCTGTTTCCATTTGCCATTACTTGGCCCAAATCCCCACGAGTGTAAGTATATAATAAATATACTTAAATGACAACATAATTTAATTAGTAGAGCTTACTTTACTTTTTTCCAAATGTTAGACCTTGATAACTTTTAAAGAATTTTGATACTGAAATTAACAGTGGAAAGTAGCTCTTGGCTCAAGTAATTTTATGTTCTCTGCTGTTTCCCTAGGTTGACATCCTACAAGTAGAATAATAAGGTTTCGGCGGGTGATTTTTTTAATGCCCCTTGACTATTATTTTCAAAAGGGATTGTGACAGTTAGTATTTCTCCTGGAGTGAGATGAGGGCCCAAATCCCCACCCCTTCCCACTAAACAAAAATATCTGACTTTTAAATCTCATCTGAATTCATATCAATATCACAACTGAATTTTGAAATGCCTCCCCTACTGTGGTTGATAGGCTGGGTTACTATCACATGTCATGTGGGAATCCTCACTCAGCATTGAATATTACTCCCCAGGCATTTATTATGATCCAAAGTGCAGCAGTGAAGACCTGAATCACGGTGTTCTGGTGGTTGGCTATGGCTTTCAAGGAAAAGAATCCGATAACCAAAAATATTGGTTTGTCAAGAACAGGTATGAAAATCGAGGAATACGTACTTTTGAATTTGAAAAGGGAATGTTTTTTGGAACCAGTGTTTGGACGCAGGTCCCCCAACCCTTGAGCACACTTCTGAAATCCCAGCAGTGTTTATCCCATCTAGGGGGGAGCACAGACATAGTCATATAATGACAACATTAAGATACTGTCTCAGGCTTGCTAGGGTCCTGATATAGTTTTGGTACCACTGTATTTCTAAATTGGAAGTTTTTCAATATTCTATATCACACCCAGGTCCCAAGGGTTTCCTTTTCCTGTTCACGCTGCAGTTTTGTGAAATGTCTGTGCTGGGTTAGAACTCAACCATGAACAAGAACGGCCTCTTCTGATTCTTCCTGAATCTGTCCTGGCCTCTGGTGCACTGCTCAATACTGGATGCTATTGTTCAAAAGGTGTATGTTTTCGGTTGTTTGTAATAGTTGGAAAACCCTGTCTTCTTTCAGCTGGGGCACTGACTGGGGCATGGGTGGCTACATAAAAATGGCCAGAGACCGGAATAACAACTGTGGAATCGCCACCAGGGCCAGCTTTCCTATCGTGTGAGATGATGGTGATGAAGAAGGCCTTGACTGATAACAGAATATTCAGGAAATGTATTTTATTCTAAAGTTGATCACATCTTATTTTGTGGGGTAAAACACTTGAATCACTGGAGATCCAAGTTGTGACGAATTCTGTTAGTGTTTACACTGGTGACGAAACTACTTCTTTAATCCCTGCTCTAATCAACAGTGTGTGATTAAGTTCCTTAATAACTTTTGAATGTTTATGTTTTAATTTTTTAAAATTTATTTTTGAAAGAGAGACAGGCAGACAGGGTGTGAGTGGGGGAGACCAGAGAGGGAGACACAGAATCTCAAGCAGGTTTCAGGCTCTGAGCTGTCATCCCAGAGCCCAACGTAGGTCTTGAACCCACAAATCATCAGATCATGACCTGAATTGAGGTCAGACACTCAGTGAACTGAGACACCCAGGTGCCCCTGAATGTTCATGTTTAAAAGTTGCATGAAAGTTTTACCTTTTAAAATAAAATTTACTTTCATATGTTGAGGTGTGCTCTGTTTTTAATACATAAACTTCTTTGTAGTAAAAATGCAATGGTTTTGTAGGGAGGAAGAAATACCCTTATTCCTCCAAAATTCTTCCAACTGGTTTAAGAATTTAATTGACATGAGACAGGTTAGCAGGAGGAAAAAAAAAAAAAACAACCCTCAAAGTTTTATTACATAGGCAGGTAGGCCCAGTAATGAATTTAAGCCCAAAGAAATGGCCAAGGCAGACAGGTTTTGTTGTTTTGTTTTGTTTTGTTTTGTTTTGCAGTCTTATATATTTTGGACAAAGACAATAATTTGTGAGGAATTGACAGGAAAAAGAGAAAAGGTGTGTGGGAGTTTAAAATTGCAGGAATTCTAAGTGGAATCTGGGCTGAGGTTGTAGATGAGTAAAAAAGTAACAAGGTTTGTTTCTACAGCTTTCTCAGCTTTGAAGCCCCATCTCTGCTGATAAGGATGTCTCTTTACCTCATAGTACAGGGAGGGGACCTTTCATATGGGACACTCATTTCCTGCTTTCAAGAGAGGCATGTGACAGCCTGGGTGTTCTTGCACCGGCTGTGTCCCAAGTGGCTTCAACTCAAGATAGTCAATATGCCATGGTGGCACATTTTGGGGTGGCTTCCCTGGGGCCTCACAGTTTCTTCCTCTGAAACTCCCCTGAAAGTTTATATAATAAATAGCTGAGTAGATGACTGTGGAGAGAGAAATCCAGTTTGGATTGAGCAGTAAGAAATCTACAAAGAATAAGAAAAGCATAGATCACCATGAGGATGAATGAACAGGTGAACGAGGGTGGGGGGTACCTGGTATTCATTCATACCAGGTATGGAATGAATCAGTCACAGGAATCAAGGGCACAGCATAGGGAATATAGTCAACAGTATTTTAAGAGCAATGTAGGGTGGGGGTAGCTACACTGTGGTGAGCACAGCATAATGTATACAGTTGGCAAGTTACTATGTTGTACACCTGAAACTACGGTAACATCGTGTGTCATTTATACTCAAAACATTTGGGAAAGAAGAAGGCAAGAGGATGAATCAATAGAAGAGAACACATTTCCCCACACCTCATGAAATGAGTCCCACAATCCTGGAATAGATCCGACCAATTAAATGTGCTTCATTTATCTGATGGAAAATATTAATTCCTTTTTAAAAGTAGATTTAAGTTAGATATTATGTGCTTCATTTGGGTTAGATAAAAAGCAACTTTTTCCACTGATGACTGCACGAGCACCCCCTGCTAAGCAGTCACGGTATCTAGAACATGATGACTTTGGAGACCCCCAGAGGCTAAGCTGTTACCTTCTGACTGGAGTGTTTTCAAAGCATGCATAATGGTATTGAACCCTCCTTGTTCCATTATCATAGACAGATTTAGGATTGCCTTTTCTAATTCACCATCTCTGAAACTTGGGAATAAGATCTTTAATGCTGAAGAGAACCTGGAATTCTGAGGTATCATCCGATTTTCTATGATTCCTCAACAGGCATGTGGGTGTGACACAATTTTATGAACAAATGCTGTCACTAAGCACAGTGACAGAAGAGCCAGGTATCCAAGTCCATATGGTTCTGACCATTTAGGTGGGAACCCCACATGCTTTGTTGACACATGAAATAAAGGAGAAGGGCACCTGGGTGGCCCAGTCCTTAAGCATCTGACTTCAGCTCAGGTCATGACCTCATAGTTGATGAGCCTGAGTCACATATCAGGTAAGCTCCAGCCCGGTCTCAGGTGAGCCCCCTGTCTCTCTCCCTCTCCCTCCCTCCCTCCCTACCTCCCTCTCTCTGTCCCTCTGTCTCTGCCCTTCATTCACTTGGGCCCTCTCTCTTTCTCTCTCTCTCAAAAAAAAAGGCAGTGTGGTTTATAGACAAGGTGAGATTGAAACCTGTACTTTTCAAAGTCTGGAGTGTTAATTGATAGTGTTAATGTTCATACATCTCCATTTTTTTGTGGTCCTGTCAGTCTTTGAGAGTAGCACACGTTTCAAAATAGCTGATTTCAGAGTCTTCTTATTTGGCTCCGGCAGCTAGGAAGCTTGGTTTTGTCACCCAGCCAAGTAAGCCCAGATATTTGGTCCACGTTTTTAGGTGGCCTGTCTTTGGTCAATACAATTCCTTGCTCTGCAACTCTCTTGGAAGATTCACACATTCAATGTTGAGCTGTCTTCAACATTGACCTGTCCTCAGGGTGGTCTGAGTGGATGCCTGACTGGCTTCTGGCGGGTGGGCCAGGTTTCTGCTAGATCTGTGCCAGACATGGGAGACTGGTGTATTTTGTATATATTGGGAGAAAAGAAAACCCTTAACTGAAGATATAAAGAAAAAGCAGCTCTTCCACTGACAACTTGGAAGGAAATAATTTCCCCTTATTTGGCCTTAGAAGACCAGCTCATTCTTCAAGTCTTCTGAAACAAAATTAAAGTATGACTGAGAAGGACCAAGATGGCAGAACAGTATGGAAGTATTTTTTGTGTCTCTTATCGCTGAAATGCAGCCAGATCACCACTAAACTCTCTCACACACCTAGAAAACTGATTTGAGGATTAATGCAACAATCTACACAACCTGAACCCCAGAACTTGGCAGGTACGCAGAACGGAGAGGTGAACTGGGGGAGAGAGAAGCCGTGGAGGGCAGGGAGCTGTTTTTGCTTGTGGAGAGAGGACAGAGACAGGGGTAGAGTACCGGAAAAGCATCCCCTTCCCCATAAGCAGCTGGAAAGAAAGTGGAAAAACGGAAACAGCAGCAGGGACTGAACAAAAAAAGGGAGAAAGGACAAAGGAGAGAGTTTAAACACCATCAAGACTCTATAAACAGGGGGGAGCACACAGTCTGAGGCTCCTCAGCTCAATACTTGGTGGGGCTCTGGTGGGAAGGGCGAATCCACAGGGGCAGAGAATGAGGTCTAAGGGGTCCGTGGGCCACACGGAGAGTGGCAGTTCCCCTGTGGGGAGGACATTTGTTACAGGCTGTGCAGCCTCCCCACAGGCAAAGATCCCAGTAGACCCTGGAGAACAACCACATTTGCTGGTGCTGGAATAAGGATGTTGAGGGGGAAGCCTGGTGCTAGATGTGTGTTGTGATTTTCCATAAACCCTGAACTGCTGCTGCTACAAGATCATGTGAACTTTTTCCGCGGCTGGCTGGCACCCAGCCACAGTCTCTGTGCACCAGCAGCAGCGTGGTATCCTGAACATTCCCGTGGACAGGCTGGCACCTGGCCATTGCTCTGCAAGACCCTCCCCCAGAGGAACTCAGTGGGTCAAAGCCCCAGTTCCTCAAAAGGGAGGGGTTGAAGGGAGGGGCCAACATGGTAGAGAAGTAGGGGGATCCGAAGTTCTGTCCTCTCCAACAAAGCCATGTTGAGGCCAAAGGACCTTGAACCCCAAGAATCCGGGAGGAAAAGAGGCAGAGTTGCTTCCAGGGACCCACCTGGACAACCTGACAGGCCATAGGAGGAGCGCTTCAGGGAACAGACATCATGCCCACAGTGGAGGTGGGACCTGCCTACATCAAACCTACCCCCTCCGTGCCTGGCAACTGCGTATCTACTGGAGTGGGATTGAAGCTGAGATAGCCCCTCCTCCAGAGCAGCGCTTTTGCCTTGCCTGGTTTAATTCACGGACAATTCTTATTATATAGATATATTCTTCCTTTCTTTTCTTATTCTTATCTCTTCCCTCCTCTAGTCTGGTTACCCTGGTTTTTGGCCTATTTAAGCAGACATGTTTAATCCTTTCTCTTGATACATGTTCTATACCTCCTTCCTTATTTTCCTTTCTCTCCCTCTGGATTAAGCCATATAGTTTCTTTGATCAAGTTTATTTTCTCTTCTTTTTCCCCACCCCCTTCTTTACTTTTGTTTCTCTGTCTCTATTAAGCCTAATAGTTTCTCTGTCTGGACAACTTTACCTTCTTTTCTTTTTCCCCGCCTCCTTCTTTATTTTCCTTACTCTCTCTCTGGATTAAGCCTATAGTTTCTTTGCCTGGTCAAGTTTTATTTTTTTTTTCTTCCCCAGCCCTGTCATTTCTCTTTTTGTATGGGATAAGGCCTCTTCCATCAGCACTGCCTCCACCCCATTGTTTACTTGTAGCTGGTGTTTCTGATTTTTTGCTTTTGGTTTTGTGTATGTGTATGTGTGTGTGTGTGTGTCTTTTCTGTTGTTTTTTTTTGTTTGTTTGTCTGTTTGTTTTCCTTTCCAGGACTACTTCAATAAACAAACCAAAGCACACCTGGTGGAGGGTCCGAAACATTACTACAAGCAGGGAGATAAAGTAACCAAAGTAACAACAACAGAGAGCAAGTAACTCTCTGAAGAACACCTCCTGAAAGGCCAGGCCTTGGACAGCGTATGATCCCTCTTTAATATAGTAGTGTTTGCAGGTGCAAGACATATAACGAGCATTTAAAACACATAAGGGACAGAAAACTAGCCAAAATGATGAAACGGAAGAATTCTCCTCAAAAGAAATTCCAGGAGGAAATGACAGAGAATTGATCAAAACTGAACGAGAATTTAGAATAATAGTCATAAGATTAATCACTGGGCTTGAATAAAGCACAGAAGACAGCAGAGAATCTATTGCTGCAGAGATCAAGGAACTTAAAAATAGTCATGATGAATTTAAAAATGCTGTAAATGAGGTACAAAATAAACTAGAGGTGGTGACAGCGAGAATTGAAGAGGCAGGGGGAAGAATAGGTGAAATAGAAGATAAAATTATGGAAAAAGATGAAGCTGAGAAAAAGAGAGATAAAAACATTCTGAATCACAAGGGGATAATTAGAGAAGTAAGTGATTCAGTGAAATGTAACAATATCCGTATCATAGGAGTTCCAGAAGAAGAAGAGAGAGAGAGGGGCCAAAGCTAAGAACAAATCATAGTTGAGAACTTCCCCAATCTGGGGAAGGAAACAAATATTGCAATTCAGGAGGCACAGAGAACTCCCTTCAGACGTAACTTGGATTGATTTTCTACATGACATATCATAGTGAAACTGGCAAAATACAAAGATAAGGAGAGAATTCTGAAAGCAGCTAGGGATAAATGCCCTTAACCTACACGGGTAGATACATGAGGGTAGTAGCAAACCTATCTACTGAAACTTGGCAGGACAAAAGGGAATGGCAGGAAATTTTCAATGTGATGAACAGGAAAAATATGCAGACAAGAATCCTTTACCCAGCAAACTTGTCATTCAGAACAAAGTTGAGCTGATAGATGGTTTTATGTCCTTAATCCAGTCTCTTTGTTCAGACAGTGAGTCAATTCAGTCAAATTCATTTCAGGAAGAGGCAATGCAGGTATCTTCTTAGAGTGAGGCCTCTGCTTCAAACAATCAGGTAATAAATAAGAGGCAATTCTGTGGCAATACAAGAAAGATAATGGTTAATAAAAGGATCCAGTTATAAACCAGTTTCTGAGTTCCAAGGATAGCCAGTTGAAAGAATCTCTAGATGCTGGGCTTAAAGCATCTTTAGGCAGATAAGGTAGGTAGGTACTGGCAGGCTGACAGACTTTCTGAGAGGCTCATAGAGGAACTGGCATGAAGATTGTCTACATATGAGTTTTGCAGTGATTTCTCAGAAGGTTACATCAAGTTGTTCATATTCCATTTGCAGGCTTCAGGAAAAGGGGAGTTTTGGGTATCCAGTGATTCCAAGTCAAAAGGATAGAAAAAAAGTGGAAAATAGTAGTTTGGAGATTGTGGCCAGGCTTCAGAGGAAACTAGAAGAAATTAGGATCTCGTCCAGTTCATAGTGAACTCTATTAGACTGTAATATCCACAATGGTGTGTTATTGAAACATAATGTTTCTTTCTATAATCACCCTCATTTTTACCAAGGACAGCCAAATTAAGACCAATTTGTTTGCAAAGTGTAATAGTTGCTTTTTTTTTTTAAGTTGGCCTGGTGATGAAACTGCTGTAAATCATAGCTTATGAGAAAAAGTTTCTTAGGATTCCTTATTAATTAACAGTCCCAAACATCTGTTTTCTTCATCCTGTTAATTCATCATGAATTTGTTGTCTCCTTGTCACAATGTATAAAAACTGACTGCCTTGCTTATAGACCCAGATATAAGTATCAGGCTGTTTTTCCAATGGGTTTTACTGGCTCCATAAAGTCTGCCTGAGTTCCTTCAAGCAGTCTGGTCATATCTGTGTCTGTGCAAGTCCCCCCTTGAATATGACATTTCTGTCAAAGTCTTGGTGATGTAACCAGTGTTTCCAAATATGTCCTGTTACAAGGAGAGCAGATTCTTATTCAACTTATGCAAATTAACCTATTGTCATGAACATATGAGAATACTCACTGAAAGGTTTTGAATTCTGGACAGATTGGTAGGGACAAAAAGATAAGTGTCCCAGTCTTTTCATAGAAGCATGTTTTATCATACAGCTCTAAGTCATAGCTTAAAACAGTTTCCTTAATACTGGAAAAAACATTTAAAAATCAGCAATGTTTCAAAAAAATTTGTAAAAATGAGAATCATCTTCCATTCATCCAGTCTCATGTTATTAATTCTTGTTCTGCTTCAATCCAGATCTTCCATTCGTTCTGGAAATTCTTAACCCAGTTCAGCTTTACAATCTTAAGGTTTTCGGAAGCCTATAGAAAAGAGTTCTTCCCATCAGCATCATTGCAGGTGAAACACATTTGCAGAAGCTTTTGTAAAAGCGTCTGAGTAAAAGTCTGTCTATAAATGATAAAGATTTAAAATGTCCAAGGTTAAAGATCTGATGAGAGATCATGACAAGGCTGCTGACAAGGAAATTGGTTATTTCTCTGACACACGACAGTAACATCTCAGGACATATCAGGTTTCTAAGAGTTGCATATGATTTCTAAAACACTTACTTTATTAACATATTTCTACATAAATGTAATCTAAGGGTGTTAGTATCCCTTATTTGACATTGCTTCCTATGTAATTTAACATAAGAAATAAGCCTAATTTGTGTAATATCTTCCTTTTTATAAACAGACCAAATCTCTTGAAAACGTTCCATGGATCCTCTGGAATATTTTAATTGCATTGTGGTCAAAATACTTCATTTTAGAATTTGATTTTGGAAAGTGTGTGTTACAAAAAATCAAAATATTTGAACATTTGATTAAATAGGATCACAGATCATTATGCAACAATATTTAACTATTCAACCCAAGTGACAATAAAAGATTCCTTTTTGAAGAGAAGTGAGCCTTTATTCCCTTGTTCCACAAATAAAATGGGCTGAATTGGTTGCTTTTTGGTGATTAATCAAGAGACAAGTCCCATATCCTCATGCAACTCATCTGACTCTTTCTTTGCTTCAACTATGGCCAGGGCTGAGGGCAGCAGCAGGTACAGCAGTGGTGGTGATGGCTTCAGCAAGTGGGAAGCTGTAACCAGTCCATGCAGACAAAGCCAGAACCTGCTTGTGTCCATTGATGATAGGATGGGGCAGTGAGGCAACAATCAGGTGACCTATCTGCAGACAGACACTGGCAACACTGCAGACGCCCTCCAAGAAGTGAGAATGTAGTTTCCTCTGTGATGTCAAGCACTTCACGGTTGTAGATGCTGCCCTTGTCAAACACCTGCTGGTGATCATCCCAAAGGAGAAGGGGGAGTTTCTCAGCATATTCAGCTGTGTGGCCTCGCTGGCCCCCGCTTTGTCTCCAGTCTAATCAGCCACACGTCACTCAGGATTTCAGTGGTGCCCCTGGACATTTTAGTGGCGATGCCTAAAGCCTGGGAGAAGAAGGTCTTCTTTGGCCCCAGACAAGTGTTCTGGGCTAGTGACTTCACATGGGGCTATGGCACCACCATGGGCGGCAGCTGGCACCTTAGCCAGAAGCATGTCCCTGATCTCGCTGAGGTCCTCCTTGGTGAGCACAAAGCCCACATTCACCCAGATATGAGGCAACGGTTTCTCCAGAGCTGGTTGTTCTCCAGATGCCCGCAGATGACCTCATACATCATGGGAATCATGCCACAGCAGCACCACAGCGTTCCCATGCAAACACATGCGGGCCTACTGCGTCTTCCTGGAACCCACGTTGTCTGCTCCCACAATGAAGGATGATCGTCCAAAAGATGGATGATCTTAAGGAAGTATTTGGACTTCTGGGTCACCTTGTCTTCCCTGGGCATCATGGGGATGCATCAATGATTGCCATGCAGAGTTTAAGAAAGAAGTCACTCTCATGATGACACCTGGAAAGGAGGGCCAAGAATAAAAGATTTTAAAGGCAAATGCTGCAGGTTATACAATAGTGAACAAACTTTAGCTCTTTTAATATTAAGACTCAGTTTTCTTGAATAATCTGATAAAGACGAAGCACAGAAAATTTATATTTCTTTTTTTATATCCTTTTTTTGAAAATTTATTTATTTATATTTTAATTTACATCCAAGTTAATTAGCATATAGTGCAACAATGATTTCAAGGCTAGTTCCAGTGACTCATTCCCTATGAATACCACCCACTGCTCATCCCAACAAGTGTCTTCCTATTGCCCCTTACCCATTTAGCCCATCCCACCTTCTATCTCCTCCAGCAATCCTTGTTTGTTCTCTATATTTAAGAGTCTGTTATGTTTTGTTCCCCTCTCTGTTTTTATATTATTTTTGCTTCCCTTCCCTTATGTTCATCTGTTTTGTCTCTTAAAGTCCTGAGTGAAGTCATATGATTTTTGTCTTTCTCTGACTGATTAATTTCACTTAGCATAATACCCTCCAGTTCCATCCACGTAGTGGCAAATGGCAAGATTTCATTCTTTTTGATTGCTGAGTAATACTCCATTGTATATATATACCACGTTTTCTTTATCCATTCATCCATCGATGGATTTTGGGCTCTTTCCATACTTTGGCTATTGTTGATAGTGCTGCTATAAACATGGGGGTGCAGGTATCCCTTCAAAAAAGCATACCTGTATCCCGTGGATAAATGCCTAGTAGTGCAATTGCTGGGTCGTACGGTGGTTCTATTTTTAGTTTTTTGAGAAACCTCCATACTGTTCTCCAGAGTGGCTGCACCAGCTTGCATTGCACCAACAATGCAAAAGAGATCCTCTTTCTCCGCATCCCCGCCAACATCTGTTGTTGCCTGAGTTGTTAATGTGAGCCATTCTGACAGGTGTAAGGTGATATCTCATTGTGGTTTTGATTTGTATTTCCCTGATGATGAGTGATGTTGAGCCTTTTTTCATGTGTCGGTTGGCCATCTGGATGTCTTCTTTGGAGAAGTGTCTGTTCATGTTTTCTTCACTGGATTATTTGTTTTTTGGGTGTTGAGTTTGATAAGTTCTTTGTAGATTTTGGATACTAACCCTTTATCTGATATGTCATTTGCAAATATCTTCTCCCATTCTGTCGGCTGCCTTTTAGTTTTGCTGATTGTTTCCTTCTCTGTGCAGAAGCTCTTTATTTTGATGAGGTTCCAATAGTTCATTTTTAGTTTTGTTTCCCTTGCCTCTGGAGACGTGTTGAGTAAGAAGTTGCTGTGGCCAAAGCCAAAGAGGTTTTGCCTGCTTTCTCCTCCAGGAATTTGGTGGCCTCCTGTCTTACATTTAGGTCTTTCATCCATTTTGAGTTTATTTTTGTGTGTGGTGTGAGAAAGTGGTCCAGGTTCATTTTTTTTTTTTTTTGCATGTCTCTGTCCAGTTTTCCCAGCACCATTTGCCGAAGAGACTGTCTTTACTCCATTGGATATTCTTTCCTGCTTTGTCAAAGATTAGTTGGCCATACGTTTGTGAGTCCATTTCTGGGTTCTCTATTTTGTTCCATTCATCTGAGTGTCTGTTTTTGTGCCGGTACCATTCTGTCTTTACAGATTTGTAATACATCTTGAAGTCTGGGATTGTGATGCCTCCTGCTTTGGTTTTCTTTTTCAGGATTGCTGTGCTATTTGGGGTCTTTTCTGGCTCCATACAAATTTTGGGATTGCTTGTTCTAGGTCTGTGAAGAATGCTGGTGTTATTTTGATAGGGATTGAATTGAATATGTAGATTGCTTTGGGTAGTATCAACATTTTAAAAATATTTGTTCTTCCCATCCAAGAGCATGGAATATTTTTCCATGTTTTTGTGTCTACTTCAATTTCTTTTATAAACTTTCTATAGTTTGTAGTGTATAGATTTTTCACGTCTTTGGTTAGGCTTATTCCTAGGTATAATGTGGTTTTTGGTGCAATCATAAATAGGATCATTTCTTTGATTTCTCTTTCTGTTGCTTCATTATTGGTGTATAGAAATGCAACTGATTTCTGTGCATTGATTTTATATCCTGTGACTTTGCTGAATTCATGGATCAGTTCTAGAAGTTTTTTGATGGAATCTTGGGTTTTCCATACAGAGCATCATGTCATCTACAAAGAGTGAAAGTTTGACTTCCTCCTCGCCGATTTGGATGCCATTTCTTCCTTTGTGTTGTCTGACTGCTGAGGCTAAGACTTCCAATACCATGTTGAATAGTAATGGTGAGAGTGGTCATCCTTGTCATGTTCCTGACCTTTGGGGGAAACCTCTCAGCTTTTCCCCATTATTCCAAGTATTCTTGAATCAGTTATGTACATCCCTCTCCCCAAAATGAAAACACAGTTACATAAATCTTTAGGGGCAGCTGGCTACTGCTTCCAAAGGGTCCCTAGTTTTGCAATGTTTGATAAACCTTTGTATGCTCTTCTCTCAGATATCAATGGACTTTAGAGGCATTAACCTCCTTTGAAGCCTTAAAACTGGCTCTGTCCACACCCCAGCTCTTAGCTTACGTAACTTTGACAAGCCCTTTCATTTATACTGAATGAAAGGAACGGTGTTGCTTCATGCTTTCTGGGACAGCATTTTGCCAATCAGATACAACCAGGAGCACACATCTCATGCCCATCAGACACTGTGGCATCAGGTATGGCCCCATGCTTTCCTGCGGTGGCCACAGCTGCCACCTGATGGACATAGCCAGCACTCTGACATTAAGCTTCCCTATTCACCTGTGCGTCCCCACGTGGTGCCTGCTGTCTTACAAGTTCATAAATCATAGCACCTCTCT
Organism: Lynx canadensis; assembly: GCF_007474595.2. NCBI lineage: Eukaryota > Metazoa > Chordata > Mammalia > Carnivora > Felidae > Lynx > Lynx canadensis. The sequence continues at coordinate 28,256,074 of NC_044315.2, read as the reverse complement.
ACAACATGACAGACCCGTTACAAACAAGCGCTTTTAACTAACCCTCCGTCATCTTATTTCCGTTGCTAAAATGCTTATAATTGCTGACATATTACCACTATTCACCCTCCTTCTAAAACCATCATTGTTCACTGTTCAGCGCATACTAAGACAGCTGATGTTGCATCTTTAGAAAATGATAGGGTTGGCAGAGCTGTAAGTATGCACCCCAAACAGGCCCACTTGTTCTTTCTCCACCCAGTTGTGAACCCTGCCTTTATCCCTGACTGACAGTATTCATTACCCGGCAAATGCCCCACAGTCTACAAAGGACAGTCAGATACAAAAAGGTGTCAAACAACTATCAGATGGATTATACAGTGGGCCAAATGGACTTCCTAGAGCACCCTTTCTTTTGACCCTGTGGCTTACACTTATCACCCACCAAATTGGACACAAAGATAATGAAGGACCAAAAAGACAGTTGGATTTGCCCAGGCATCCACAACATTCCTGACCAAATGATTTCCCAGTGAATGATTTGTAAATCCCGGGAAATCTCTGGAAGAAATCAGCACACCCCAGGAAGGCTTCCTACGCCCACCTGCCCTCTGTGATTGTATAGACGGATTTGATAGATGTGCCCCAAGCCTTGTGCAGTCTCACTGTTTGGTCACTGTCTGCATGCTCAGCAGATGGGCTGATGCTCTCTGACTAGATGTGGCACTGCCACAGCAGGTAATAGAGAAATTAACACCTCCATTTCTCCTTATGGAGAAATGCCATTCCTTATGGTTTGAATCAGACAAAACATTCTGTTTACAGAAGGTGTAAACCACCTGCTTGCAAAATCTCTGGGGTACACATTAAAATTTCATACCATATATTATCTTCAATTATCAGGGCAAATGGAACATTAAAATCTAGACATAAGATGGATTGTAAGATAAATATCAAGAAATTAACCATGAAAGGCCAAACACTTTGCTCCTGAGCCTTATTAGGATCCAGAATACTCCAAACAGGGGACACGGACTGACCCCTTTTGAAAGAGTGTTTGGTTGTCAAAGCCTACTGGCATCTCTAAATCTTCCATCCGTGGCTGGACAATATGATGCTATGACTAACTCGAGATGAGGACTCTCTAGTACACCTGAAGCACCTTGCCAACAGAGAAAAGAGGCATGGCCTCCACCAACTGGTGAGGCTGGCCACATCTGTCCACCGGAAGACCAGGTGGACCTCAAGATCTTTGGAAGAAAATGTGTGCCGTCACCTCGCTGGGAAGGACCTTATGAAGTACTGCTCACCAGCTACACTGCTATCAGAACAGAAGAAAAACCCTCCTGGATTCTTGCAAGCCATGCCAAAATTGATTTTATTTAAGATTTTTTTTTAAGAATGAGTTTTCATATCAAAAGGATACTGATGCAACATTAAAACTTATGTTTTCTCTCTGTTACAAGGGACAAAACATTTTCTTAAGAGTGTTAGTTTGCTTATTATAAAAAATATAACCAAAGTTTTTCCTTACCTTAATGACCAGTTGTCTAGAAATACAAACTTTCATGGAAGGGCCGAGATGGTGGAACAGCATGGAAGTTTTTTTTTTTTTTTTGCATCTCTCATCCCTGAAATGCAGCAAGATCAACACCAAACCATCTGGCACATGTAGAAACTGAGTTGAGGAGTAACACAATGATCTGCACAACTTGAACCACAGAACTCAGCAGGTATGCAAAGCAGAGAAGTGAACTGGGGGAGAGAGAAACTACTGAGGGCAGAGAGCTGTTTTTTCTTGCAGACAGAGGACAGAGATGGGGGAGATTAAGGGAAAAAACCCCCCCAAAGCAGCTGGAGAGAAAGAGGAAGAGTGGAAACAGATGTAAGGGACTGAACAAAAAAGGGAGAAAGGAGAAAGGAGAGGGTTTAAATTCCATTAAGACTATATAAACAGGGAGGGTGTAGAGTCTGAAACTCCACAGCTCAACACATTGTGGTGCTCTGGTGGGAAGGGAAAATTCCAGAAGGAGAGAGCAAGGTCTGAGTGTCCTCGGGCTACATGGGGAGAGGTGCTTCCCCTGCTGGGATGACATTTGGTAGAGGTGATGTGGCCTCCCCAGAGGCAAAGGTCCCATTAGACCCCAGAGAGCAGCCACATTTGCTGATGTTGGAACAAGAATGCTAAGGGTGGAGCCTGGCACCAGATGTGTGTGGTGATTTTCCATAATCCCTGAAACGCTGTGTCTACACGATTGTAGGAACTTTTTCTGGGGAAGACTGGCACAAAGCAGCAGTCTCTGGGCATCGGCAGCAGCACTGTCATGCAAACGTTCCTGGGGGCAGGCCTGCACCTGACCATTATTGGTGAGACCCTTCCCCAGAGGATCTCAATGAGTCAAAGCTGCAGGACCATCAGAAGTGAGGGGTTAGGCAACAGCCCCATCTGAGATAAATTTTGGGAGGGAGGTGCCACCTTGCAAACTGATGGCTTATTCACGGACAGTGTAGAAGTGGGGAATGGATAGAGGTGGGAGACAAAGGAGGGTTGCTTCATTGCTGGTCGGGAAGAACACAGAGTTCTGATACTAGAGACTTGGTAGCTGAAGGATGCCATTGTCACCCCTCCAGCACATGCGCATACACACCTACGCTCACCACAGCAATGAAACCCAGTAAGTAAGCAGCACCATCTAGTGGAGAAGAGAGCCATTACACTAAACCCCACCCAATTGGGCCAACAGCACTCTTGAACACCACAAGTCTCTCCATCAGCTTTGTTTATGGACTCTAAAGTTCTTCATAGTTTACTTCTAGGGGAAACTGGATGTAATTTCAATAGTGTTTCATTCTGTTCACTGTTCTATCTATTCATTTTTTTCTTTTTATTTTCTTTTCTTATTCTTGAATACAGAAAGAGAAAAACGTTATTTTTATTTTCTGGTTTTATAAGAAAGATTTTCGAAAAAAAAAAAAAAAAGGGGCGCCTGGGTGGCGCAGTCGGTTAAGCGTCCGACTTCAGCCAGGTCACGATCTCGCGGTCCGGGAGTTCGAGCCCCACGTCAGGCTCTGGGCTGATGGCTCAGAGCCTGGAGCCTGTTTCCGATTCTGTGTCTCCCTCTCTCTCTGCCCCTCCCCCGTTCATGCTCTGTCTCTCTCTGTCCCAAAAATAAATAAACGTTGAAAAAAAAATTAAAAAAAAAGAAAGATTTTCTTTAATTTTTCTACTATATTTTTTGTAATTTTTTGAAATTCTATTTTACTTTCAACATTTCATTTTATTCTATCTTATTGTATTCATTTTTTTCAAATTTTCAAACGTTTTCTTTTTTTCCTTTTTAAAAATGTTCTCTTATTTCCCTTTTTCTCTAATCTATCAAGCTTCCATCAACAGCCAGACCAAAACACACCTAGGATCTAGCATCTTTTATTTGATTTTTCGTGTTGTTTTTAATTTTTAATTTTTTTTTACCTTATTAATTTATTTTCTTCCTTTGAAATGACAAAATGAAGGAATTCACCCAAAAGAAAGAACAGGAAGAAATGACACCCAGGGAATTAATCAACATATATACAAGCAAGATATCTGAACCAGAATTTAGAATCACGATAATAAGAATACTAGCTGGGGTTGAAAATAGCATAGAATCCCTTTCTGTGGAAATTGAAGTAAAAGCTAGTCAGGATGAAATTGAAAAATGGTATAACTGAGCTGCAATCTCAAATGGATGCCACAGTGGCAAGGATGGATGAAGCAGAGCAGCAAATCAGCAACCTAGAGGATAAACTTTTGGAGAATAATGAAGCAGAAAAAATAAGGCAAAAGACCACTATATAAGAATTAGGAAACTCAGTGACTCATTAAAAAGTAATAACATCAGAATCATAGGGATTCCAGAAAATGAAAAGAAAAAAGGGTAGAAGACTGTGGTGAGTGAATTATAGTAGAAAACTTTCCTAACCTGGGGAAAGACACAGACATCAAAATCTAGGAAGCACAGAGAACTCCCATTAGATTCAACAAAAACCAATCATCAACAAGACTTATGATAGTCAAATTCACAAAATACTCAGGCAAGGAAAGAATCATGAAAGCAGCAAGAGGAAAAAAAGTCCTTAACCTACAAGGGAAGACAGATCAGGTTCACAACAAACATATCTACAGAAACTTGGCAGGCCAGAAAGGAGTGGCAGAATATATTCAATGTGTTGAATCAGAAAAATATGCATCCAAGAATTCTTTATCCAGCAAGGCTGCCATTCAAAGTAGAAGGAGAGATAAAAAGTTTCCCAGAAAAGCAAAAATTAAAGGAGTTCGTGACCACTAACCAGTCCTGCAAGAGATATTAACGGGGACTCTCTGAGGTGAGAAAAGAGGGGGAAAAAACACAAAAGACCAAAAGTGACAAAAATTACAAAGGACCACAGAACACCACAAGAAACTCTAACTCTACAGGGAACATAATGGAATAAATTAATATCTTTCAGTACTCACTAAATGTCAATGGATTGAACCCTCCAATCAAAAAACATAGGGTAACAGAAGGGATAAGAAAACAAGATCCATCTATATACTGTTTACAAGAGACCCATTTTAGACCTAAAGACACCTTCAGATTGAAAGTAAGGGGATGTAGAACCCTCTATCATGCTAATGGTCACCAAAAGAAAGCCAGAATAGCCACACTTATATCAGAAAATCTAGATTTTAAAATAAAGACTGTATGGGGCACCTGGGTGGCTCAGTTGGTTAAGCATCCAACTTCAGCTCAGGTCATGATCTTGCAGTTTGTGAGTTCAAGCCCTGCATTGGGCTCTGTGCTGACAGCTCAGAGCATGGAGCCTGCTTCAGATTCTGTGTCTCCCTTTCTCTGTTTCTCCACCCCCCCCCACTCTGTCTCTCTCTCAAAAATAAATAAGCATTTTAAAAAATTGAAAATAAAGACTGTAACAAGAGTTGAAGAAGGACATTATATCATAAATAAGGGCTCTATCCACCAAGAAGATCTAAAAATTTTAACATTTATGCTCCAAACGTGGAAGCACCCAACTATATAAATCAATTAATCACAAACACAAAGAAACTTATTGATAATAATACCATAATAGTAGGGACTTCACTACCCCACTTACAGCAAATGGACAGATCATGTAAGCAGAAAATCAACAAGGAACTAATTACTTTGAATGACACACTAGACCAGAGGGACTTAACAGATATATTCAGAACATTTCACCCTAAAGCAGCAGAATACACAAATTTCTCAAGTACACCTGGAACATTCTCCAGAATAGATCACATACTGGGACACAAATCAGCCCTTGATAAGTACAAAAAGATCAAGAACATACCTTTCATATTTTCAGACCACAATGCTATGAAACTCAAAATCAACCACAAGAAAAATTTGACAAGATAACAAATACTTGGAGACTAAAGGACCACCTACTAAAGAATTAATGGGCTAATGAAGAAGTTATAGAGGAAATTACAAAGTACATTGAAGCCAATGAAAATGATAACACCACAGTCCAAAACTTCTGGGAAGCAGCAAAGGCTGCTATAAGTGGGAACTATATAGCAATCCAGGACTTCCTAAAGAAGAAAGAAAGGTCTCAGTTGCAGAACCTATCATTACACCTTAAAGAGTTGGAAAAAGAACAGCAAATAAAACACCAAAACAGCAGAAGACAGGGAATAATAAAGATTACAGCAGAAATCAATGCTATCACAACCAAAAAAACAGTAGAACAGATCAACGAAACCAGAAGCTGGTTCTTCGAAAGAATTAGCAAAATTGATAAACCCCCAGCGAGTTTTATCAAAGAGAAAAAGGAAAGGACCCAAATAAATAAAACAGAGAATGAAAGAGGAGAGATCACAACCAACACAGCAGAAATAAAAACAATAATAAGGGAATATTATGAGCTGTTATATGCAATAAAGTGGGCAATCTGGAAGAAATGGACAAATTCCAAGAAACACATAAACTACCAAAACTGGAACAAGAAGAAATAAAAAAGTTGAACAGACAATAACCAGTAAAGAAATCGAATTACTAATCAAAAATCTCCCCAAAACGAAGAACCCAACACCAGATGGTTTTCCAGGGGAATACTACCAAACATTTAAAGGAGAGTTAACACCTTTTCTCTTTTGAAGCTGTGCCAAAAAATAGAAATGGAAGGAAAACTTCCAAACTCTTTCCATGAAGCCAGCATTATCTAGATTCCAAAACCAGATGAAGACCCCACTAAAAAGAACTACAGACCAATTTCCCTGATGAACAGGGATGCAACATCCTCAAGAAGATACTAGCCAACTGGATAAATACATTAAAAGAATTATTCACCATGACCAAGTGGGATTTATATCCGGGATGTAGGGTTGGTTCAATATCAGCAAACAATCAATGTGATTCATCACATCAACAGAAGAAAGGACAAGAACCACATGATCCTCTCAATAGATGCAGAGAAAGCATTAGACAAAATACAGTGTCCTTTCTTGATAAAAACTCTACAGTAAGTAGGGATAGAAGGCTCATACCTCAAGATCATAAAAGCGATATATGAAAGACTCACCGGTAATATCCTCACTGGGGAAAACTGACAGCTTTCTCCCCAAGGTCAGGAACATGACAGGGATGACCACTCTCACCATTGCTATTCAACATAGTATTGGAAGTCTTAGCCTCAGCAATCAGACAACACAAAGGAAGAAATGGCATCCAAATCGGCGAGGAGGAAGTCAAACTTTCACTCTTTGTAGATGACATGATGCTCTGTATGGAAAACCCAAGATTCCATCAAAAAACTTCTAGAACTGATCCATGAATTCAGCAAAGTCACAGGATATAAAATCAATGCACAGAAATCAGTTGCATTTCTATACACCAATAATGAAGCAACAGAAAGAGAAATCAAAGAAATGATCCTATTTATGATTGCACCAAAAACCACATTATACCTAGGAATAAGCCTAACCAAAGACGTGAAAAATCTATACACTACAAACTATAGAAAGTTTATAAAAGAAATTGAAGTAGACACAAAAACATGGAAAAATATTCCATGCTCTTGGATGGGAAGAACAAATATTTTTAAAATGTTGATACTACCCAAAGCAATCTACATATTCAATTCAATCCCTATCAAAATAACACCAGCATTCTTCACAGACCTAGAACAAGCAATCCCAAAATTTGTATGGAGCCAGAAAAGACCCCAAATAGCACAGCAATCCTGAAAAAGAAAACCAAAGCAGGAGGCATCACAATCCCGGACTTCAAGATGTATTACAAATCTGTAAAGACAGAATGGTACCGGCACAAAAACAGACACTCAGATGAATGGAACAAAATAGAGAACCCAGAAATGGACTCACAAACGTATGGCCAACTAATCTTTGACAAAGCAGGAAAGAATATCCAATGGAGTAAAGACAGTCTCTTCGGCAAATGGTGCTGGGAAAACTGGACAGAGACATGCAAAAAAAAAAAAAAAAATGAACCTGGACCACTTTCTCACACCACACACAAAAATAAACTCAAAATGGATGAAAGACCTAAATGTAAGACAGGAGGCCACCAAATTCCTGGAGGAGAAAGCAGGCAAAACCTCTTTGGCTTTGGCCACAGCAACTTCTTACTCAACACGTCTCCAGAGGCAAGGGAAACAAAACTAAAAATGAACTATTGGAACCTCATCAAAATAAAGAGCTTCTGCACAGAGAAGGAAACAATCAGCAAAACTAAAAGGCAGCCGACAGAATGGGAGAAGATATTTGCAAATGACATATCAGATAAAGGGTTAGTATCCAAAATCTACAAAGAACTTATCAAACTCAACACCCAAAAAACAAATAATCCAGTGAAGAAAACATGAACAGACACTTCTCCAAAGAAGACATCCAGATGGCCAACCGACACATGAAAAAAGGCTCAACATCACTCATCATCAGGGAAATACAAATCAAAACCACAATGAGATATCACCTTACACCTGTCAGAATGGCTCACATTAACAACTCAGGCAACAACAGATGTTGGCGGGGATGCGGAGAAAGAGGATCTCTTTTGCATTGTTGGTGCAATGCAAGCTGGTGCAGCCACTCTGGAGAACAGTATGGAGGTTTCTCAAAAAACTAAAAATAGAACCACCGTACGACCCAGCAATTGCACTACTAGGCATTTATCCACGGGATACAGGTATGCTTTTTTGAAGGGATACCTGCACCCCCATGTTTATAGCAGCACTATCAACAATAGCCAAAGTATGGAAAGAGCCCAAAATCCATCGATGGATGAATGGATAAAGAAAACGTGGTATATATATACAATGGAGTATTACTCAGCAATCAAAAAGAATGAAATCTTGCCATTTGCCACTACGTGGATGGAACTGGAGGGTATTATGCTAAGTGAAATTAATCAGTCAGAGAAAGACAAAAATCATATGACTTCACTCAGGACTTTAAGAGACAAAACAGATGAACATAAGGGAAGGGAAGCAAAAATAATATAAAAACAGAGAGGGGAACAAAACATAACAGACTCTTAAATATAGAGAACAAACAAGGATTGCTGGAGGAGATAGAAGGTGGGATGGGCTAAGTGGGTAAGGAGAATTAAGGAATCTACTGAAATCATTGCTTCACTATATACTAACTAATTTGGATGTGAATTTTAAAAAATAAAAAAGAAAGTTAAATTTAAAAAAGCAAAAAAAAAAAAGAATATTTGGAGTAAGATTTTGAATGCCCTGAGGCATGTCCTAAACAGGTCACGTCATCCTAAATAGATAACCGTTGTTTACATCTCTTGGAGTCTAGATGTAGAGCTGTATAAGCTGTCTGCCTTGTTCAGCTAGTACCCCTAAGAGAATGAGAGAGTCCATAAAAGCTCCCAGCTTGCTTTGTTTATAGAGTAAAGGGTAACAGCAGGGAGCCTTGGGTAGAAGTTACAGTGTCTAGCTGGACTTTAAGGACTTGGGAAAATATTGCATACACCAAATATCCTTGGGGTATGCAAGCCCAGGTGAATGGTCTCCCTTAAACCGTGAAGGCACAAGAAACCAGGAGTCAGGGTGCAGAGGAATTGAAAAGGAAGCTGCTCACAGGTCATTTCTGTAAACCAGGTTGCATCAGCAGGAATTATGAAGATTATCAGCTGGATTGCAGGGCACAGGGTGCCGAGAAATTATGAAAGAGATTATGGCCTCTAGATCCTGTACAAAATGATGGATTTGGTTTCCCTCTGAGTCACATTTGCCTTCTTTCTTTATGGGCAAGATTGGGGTGGTACAGGGTCGGGTGGTAAAGACAAGGATGCTGTGGTTCAAGAGAGACTCTATTACAGGGGTATCACTTGCTCTGAGTCTCTAGAGGGAAGGTGTTGGGCCACGAGGGCGAGGGTGGGTTCGTCTCCCAAGAAATGCACCCAGGCTCCCACTTCCTAACAATTCAACTTCAACTGTGTGTGTAGCCCAAAGACTGACTCGGGCATCTTTTAAACATCCATCCTCTTCAGAGGAATTTATCTCAGGATGAACTTGCAGTAAAGACAGCAGGACACTTGGAGCTTGACCTGAAGGTGAGGAAACAAAAGTGACTTCTCTTATTGCAATTTACATTGGCATTAAATGTAGATAACAAATCTTTACCAAGAAGGTTTGCCAGTTAACATCTGGGAAGCAGCAAGGCCTGGGAGTGTGAACAGGGCCTGAAGCATCTGGGCTGGACTGGGACATGGGCAGTAAGACGGGTCGCCCCGAGACTCTGAGAGCCTGAACAGAGTCAGGTGACAGGTAGAGATCAATCCTCTGAGCAGATGGGAGAGAGAGTCACACCAATGCGACTCAAGAAATCTAGTTCCTGAGCCTCTGTTTAAAGTTATCTGGAAGTTCCTGGTGTTGACTGAGTACTGGCTGACCCATCATTTAAAGGGGGAATTGTCCCTCTGGAGAAAAATGAATTTTTTCAGGGTTATGGGGATTAGGGGAAATTGTTTCTTAGACTTTCCTTTTTCTTGAGTGCAAGACAATTTCTCCCCCAATGTCCTGTATTATTTGCAATATCTGCAGTTGTCTGGAGGCAAACGGGGACACGTCAGAGTGGGCTGGAGTCATTCTCCATCATGCTTTCACCTTTCCAAAGATTCAAGTTGTAAGGCAAGACTTGTTTTCTGTTCCTTTCTTTTATTCCTGTTGGCTTTCTTGTGAGCTATTTTCAAAGATGTAGGTAGCTGTCTCCATTATTTTGTTTGGTGTTTGCCCTTTCCCACCAACCACATTATCGTGGACTTGTCAGGTATTTTTTTTAACCATTTTTTAAATGTTTATTCATTTATTTCTGAGAGAGAGAGAGTGCGAGCAGGGAAGAGGGAGACAAGCACAGAATCTGATGCAGGCTCCAAGCTCAGAGCTGTCAGCATAGAGCCCAATGGGGGGTTTGAATGCACAAAAGGTGAGATCATGACATGAGCCAAAGTTAGATGCTTAACCAATTGGGCCATCCAGGTGCCCCTGTTTTTTTAATATCGGGGAGGAAATTTCCCACAGAAGCAGAAATTACAAGAATTTTATGTTCTGGGGCTACCGGATTGAATACAGTGTGCTTTTTAAAGTTTGTATAAAATGCTTAACAAATGCTTTTGGATGTTCCTCTACTTCCTGAGTGTATATTTCAACCGTAGACCAGCTCACTTTGGGGAGACAGGCCTCTTCCGTTGCTCCTATTAACCCTTGAACAGTTGAGCCTTCTCCTGATCATTCCCAGGAGGGCCAGAGAGAAGCTGTGGCCCTCTGTGTCCCCTGTGAGGGGGGCTGTTTGACCTGCCTAGTAACAGCCATATACTCATGGGCTGGAAGGACTCCCTTTTGCAGCCAGTGAAGGTGTCTGTGAGTTGGGTTGTAAAAAGGTATTAATTTTTAAAATTTCTCTGTAATTTCGGTAGGATCTTCTGAGAGTGGAGGTAAAGGGACTTCATAATTGAAAAGGTCTGTTGCTGTCAGGGGACATGAATTCTTTGTGACAGGGGTCCAGGAAACACTCCTCGAGGACATTGCTCAGGAATGCCTGGAACTGGCAGAGCTATATCATGAAGCCCTGGAGACTCTGAGCAATTGTACGGACCACAGCACAAGCTTTACCACCTAACAGGCCGCTCCTGCTAGATCTACTTGTCGACACTCAGCACCTACAGGAGCAAACTGTATTTCCCAACCAGAAGGCCAGGCCGAGGTACTCTCTATAAATCTTGTAATGAAACAATTGTAACAATAAGGAGGTGATCATTCAGGTTTTTTCAGGGAGAGTTGGAGTTTTTGGATTTAAGGGAACTGGCTGAAGAGCTGGGGTCGGTTTTGAAGGGAAAGTTTCTAGACCAGGAGCCCAGAGATCCAAAAGATCTCCTGGAGGGTCAGGGACAGAGGCTTGGGATGAAGGGGATATAAGAAGGGGGATTGATGTCAGATTTGGTTTTTAATTCTTATTCTTAGTCTGATTTTTGTTCTCTCATTAAAGATTCCCTAACACTAGCCTTATACTGGTTTGTGTTTTCTTTTCATTTTGATCCCCCACTAAATACCAAGAAGGCAGCTGCTAGAAGGGAGAACTCTCTAAGAAATGTTCTAAATATAGAAAATTTTCTAGTTTGAAAGAATTGCTATCTGCTCCTGGTAAGTGGGATCACTGGTAGTATATTTATTTTAATAGTGACTCAATCCAAGAAGCCTTTTTACGAAAGGACTCAGCAACAACTTTCCAGGCTTAGAATAAGTCTCTACCATGGACACAAGAGACGTTTCTGGAGAGGGTATGGACAATGAGGCCTCCATGATCCAAAGTTTACTCCTGAAAAGAGTCTAAGAAAACAAAGACCTTTAAGCAACATCCCATGAACAGGTGTGCCAGGATATCCCTGAGGAGCTCCAGGCTCCTATCACCTGGCTTTTGTCTCCAGTGAAACTTGCTGCTGTATTGTATTTGGTGCCTCTTGCCAGATGGCCCAGGGATGTGGGGAAGGCTTGAGACCCCGCCTCGTGATGGGAAGAGGAAAGGCCACTGAGCAGAAGGGTGTGTGGGATGAAGACAAGGCTGGGTCCATTTGGAACATGCAGTCTACCATAGTCAGTCTCTGAACATCCCCTAGAAAGGACTCCTTGTAAAAGTCGTCTTGCTTCACCATGACAGGCTCACTCAGACTGCTGTCCACACCATCCTGGGAGTTCAGCCCAAGACTCTGAGAACATGTGCAGGTACCAATGGGACAGAAAGTGGGTAGATCTGACTGATGTGTGAACAATTCAGCAGATGTTAGAAGCTTCTGTAATTTACAAGCCATTCATATTTATTTAAAAATTGGAAAATCACAAATGATCTTTCATAAAACTATTTTGAGGAGCACTTGGGTGGCCCAGTCGGTTGAGAAATAGACTCTTGATTTTGGCTCGGGTCATGGTTTCAAGTTCATGAGATTGAGTCTCATGTCAGGCTGTGCACTGACAGTGTGGGGCCTGCTTGGGATTGTCTTTCTCCCTCTTTCTCTGAGTTTTCCACTGCTTGTGCTTTCTGTTTTTCAAAATAAATAAATAAATAAACTTAAAAATCCTATTTCTAAGAGAAGCTTATAGAAATGAAATAAATAAAGCAGAAAACAAATTTTGACTCCTCCCTAAGTCTTACATGTATCATAAAGTAATTACCAGTGTTTCCTACATTCCATAGACCTTTGTAATTTCTATCAAAACAAATTGCAAGGGAAGCAAATGATTCAGAAATTAGAAAGTAAAATTTGGACAAGTGTGTGTGTACTTACAACACTTGGTTCTTTTAGGAGCAAAGGACTCAGAAGAGTGAAGAAATCTCCATTCCAGCAGCGCATATATTTCAATCATTATCACTAAAGCTTAGTTAGGGATCACACACTATTCAAGTCCTTCTTTTTTTGTTCCAACATTTTAAGGTGGAAGAAAACATTAATGGTAGTTAGGCCACGTTTGTGGGTTTCTCTAAAGAAATTAAAATCCTAAACTGTCAGCTCACAGAGCCCAACGAGGGGCTCAATCCCTCGAACCATGAGATCACGACCTCGGTTGAAATCAAGAGTTGGACACTCTCCAACGGAGCCACCCAGGCACCCCTGCAGTTGTTTCACTTTTAAAAAGTAAAATTTCATACATTCTTAAAAGAAACTTGAAAATTCAAAAGTTACTAGACTAGTCACTCATACAAAAGTATTTACAGCAGTAATGAGTGAAGTGGTAACATTCACAGTGAAAAATGTCACACAATCAAATCACAACTTGGTTTTTTAATGATTCAAGTGTTTCACCCCACACAGCAGGGTGTGGTAGGCTTGAAAATAAAACCCATTTTCTGGATAATTTGTTGCCAGTCAAGGTCTTCTTTACACCATCATCTCACACAATAGGAAAGCTGGCCATGGTGGCGATTCCACAGTGGTTGTCCCGGTCCTTGGCCATGAGTATGTAGCCGTGTTTGCCCCACTTTGCACCCAGCTGAAAAAAATGGGTTTTTTCATTTATTACAGAGGAAGAAACACATTTCTCTTTATGGACAATAACACCTGACACTCAGCAGTGCCCCAGAGGCCAGGACAGATACAGGAAGAATCAAGAGAGGTCATCCTTGTTCATGGTTGAGTTCCAACCCAGCAGAGAAATCTATCCCCAAAACTTTCACAAACTGCAAAATGAGAAATAGGAAAAGGAAAGTCTTGGGTCAGATGTGTTTCGGATGCAGTACTACTCAAACTATAGCAGGACACTTGCAAGTTTGAAACAGTAGCTTAATGTCAACAAATGAATATGTCTCTGTTCCCACTAAGTAGGGAAAACACTTCTGGGGTCTCAGAAGTGGGCTCAAAGGTTTGATGATCTGTATCCAAACACTGATGCCAAAAGGATTTCCTTTTCAATTCCAAAGATAAATATTTTTGGCTTTTTATACCTGTTGTTGACAGTCCAATATTTTTTGTTATCCGATTCTTCTCCTTCAAAGCCATAGCCAACCACCAGAACACCGTGATTCAGGCGTTTATTGCTGCACTTCGGATCATAATAAATGCCTGGAAAAGTAAATTTCAATTCCAAGGTGGGACATCAAAGCAACATGATAACATCTAACAATAACCAAGTCACTGCAGTAAAGGAGGCATCTCAAAATTCAGGTGGGATATAAATCCAATAAGATTTAGAAATCAGCTCTTTTTGTTTAGCAAGGCTGGGGATTTAGGCTCTCATGCACAGCATCACACACACATCATCACAATCTCTTTTGTAAAGAACAGTCAAGAGGCATAGAAGAACACTCGTTGAAACTTTGTCATTCTATTCTACCATGTCAGCATTGGGAAGCAGCAGAAAAACACACAATCACTTCAGCCAAGGGGTTCTTTCCAGCGTCCATTTCACTAGTAAAACTCTTTGGAAATCTTCCAGGTCTAACAGGTGGGAAGAACTAAAGTAAGTTAAACTATACCAATCAAATTATGTAGCCATTTGAATATATTTATGAAGTGGTTGAAAGAGGGGAATTTGGGTGAAGTCATGTCAACATGCTGAACAACAGGCACAAAATCACATGTGCTGAAGGAACAACTACGTGAAGTCCATACCCTCCTGATCTGTACACAGCAAAGGGTCTATCTTGTCTTATATGATGGTGGTTCCCCATTTGTCCTGCCTACTTTTCTATGTAGACACATGCTGACCTTTTTTATAGAGCTGGAAGGAATTCAGGCTTGCATCTACAGCAGCAGAGACAGGCCCCACAGTTGCCACTGTGGTCATTAGGCCATCCTCCTTGTTTACGACACTCCAGAAGGCAGTCACGTTGGCAACAGAATTCTCAGGCTTGTATTTGCAGGATTCGTTCTTTCAAAGGTAAAGGGGGAGAGGCTTGATCACTACCATCCACCTCCAGGGGAACAGGAGTGCAAAACTGTTTGCAACTGAATGATTTCCAAGTCAAGTTTGTTATAAAGTATCTCAGGACACAAAATGGGATTGATTGTTTTGAAGTTGAAAAATTAGCAGTGTCTATCCAATGAGACACTCTTTGGGTCTACTCATTCATAAAGTTTTCACTCTGGAGACCTGTACTGTATATAAGATGGTGTTCGTGTCACCGTTTAACATAGTTGTAGGAACAGCTATATGGTAATGAGGTGATCAGAGAGCTGTGCTAGGCTAATACATTTTAATGGCAGTTCTGACCATTTGCAGGTATAGAGTCAACAATCACATACAAGAATTCTAAATACAGGATCTGTTTCTTTTTTTTTTTTTTTTTAATTTTTTTTTCAACGTTTATTTATTTATTTGGGACAGAGAGAGAGACAGAGCATGAACGGGGGAGGGGCAGAGAGAGAGGGAGACACAGAATAGGAAACAGGCTCCAGGCTCTGAGCCATCAGCCCAGAGCCCGACGCGGGGCTCGAACTCACGGACCGCGAGATCGTGACCTGGCTGAAGTCGGACGCTTAACCGACTGCGCCACCCAGGCGCCCCTACAGGATCTGTTTCTACTGAAATGCTCAACTTTGATAAAAGATAAGGAACTCCACTTACCTTTGCATGATATGTATAGGATTCCTCTGAGTCCAGTCCCCCATTGTCCTTAACATACTGGCTTTATCCATTAGGCCACCATGGCAGCCCTTATTGCCATGAGTCCAAGAGCAGTCCGCCAGGTTCTGCTCACTCAATGAAACAAGTTTGCCAGTTTTCTGAAACATCTGTCCTTCTAGGGCACCAGTTGCACTAAAAGCCCTACAAGAACAACAGTCACCCTGAAAACAAAATGCAAACGCTCTTAGCATGCAAAATAAATTGCAAGACTTTGACAACATCCCATAAATCTTAAAACTCTTTTAAAACATAACAAACTGCATATTGTGCCTCAATTTCCAAAGCAACAACACTGATTCCTTTTGGCTTTACTCTTGAATTGTCCCACCTGATCCTTCACGGAAGTCACATAGCCTTTCTCTCTCCAGTCCACAGATGAAGGGATCTTGGCAAAGAGAGGTGCTTGGAACACTTTCCCCTTTTTGTGTTTTTGGATTTTAAGGTCATTCAACACCTGCTTGAATTCTTCACTGGTCTTCAAGGAAAAGGAAACAGAATGTTGGCAAGCATGAGATGTTTTGAAAAAGTACTTAGAGGAAGCATGAAACATCCAACAATCCATGCCACACTCATCATGTCACCAAAGCCATTCATTGCCATTGTGAGCTGTGTTTCCCTTGGCTGTGTTCCCGATTGTTCTGTTCAATCATTTGCATATTCCTCTCCCACACTGTTCTCTTCTGTCCTTCTTCATCCTGGAGATAAATATTTAACTTATCATCTATATTCCCATTTAAATCCTAGGAATGACCTGGGATGCCTGAGTGGCTCAGTCAGTTAAGCATCCAACTTGGGCTCAGGACATGATCTCGTGGTTCCGGGGTTTGAGCCCAGTGTCAGGCTCTGTCCTGACAGCTCAGAGCCTGGAGCCTGTTTAGGTTTCTATGTCTTCCTCTCTCTCTGTTCCTCTCCTGCTCAATATCTGTCTCTCTCTTTCTCTAAAAAATAAATAAATGTTAAAAAAATAAAAATAAAAAAAGCTAAAGACCTACACCTAGTGGATGTGGACCTACACCTGGGTGTAGGGATGGCCCAGGGATGGCCTGAGGCTTCTGGGAATTGTTCTCCACAACCATACAGCAGGACATATGCCCATGTTGTGCAAAGTCCCAGTGCCCTGCTTACTGACTTGGTAAGAGCGGCCTCAAGAAGCTACTCCTTGCTGTGAACTCCTACCATCATTGAATGTTCTTTCAGGGGTCCCCCTGGAAAGTTTAAATGTTACCAACCATGCTATATAGTTTCCCTTGTGTTGCCTTCCACTGGGACCATTGTTCATCTAAGCTCTGATTGACTTGTGGAGCAGCTGACGCTATTCCCAGGCAAAAGGTAGCCAGGAAGAAGGCAGGATGCATGTTTGAAAACCTAGGAAAGGAAAAGAATGAGTGTCTGATTAGATCAAACCACCTAAAAAGCCATTCTTCCCTCTCAGATGTTAGAGCCACTGAAGTAGAGCAAAAAGATTGAATTTATCCTCCTGAGTGTTTACACAGGCCGTGGAGGAAGGCTGAGGATGTGGGATGTGCAGTGCTCCCACTCCCTGCCCTGTGACCTGCCTCCTGCTTCCAGAACATGTAAATGGCAGTGCAGGGAGTGAGGAGTCCTGAGTCCTGGTGTGTGGGGGCAAGCTGCCATGTCTGGAGGGGTCAGGTCCTGGAAAAGTGCCTCCTGGGAGCCCCAAACCCCGGATCCCCAAAGCAGCTGTCCCCAGTGTTTTCAGAGGTGGCCCACCCTTCATGCCAGTTCTGGGGATCTCACCTGTGGCAGATGTAGTTTTGCAGTTTCAGTCACAGCTTTAGGTCAGGGGATGTCCAGGAGGCCTGGCAATGGTTGGGAGGCTGCTCATTTAAGGTCTGAGATTGGCCCTACCAGCCTTGTGCCCCACCTGCCTGCACTACAATTGGCTGATCCATCCTCTGGGAGGGGCCTCTGTGCCCTGGAATTCTGGGCTGCTGGGGCATGTGATGCCTGGGTCCCTAATTATCCCAGGGGAATTTGTGTCTGCTTCAGTGGCCCCAGGGGGAGGTAAGGTGGAGGACCAGGGACAGCCCTTTGGAGGGGGAGGGTCCAGCATCTCCCTGGGGACCTACATCAACTAATTACCATGCACTTATCCGTTGGAAGGTGGTTCATGAAAAGAACTTCATAGGAAGCCCCAGGTGGGTTTTCAGCATCACCCTGCCTGTCCTTTAGTCCTAGCTTTTTTGGTGAAAATCTTCTGGAGGGATGAGAACAGGATAATCTAATCTAGTCGTTCCTGTTTATTCTGATCAAAGGTGGGGCAGGTAAAGGATGCAGAGCCCACAGGGAGAGGTGTTATCACTGTGTCAGGATGGGATGCCCCTGGGTATGGAAGAATCTGGAGAGGGCTGGCAGTTCCCCAAACAGGGTATGCACTGGGCAAGGCTCAAGTCATTTCAGGGAAAAGGGCAGATGGGAGGGGTGTCCGGGGAAAGTGTCTTATTTTGTAATGCTCCCTTCCTGCCTCCCCCAAGTAGGGATTGTTCTTCCCTCTCAAGCCTTTTTCAAAACCAACAGAAAAGAGTTATTTACAGAATAATATGGTTTAATAAAAGGAAGACTGGCGGATTGTGGAAACAGCTTTTCCTCCCCAGTCTTTGTGTTATGGATTATTATGGTCCTCACTATCTGACGTGCTTTTCTTCAGATTTAATTTAAAATGTTTCAGAAACACATTTATCTCAAGCAAAAAATTATTTATCAGGAGTCTATGATTTTCCCCTCTAACAACTGGTTATGCTCTCCTTATAAACAGGATTCCATATGTCTAAACAGTGAGTGGTTGACGACCTCCTTTCCCAGACCTACTACATGCCTGAGACACCCAAGTGATCTTCCTCACATGTTGTTTCCAGCACTCTGTACTCTGGGAGCGCAGTGGTCAGAGGGATTCTGTACAGGGGTTTGGAGTCAGGGCTGGGTCTGCATGGCCATTATACAGTTCTCTTGGTGTGGGTCCCCAGTAGGTTCCCCAATGTCCTCAGCCTCAGTTTCTTCAGTGAGGACATGGGGCAATAAAAGTAGATTTTCCTCAGAGGACTCTTGTGAAGATTAAATGAGATAACACACATCAGGCATGAGCATAGAGTAGGGCTAATTTAATACTGCTTCCTTGTGAGGTCACAAAAAATCCTTCCAAAAGCCTTGCTTCATTCAGAAAATATTTATTTGAGAATTTGATACATAGGCAATACCTACCGATTTCTTTACTTCCTGTGAACCAGGTTACCAGATTAGTGAAATGAACCATAAATAAGTAAGCCTATACGCTAAAAAAGCCAAGCTACATCTGGTTAACATTCTTAAATTGTACTCCCAAACTGATAAATGAGGCATACATGTCCTAACTATACCCACAGAACCTAAAATATATATTGTCTCACGTTTGACCCATTATGCTAGAGGTAATATCACATTTTAAATGTTTTATTTTGCGTGGTGTAAAGTCATAGCAAATGGTTTCTGACTAATTGTCCGTGACTGTTGGACTACTTAGTCCTTCACAGTGTTATCCCTGGGCTCATCCTTTTATCCCATTCTGAAGGAGCACCATCACTCTCATCATTATCTTTGTTTTCTGCCATTCTTTACTGCTGGCCCTAAATGGCATTTCCAGGCTCATCTCTCACCCATGTCACAAAGCAATGAATGGTGTGCTCCGTCAGTGGGCTACTGTGATGACCTGATGTTGCCCGAGGGGCTCTCCTGTGCCTCAGTGCCTTTGGCAAGCTGTGCCTTTATTACCTTTATTTACCTTTATTAAAGAATGTTCTTTATTACCATTCTACCTCTTTAAGTGCCTGGTAGAATCCTGTTCTTCCCTCCAGTCCCCTAACGAAAAGCCAGTAAATGGATTTTTTCTTTGTGTTTCCACAGATTCTAGACTTCAGAGTGCTCAGGTGCCTGTTACAGTGTTTATAAGTTTTTGGTAATCCTGGCTAGGCTGAGCTCCTCAAAGTCATGTTCATGTCTACTACACCATTGAACCCAGTATCTCAATGATTGGGTCAGCAGGTGCTTGATTAATAAGAAAGGTTGCATGTTGTACTAAAAATATGGGCAGCAGAGCCAAATGATGACTTTCAATTCTTTTAGATTTGACTTTTTTTTTTTGATTTGCAAAGTACATCCATGCATAAAGTTGCTCTCATTTTGGTCACATTAAAAATGAATAAATGGAGCTGAAATATTCACATTTATGTTTACATATTTTTCTGTTTCTTTTTCCAACTTTAATCTGTGATAATTCACCCAAGGCAGGCGAATTTTCCTTCCACACTATATATTAAGAAAGAATATCATGAATAAACTAATGTTCAAGCAAGTGCAGAAAATGTTTTAAATTATTTAATAGAAAAAAATGCTTATAACATGGTTAGTATTATTATTATCTGCATTCAGATGGCCAGATTATTACAAGTATATCAGCTACTTATTGAGATCATCAGTCTACTTGGTTTCACTTTATCAACAACAAGAGCAAGTTACTTGCAACTTTTGCTTCAGACATTCTACAGTCCAGGAAACCAACATCATCACCATCATCGTCATCATCACCTTTGTGGTAGTTGTCAACAGCTTGTGATATGTTAGGCATTGTTACATGGCTTAAATATATCACTGCATTTCCTTTCACAGTGACTTCTGTCTAAGAGAGTCTTTGAATCCTTGTTGCATGTCCCAATGATGCATGTCCCAATGTTGGCGAACTCTAAGTTAGTCCATATGCAAAGAATAAGAAAACTGACATGATGTGAAACTAGGGTAATTGACAGCTCAGCTATTTTAAGATATCTTTGAAGAGCAAAAGACAGGTAATCCAAACCAATTATATTCTTTTTTTTTAATAGAAATTTGGAGAAGATATTGACAGAGTTCATAGCAATGCTAAGAAATAGATGTCAGGACCAAAACACCTGGAATCCAGGGCAAATCTGGCATCTAAGCAGCAGGAACTAGTCAGCAATGTGGTCAGGGCTCAGTTGCTATAATAAAAGAATTCACATTGTTTCCTCCATCCTTGCATCCACTCTGCTTCCAGATTGAAAAACCTGGAAGACAATGTCTGTCAATATTTCATCCTGTGTCTAAGGGAGGGAAAGGCATCTTAATATAGCCCCCTCCCCCACAAGACTGCATGTGATGGGGAAGAAGAAACCACAAACGAGAGCACGCTGTTCCTACCAAGACAAGAGGAAATGGATGCTGGTGGCTAAGAAATAGCCTTTGTTCAACATGGCAGCCCCCATTTAGCTTGTCAACATACAGATAAGCTTTTTCTTTTTATTAAATGTTTTCTTTTGAGATAATTGTAGTCACATGCAATTGTAAGAAATAATACAGAGAAAACCCATGTCCTTCTTAATTAAATGAAAACAAACACATAGATGGATGGAATAGAATAGAAAGTCCAGAAATAAACTCACACATATACAGAGAATGTGAATAGATATTTTTCCAAAGAAGACACATGGATGGCCAAAAAGTACATGAAAAGATGCTCATCATTGTTAATCACCAGGAAATGCAAATAAAAATCACATTGAGATGTTACCTCACACCTGTTAGTGTTAC
The DNA here is from genome assembly GCF_007474595.2 of Lynx canadensis. Classification (NCBI taxonomy): domain Eukaryota; kingdom Metazoa; phylum Chordata; class Mammalia; order Carnivora; family Felidae; genus Lynx; species Lynx canadensis. The sequence goes on along the minus strand of NC_044315.2, from coordinate 28,234,846 downwards.
TATTATCAAAAAGATAAGAAATAAAAAGCATAGTGAGGATGTGGAGAAAAGGACTCCCTTGTATACACACTTTGTGGGAATGTAAACTGGTACAGTTCATATGGAAAACAGCATGGAGATTCCCCCAAGTTAAATATATAACTACCATAATATCCAGAATTCCCACTTCTGGGTATTTATTCATAGAAAATGAAAACACTAATTGGAAATGGTATATGTACTACATATCCATTACAGTATTATTTAAAAGAGTCAAGATATAGAAACAACCTAAGTGTCAATGAATGAATAAATGAATGCATAAAGAAGATGTGGCATATATATATATATATATATATATATATATATATACTGACATACTGCTCAGCCATAAAAAAGAATGGAATTTTGCCACTTGTGACAATATGGATGGATCTTGAGGGTCATTATCCCAAGTGCGATAAGTCAGACAAAGAAAGGTAAATACTATATAATCTCTCTCAAATGTGGAATCAAAACAAAAAGCAAAAAAGAAAAACAAACAAAACAAAAATCAAGCAAACAAATAAACAAAAAAACAAAGCTAATAGATACCGAAAGTAGATTAGTGGTTGGCAAACACAGGGGCTGTAGAGTGGGAGAAAGGGAAGGGGGTCAAAAAGTAAAGGATATTACAAAAAGAAAAAAAAAGAATCCTGAGGGGATAAAAGCTGTTGGTTCCTTCTGCTATCTTACCTTCTGTTCCATCTTCAATTCCAACATTAGTCTGGGGCAGAGAATTTAGTGCCTCTAACTCTGCAGGTAAAAAGATGAACAGAATCCAAAATGTCTTCAATTATTGTGCACAGAACTAGTCTCTCTTAACAAGGTCTCCTTCTCTTCCCTGTTTCCTGATGGGTGTTGTGCATAGAAGTTTCTCTGTAAAGGAAGTATGGTTCTTGCTGGAGTTTAGTGCAGGCAGCAAGTAGTAACCACTACATCGTACATTCTCACATTTTTCTGCCAAGTTTCCTAATATTCCAGCCTGGTTAGGCATTGTCTATACCCCTAGGGACAATAGGTGACAGGTCAACCACCTTGTAACAGACATTTCCAGCTTCTCAGCTTACTTAGTAAGTTTCTCTTCAAGCACAGCTGGATTCAATCAGAAACTTAGTAGGTGTGGGGCGAACTTCTGTGAGTGATGTCATCACCCCCAATGTGATGACGCCCATCCACTCTGATTCTGGCTATTGGCTTCACTCTCTGACTTCTTATACTCCTCTTGACATTACAGACTTATCTATTTCTAAGGATGGCATTCTGAGAAAAAAAGAAAGGATCTTGTTCAATAGCATAGACAGTCTTGGAATTGTTCCATTTGCTCTAATGAGCCTGCTGCAGGTGCTAATTTTAAATACATGTCTGTGGCTTGTAGATGAAGGAAGAGATGTTGGGCTTGGTCCTGGAGATAGGTTTGGTCAGTGACACCTGAAACACTCTCAAGAAGGAGGAGGTGATTGAAAAGGGGTAAACAAAGAGTGCGATTGCTGAGTCATAGGGTAATAGAATGTTTCCTTTCATAAGAAACTGGTTGGGTGTTGGGGACATGGAGACAGGAAGACAAAAGGTATAAGCTTCCAGTTATGAGATAAATAAGTTCTTGGCATGTAATGTCCAGTGTCGTGACTATGGTGAACAGTGCTGTATCGTATATTTGAAAGTTGCTAAGAGAGTAAAACTTAAAGATCTCATCACAGGGGATCCTGGTGGCTCAGTTGGTTAAGCCTCTGACTCTTGATTTTGGCTCAGGCTATGATCTCACAGTTCGTTAATTCGAGCCCTGCATCAGGCTCTGCGCTGACACTCGGAGCCTGCCTGAGATTCTCTGTCTCCTCTCTCTCTGCCTCTCCCCAACTCTCTCTCTGTCTCTCTCTAAATAAATGAACCTTTTTTTTTTTGAGACAGACAGACAGAGCATGTGCAGGGGAGGGGAAGAGAGAGAGGGAGACACAGAATCGAAAGCAGGCTCCAGGCTCTGAGCTGTCAGCACAGAGCTTGATGCGGGGCTTGAAGTCACAAACTGTGAGATCATGACCTGAGCTGAAGTGAGACGCTTAACCAACTGAGCCACCCAGGCACCCCTAAATAAATGAGCTTTAAAAAAAAGTTCTCATCACAAGGAAAAATAATTATAACTTTGGAGGTGATGGATGTTAATTAAAGTTATTGTGGGGATGATTTTGCAAGTTATACACATATCAAATCTTTATGCTATACACTTTAATACAAGTTATATCTCAGTTATATGTCAATAAAACTGAGAAAAGCAGAAAACGCTAAACCATATTCTAGAATAGCTATACCATGTTGCATTCCCTCCAGCAATGGCTGAGTGGTCCAGTTTCTCCACGTTCTTACCAGTATTAGGTTTTACCTCTATTGTATTTTACCCAATCTAATAGGTGTGTAAAGATGATCATCCTGGCTTAAACTGGCATTTCTCTAATGGCTGATAGTGGTGAACACTTTCTCATGTGCTCATTGGCCGTCTGCATATCTTCCTTGGCGAAGATAAGATGTTTCCATCACTCTTACCTCATGCACATAGTGCACAGATGTATGGAGTTCATTCAGCACCAAACAAAAGGGCTGCTGTCGTTGCCTATGTTCTTTCTGTCCAGTCATCCACAGGCACCCGCGTGAAAATGGCTCCTTGATCCTGTCTGCAGATGAGTACTGGGTGTTCAGCAGTGTCATCCGATAGAGGAGTGCAGCAGAGTGTCTACTTTCTCTTAACACAATCTTGGTCATGACCCTCATGGCTACATTGACGAGCTTCTCAGACCCAGTGTGGACTGTGGTTGTTCGTGCTACAGGGAGGCTGTCTCTGCAGCTCTGCGGTTCTGGGCTCTTTGTGGCATTTAGCGAGAGGAGGCATTGACGTTGCTCGGAAATGCATAAGGGTTGTATTAAAACATAGCTGGTCATGTCAGCAGGACGAGAATGCCCCAAATCCCTGTTGTGGCTAAGTACAGCTGTGCCGCCTGACACACCAAAAGCATGCCTGAAAACAACAGTCGCTCACTGGTTCTCTCAGGTCCGTGCCTTGGCCGAAGGTTTTCTGATCCAGGCTGGGTCAGTGGGCTCTGCTCCGTGCATCTCACATCCTCCTGGTCTCCATGTGGCAATGGCAGAAATAGGAGAGAGTGAGTGGAACACCCGGCTTCTTAGGGCCTGGGCTCAGAACTGGCACACTGTCCCTTCCATGTAATTCCATTGGCAAAGCAAGTCACACAGACAGACCCAACTGCATCTGAGCAGAAAGGTCCACCCTGTTGAGGGAATGAATATTTCTGAATAAGAATCCACCTGGCAGCTGGGATCCAGGAGCACGTGTCCCCATAGCAGGGTGGAGGAGTATGGCATTTTTATGCTCCAGTCTCAGAAGACTGTTCTGTTTCTGGGACAGTTATCAGATTCCACCGGGTTCAAGAAGAGGGGACATAAGAGGAACTGGGCGACTCAGTCGGTCAAGTGTCTGATGTCGACTCAGGTCATGATCTCACAGTCTGTGAGTTCGAACCCTGTGTCGGGCTCTGTGATACCAGCTCAGAGCCTGGGGCCTGCTTCGGATTCTGTGTCTGCCTCTCTCTGCCACTCCCCACTCATTCTCTGTCTCTCTCTGTCTCTCTCTTTCTGCATCTGAAAAATAAACATTAAAAAATATTTTTAAAGAAGAGGAACATAGACCCCATCATTCAATGCAAGGTGTGACAAGGTCATTTGGTAAAAAGACCACATGCAGTTGGAGATATTGATATGGATATCCCTGGTAAATGCTATAAACAAAACAAAACAAAACAAAACAAAACAACAAACCCACAATAGTGTTTCAAAGAGACCAGCCCTGTCTTGGCACTCCGTGCTTTGTGTGCTGCAGCACACTCTCAGAATCCTGAGTGGCGGTGGGTACCATTTCGTACACAGAAGAAATTATTTCCTCCAAAGGGAATGAGCTCCAGGTTTCCAGAGTGTAACTTTCTACCTGGACACTGAGATCTGTCGTGGCTTTAAGGGCCTACATTTCTTTCTGGGAGCCCTGACTTGCCAGCGAACACGTGTGGTGGGCAGTGCTGATAACATGGGGCCTCCTACAGATCACTGCAAGATCACCCAAAGCCCATGGCTGCTTTCCCAGGCAGGTGAGGGGGCGAAGTGAGAAGAGTGTGCAGATTCTGGTGTAGGCCGCCAGCTTCCCAGGGTGTGACCTTGGGCTCCACTAGCTTCTCTTGGTTCCAGTTTTCTTATTTTGTGAACCAGGAAGGCGAAGCTTGTTCTGAGGGGTAAGCTGGGCTCATGCATACGAGGCACTGGAATTGGCTCTGGGAAAGCTCTCCACACATACGGACTCATATAAAGATGGTGGCGGTTGATAGGCATTGGGATGGAGACAGAGCAGAGAACCACTGGGCATTTGCCATAGACTAAAGGCTTATGCCTCCACCAATTCATGTATGGACACCCTAATGCCCAAGGTGAAGGCATTAAGAGGCGGGGTGTTTGGGAGGTGATTGGAGCCCACAGGCCTGGGATTAATGCCCTTACAAAGATAGTTCCAGGGAGCTCCTTAACCTTTTTCTGCCCTGTGAGGACACAGTCAAAAGATGGCCACCTATGAAGAAGAAATAGCCCTTTGTCAGATTGTGGATTTGCTGGTGACTTGATCTTGGGCTTCCAGCCTCCAGAACTATGAGAAATAAACTTTCTGTTGTGTACAAGCCCCCTGTCTATGTTGCTCTGTCATAGCAGCCGGGACATGGCAAAGAACTGAGTCCTGATTTCCACACGTTGACACAAGTCTCTGTAGGGCTGGGTGGACAGATAACATTTCTATTCTAGGTTTCCTTTTTAAGGAAACTGGGTTTCCTGTTTTGCCTGAGAAGTGAAGATAATTGCTCTTCTCCACTGGACAGGGTAGAATAGAAGGTATTTGAAGTGATTCTGGATACCAAATATTTATTTGGAGTAGCAGAGAAATTACTGGAAGATGAAAATACTTTCTACAATGTCTGAAGCTTCTTTCTATGTCATTTATTGCCTAAGTAAAGAAAAGCTAAACTCTATGATTTCCTTTTTTTATGTATATCAGATAACATTTTATATACTACTTCCTTTCACTCAAAGTATAGCAATTCATCCTTTTATGTCAGTACATGTAGATCTATGTGGTTGTTCTCATGGCTGTATGGAATTCTACCACAGGGACATATCTATAGAGGGACATTTGGTCTGTCTTCGGATTGGCTTTAATTTTTTCCTATGAAAAGTATTTTATGATTATCTTTGTACATTTGTGTAGATATTCCTCTAGATTATATGGAAACTTAACACACCCATTAGTATGGCCATCAAAAGTTTTGTAGATATTTTCAAATACCCTACAAAAAAACTAAGCCAACTTATAGTCACTCAGTGTTTGAGAATTCTCCCCCCACCCCACACACACCCATCTTAGCCCCACTGGATATATCAGTTGAGAATTTACAGATTCAAATTGTTATGGGGAGCTCTCTATGGTAGATATCAATTCTTTATGATAGTATTTGCTTTTGTCTTTAGTATTTGGAAATACTTTAGTACTGTGCAATAATCTGTAGGGGTAATCATATAAATAGAATCATGTGACATTTCAGTTTTTTTCCGTGGGTAGCCATGTACAAATCAGTTTAAGTAAATAGAAAAAAATTTTCCCTTTCTTCTGCCTTATCTCTCTTTTATTATATATACAGGTTTAATGAAGACCAATTCTTTTTTTTTTTAATATAATTTATTGTCAAGTTGGCTAACATACAGTGTATATGGTGTGCTCTTGGTTTTGGGGGTAGATTCCTGTGATTCATTGCTTAAAACATCCAGTGCTCATCCCAACAAGTGCCCTTCTCAACGCCCATCATCCATTTCCCCCTTCCCCAGCCCCACTGTCAACCTTCAGTTTGTTCTCTGTATTTAAGAGTCTCTTATGGTTTGCCTGCCTCTCTGTTTGAAACTATTTTTTCCCCTTCCCTTCCCCAAGGTCTTCTGTTAAGTTTCTCAAGTTCCACGTATGAGTGAAAACATGTGATATCGGTCTTTCTCTGACTGACTTATTTCACTTAGCATAATACTCTCCAGTTCCATCCACATTGTTGCAAATGGCAGGATTTCATTCTTCCTCATTGCCAAGTAGTATTCCATTGTATATATAAACCACATCTTCTTTATCCATTCATCAGTTGGTAATTTGGCTGTTGTTGAAAGCGCTGCTATAAACATTGGGATACATGTGCTGCTATGTATCAGCACTCCTGTATCCTTTGGATAAATTCCTAGTAGTGCTACTGCTGGATCATAGGGTGGTTCTATTTTTAATTTTTTGAGGAAGCTCCACACTGTTTTTCAGAATGACTGCACCAGTTTCCATTCCCACCAACAGTTCAAGAGGGTTCCCATTTCTCCACACCCTCACCAGCATCTGTTGTTTCCTGAGTTGTTGATTTTAGCCACTCTGACAGTGTGAGGTTGTACCTCTGTGTGGCTTTGATTTGTATTTCCCTGATGATGAGTGACATTTAACATTTTTTCATGTGTCTGTTGGCCATCTAGATGTTTTGGTTGTAAAAGTGTCTGTTCATGTTGAAACGCCCAGAGTCTAAGAGACCCCCAAAAACGAACCACCAGAATCCAGAGTCAAAGCTAAGCAGCAAGGGTCATTTATTGCAGGTTCGAACCTGGACCTCTGCGCCCTCGTTGCCGGTGACGCCGAGAGGTCCTGAGAGAGGTTTTTACACCCCTTTTATAGACAAGTACAAACAAGTCATGGGAAAATCAGGAATACACGGATGTGCCAAGCAATAATGATTGATCAGAAATACACGGATGTGCCAAGTAACAATGGTTGATCAAGAATATACGGTTGTGCCAGGCAACTATGATTGATCAGAAATACACGGGCGCGCCAAGCAATTGTACAGAAGCGGAACAAGCTGGTTAAGCTTGGTTAGGTTTCAGTTTCCCGTAACTGAAACTTTTAAGTTTTAATTTTCTCAGGCCTTTCATTCCCCCCTTTCTCAAGTACCTGAGGACCCAATCTTGGGTCCTACAGTGTTACCTAATCAAGTTCGCTTTCCATGTCTAGGAGCTGATACTGTGGTCTAAGGACCATAACCTGAATGGTGTTTAGTCTGTCCCTGATAAAGTTTATTATTTTGTTCGGTGTGCGAGATCCTCTTGGAGCTATTTAATTTTGGTCTGAACTATTCCTGATTTATTGGCATAAAAGCAACATTTTTCTTGTAGGGCTAAGCAGATGCTGCCTTGTTCTGCGGTTAGCAGATCTAACCCTCTTTTATTTTGTAACACCACTTCTGCTAGGGAATCTAGCTGATCCTGCAGATCCTGGATTGTCCCTGACAAGGCCTCGACATCATTAATTAGTTGCCGAGAGAGTCAAAGATAGGAGTGTATGGAGACTCCTAATCCTGCTGTCCCGATAGTTAATGCACCTGTAATTCCTAGGCTTGTCAGGAGGGGGATAACAACCACAGCTCGTTTGGATCTGCCAGTTGCAAAGTTTAAACTAGGGATGGGCATGGGGGTTCCAGCAGACAGCGGCTCCAACTGAGCCACGGCAGCCGGCTTGAAGTTGCATATTATTATCACTAGCTTTTGCTGCCCTGTTACTCTGTAGGATAGCTGTAAAGTAGGTGGTGGAGTTGTCTGGCCCTATACATTGCTGATAGGAGTCATAACAAGAGCTATGCATCGACTCCTGGAAAGTAGAGCAAGGGCATTCTGCTGTGGGGTGCAGGGGCTCAGGTTTGTCAACACATAACCACTGCTGTTTTTGGGGTCCTGTGATGTCATAGGTCTGGGTTAAGTGAGCAATTGTGGTCCCACAGTCTTGGGTTTGAGTGTATCTTCGCTGATAGTGACCACCCCTTCCTACAGAGCCAGCTACTAGTCTTTTACCATGTGGCAGGGTAAGGGTTTTAACTATGCCACCTCTGCAATCACAGGGCCTCCCATACAGAGCTTCATACAATTTCTGTTTGTCAACGGGGGCATTTAGTCCTCCCTCTAGGAGTTTAAGGTTGAGGGCTAGTAGGACAAGGGTTGCTATCTTGAACATGTTTGGGGGAGGCACGGCGCAAGGTTAGTTTGAGGGGGTTTTTCTTACTCCGGTTTACAGTCCAAGTAATATTTTTATCAGTGTGTCTCACGAAGTCAGACAGCAGGTCGACAGGTTTTACGTGGGTGTGGTGAATCCAGGTGGGGAGGTTATCTACCTTGATGGCAGTGGGAGTCGTCAGGATGATTTGGTAAGGTCCTTTCCACCTGGGTTCGAGGTTTTCTTGTCTGTGTCGCTTGACGAGGACCCAGTCTCCTGGATGATACTGATGAGGAGTGGGTGGGAGCTCTGTCTCATACAGTTCTTTTAGTTTAGGCCACACGGCCTCATGAACCCGCTGTAGAGCCCTGAGAAAAGACAAGAGGCTGTTATCTTGGTCTAATTGAATGAGGTAGGTATGATGAGGTAGGTATGATAGGTGTGGGTGGGCCAAACATGATTTCATAGGGTGTAAGTCCCAACTTGTATGGGGAGTTGCGAACCCTGTACAGAGCGTAGGGGAGTAACTCTACCCAATTAGCGCCAGTCTCCATAGTCAATTTAGTAAGGGTCTCTTTTAATGTTTTATTTATTTATTTTTTTACTTGTCCTGAGCTTTGGGGCCGGTAGGCACAATGTAATTTCTAATCTGCCCCAAGTACGGAAGCCAATCCCTGACTTACCTTAGAGACAAATGCATGTCCATTGTCTGACCCTATCATGACTGGAAAACCATACCTGAGCAGGATTTTTTCTAGGATCTTTTTGGCTACTATCTGCGCCGTTTTCTTCTTGGTTGGAAAGGCTTCAGTCCATCCTGAAAAAGTGTCTACGAACACTAAGTATTTATAGCCGTATTTGCCGGGCTTTACCTCGGTGAAGTCCACTTCCCAGTGGGCTCCTGGTATGGTTCCTCTTTTTCAGTGGCCTTGGGCTGTGGCGTGTGGGTGCACGTTCTGGAGTATTTTTGTCAGGATTGCGTGGCCCAATTTTTCGGGAAGGATAAGGCGGTCTCTGGAGTCCCTCCACCATCCGTCTGTAACTTGGGTCATGGGGAACTCGCGCATCCAGATAAGATCATCTTCTGAGTATTCAGGCTATGGGGGTAAATCTCGGGGCCCTGGGTCTGGTAGCTGCGCAGGGAGTACTTGAATGGGGTTTTGTGCTACCTGGCATGCAGTCTGGTCAGCGAGGTTAGTCAGTTTTTTAGGGGCCCAAATAGCGGCCAATAGGGCCAGAATTTTATCTTTATTTCTGATGTCTTTGCCTTTAGCAGTGAGTAGTCCCCTCTCACGGTATATTGCCCCATGTATATGGGCCGTGGCAAAGGCATACCGGCTGTCTGTATATACAGTCACTTTGCGGTCCCGCCCCATTCTTAATGCTTGGGTCAATGCAATTAGTTCTGCCCTTTGGGCAGAAGTCCCTATGGGCAGAGCCTCTGCCCATATCACTTCAGTCTCAGATGTCACTGCTGCCCCCGCATACCGCATACCTCTGTCCTTGATGGACGAAGCTGCTTCCGTCAGTAAACCAGGTGACCTCAGCATCAGGTAATGGCCGGTCCTGTAGGTCTTTCCTTGTTCCATGGATCTGCACTAGGATGTCGGCACCGTCATGGAGCGGGGAGTCCAGGTCAAGGTCAGGTAGCAGCGAGGTCGGGTTTAGAGTTCGGGGAGGGGTGTATGTGGTCCGCAAGGGATTTAACAGGAGTCCCTGATAGTGGACCATCCGAGCATTGCTCATCCACCTATCGGGGGGCTGCTTGAGTACTCCTTCGATGGCGTGGGGTGTGGTGACATGTAACTCTTGACCCAGGGACAGCTTATCGACGTCTTTAACCATTAGGGCTGTAGCCGCTATTATCCGGAGACAAGAGGGCCATCCTGCGGCTACAGGGTCCAGTTTTTTTTTTTTTTTTTTTTTTCTTTGAGAGATAGGCCACTGGTCTGGGCCACGGACCTGGATGCTGGGTTAGCACTGTCTTGGCTATGCCTTTATGCTCATCCACATATAAGTGGAAGGGCTTAGAGATATCGGGCAGTCCTAGAGCTGGGGCCGATAGGAGAGCTCTCTTTATCTGTTGGAATGCCTGCTCAGCTTCCGCAGACCATTCAAATGATGGTTGGTTTTTAGAGACTGCGTAAAGGGGTTTGGCCATTTCAGCAAAACCTGGGATCCACAACCAGCAGAATCCCGCAGACCCCAGGAATTCCTGAGTTCTGGGTAAATAGGATGGGGGCCGCTTTGGTTTGCCATGGCTCTGACCCCGAGTGCAGTTGCTTCTTTTTGGGACAGTCACGAATCCAATGTCCTTTTTCTTTACAGTAGGCACATTGGTCTTTGTCTAGGGGGCGCCTGGGGGGCGAGTTTTCTGCTTATCCTCTGGAGCGTCCCGATTATTATATACCCGCTGAGCAATGCGGAGTAAATCTTGGATCTGTTTTCCTTCTAAATCCTCTAATTTTTGGAGTTTCTTTTTGATGTCAGGGGCAGCCTGGTTTACAAAAGACAGATTTTCAGGGGCCTCAGGGTCCATGGGAGTGTACTGCCTAAAGGCTTCCATTAATCTTTCTAAAAAGTTGGCAGGGCTCTCTGTCTTACCTTGTATTGCCGAGTACACCTTGGCCAAATTGGTGGGCTTGCGTGCTGCAGCCCGGAGACCCGCCATTAGAGTCTGGCGATAAATGAGCAGTCGTCCCCTACCTTCTGCCGAGTTGTAGTCCCAATCAGGCCGAGTCAGGGGAAACGCTGCATTAATGAGGTCAGGGTTAACAGTGGGTCGACCATCTTCCTCCGGGACCAGCTTCCGCGCTTCAAGTTGAATTCTCTCCCTTTCTTCCGTGGTGAACAGGATTCGCAAAAGCTGTTGGCAGTCATCCCAGGTAGGCTGGTGGGTGAACATTATGCTCTCTAGGAGGGCTATAAGATCTCTAGGGTTATCAGAAAACCGAGCATTTTGGGTTTTTTAATTATATAGGTCACTGGTGGAGAAGGACCAATACTGGAGTCGGGGATTGCCCGTTTCATCGGGGGGTCCTATTTCCCGCAGGGGTAAGGCTACAGTGGAGTGGGGGAGGCGAGAGCTTGGCTCACACTGGGTGCGCCCGCGAGTTTGGCCGGCTGGCCCTTCACGGTTGGTTTTATTTTTAACAGGGCTAGGCACGGCTGCTGCCTGTAGCCTCCCTGGTTCTGGCACAGCTGCCGCTTCCCGCCCCCCCCCCCCGGTTCCCTTTGAGGGGCAACCAGCGGGGCAACAGGTGGGGCGGCCGCTGCGGAAGGGCCTGGGGTGCAAGGGGAGGGGGAAGATAGGGTGGAGGGTTTTCAACAAGATCTTTCCAGACGGGGATGTAGGGAACCTGGTCTGGGTGGCCCTGACCCTGGCAGCTATAGGCAAACAAAAAGTGCCCTCAGTAGGCCAGCCCACCCCGAAAGTGGGCCACCCAGACCAGCAGAAAGTGAAGAGTCTCGACCGGCGGATGTCCAGGCTTAGGTTATGGCCTCTCTCCCCTCTTCCAGCCCGGACATCCTTGAAATTAGCTAGAAGAAGGGAGAGAGGTGTACTCTGGTTCTGTCCCATAACCTGTATAGGAAAAAATAAATGGGCCAAGTTAGTTTCTGTTCCGGAAGCGAGTTGGATATACCTGCAGGGGAGAAGAGACAAGTTAAATCGCAAGCGCGGCGGCAAACAGAAAGTGCCTTGGAGAAGAGACCAGATACAGAACGGGTGTCCGTAACCCGAACAAAGAGTTCTGATGGGCCAGAATAGTGCCCCAGATGGGAGCCAGAGGACGTCTCCTACTGGTCCCGACTGACTTCCCTATAGCGCGTCCGCCAGGGCTAGGTCAGTCACTGATACAGATCCCGCGCGGGAGAGCCAGAAACGGACAGACAACTGACACAGACACAGACACAGATACAGACACAGATACAGACACAGACACAGACAGAGCCGGCTCACTCACCGATCGGTCTCAGAAATGACCCGTTGACTTGGGGTCTGGTGGGTTTGGGGGGGGGCCTTCCCGGCCAATGCACCAAATGAAACGCCCAGAGTCTAAGAGACCCCCAAAAACGAACCACAAGAATCCAGAGTCAAAGCTAAGCAGCAAGGGTCATTTATTGCAGGTTCGAACCTGGACCTCTGCGCCCTCGTTGCCGGTGACGCCGAGAGGTCCTGAGAGAGGTTTTTACACCCCTTTTATAGACAAGTACAAACAAGTCATGGGAAAATCAGGAATACACGGATGTGCCAAGCAATAATGATTGATCAGAAATACACGGATGTGCCAAGTAACAATGGTTGATCAAGAATATACGGTTGTGCCAGGCAACTATGATTGATCAGAAATACACGGGCGCGCCAAGCAATTGTACAGAAGCGGAACAAGCTGGTTAAGCTTGGTTAGGTTTCAGTTTCCCGTAACTGAAACTTTTAAGTTTTAATTTTCTCAGGCCTTTCAATGTCTTCTGCCCATTTCTTCACTGGATTATTTATTTTTCAGGTGTTGAGTTTGGTAAGTTCTTTATAGATTTTGGATATTAACCCTTTATCTGATATGTCATTTGCAAATATCTTCTCCCATTCTGTCAGTTGCCTTTTAGTGTTTTTGATTGTTTCCTTTGCAATGCAGAAGCTTTTTATTTTCATTTTTGTATTTATTTCCTTTCCCTCTGGAGACGTAGAGCAAGAAATTGCTGTGGCTGAGGCCAAGAGGTTGTTGCCTATTTTCTAAGGTTTTGATGGTTTCCTGTCTTGCATTTAGGTCTTTCATCCATTTTGAGTTTATTTTTGTGTATGGTGTAAGAAAGTAATGAAGACAAACTCTTAAACTCTCTCAAGAAAATATTAGCTGGGATCATTCTTCCAGATATCCCAAACACATGATATAATTGGTTTTTTATTTTACTCCCCCAGTGATGTCTCCACAAATCAGATTGTCAGCAGTAACTCCACATCTGCAGGCAGCAATGAGAGTCACATGAAGACTGTCATCACCATGGGCCTGTCAAACAGGTTCTGTAACCTTCCCAGATGCTAGATATGGAGCCTACAGTAAAGGAGGAGACTGGGAGCTGTCAGCTGGGTCATCAAGTCGCCAGAGGATAGCATGGTGGCAGCACAGGATGACATGGTCCCCAGAGCCAGTTTCTCTGCAGCTTTGTAACATCATAAGTAAGCATCTGCTGCCCCTGTGGAGTATTAGATTTTTGAGGTCATGTAGTTCTGACCTGAAATATGTACCCCGCGTAGGAGTGCTGCTTGGACTATGAGGAAAGGTGGTAAAAAAAGGAAAGCTGGTAAAGGCTATGTACACAAACAAGATCAGGACAAAATAACATTGGGTCCTGAAGACTTGAGATTTGTTCTGTGTATTCTATGCCTTGTAGACAAATCCTGAGACCTAAAATCCTCTAGGGCAGGGCTTCTTAAAATGATGTGCATTGATATCTTGGGTTCATGGATAGACTTCAGGCAGCCTTTATTAATCAGGGTTCTCCAGAGAAACAGAACCACATGATGTATATATACAGAATGAGATTTATGACAAGGAATTTGTCCACATGCTCAGGAAGGCTGAGAATTCCCAAGATCTACAGCCAACAAGCTGGAAACACAAAAGATCCCAAGGTGTAGTTCAGTCCAACTGGAAAGACCTGACTACCAGGTGTCAGACCCAGAGAGGCAATGGTCCAAGTTCCACTCAAAATGCTGGCAGGCTCCAGGCCCAAGATGAGCCAGTCCAAAGTCAGGAAAAGACAACGTCCCAGCTAGAAGTCAGGTAGCAAGAGGAGTTCCCCATTACTCAGGAGAGGGTCAGTTGGTTTTTTTAACCTATGTAGGCCTTCAACTGATTGGAAGAGGGTTGCCCAAATTAGGGAGGACAATCTGCCTTACTTAGTATACCAATTCCAATGTTATTCTCATTCCAAGTCACCCTCACAAACACACTGAGAATGTTTGAGCAGATGTTCAAATGTTTTCTGACCTAGTCAAGTTGACACATAAATTTAACTCTCACAATTCAAGTCCTTGTCCACTTGACATACTCACACATCTTCTCAAACCATACTTCATCTCCACACAAAGACAATGACAAGGTCATAATTCTTCCTAAAATGATCCAACTAAGCTGTTACAACCAAAAATGCACTAATGCCTTTTCCCATAGAGGAAATAAGATTTAAAAAAATTTTTTTAAGTTTATTCATTGTTGAGAGAGAGAGAGACAGAGCATGAGCAGGGGATGGGTAGAGAGAGAGAGAGAGAGAGAGAGAGAGAGAATCCAAAGCAGGCTCCAGGCTCCAAGCTGTCAGCCCAGAGCCTGACGTGGGGCTCAAACTGCAAGATCATGACCTGAGCTGAAGTTGGACACTTAACCGACTGAGCTACCCAGGTGCCCCAGAGGAAATAAGGTTCTTGGGTCATATTTACTCTTGTCCTTGATACCCCCCAAACTAAAATACTGTGATGTAAAATAAACAATACCTAAATGTTATGACGCAAAGTCAGCACATCTTATGTGACATGATAAAGAAATAAGAGAGGGAAAAAGACAAAGATATTTCATGCACATACATACACATACGTATTCATGACAAAATAGGAAGAAAACGTTCATGGTAATGACAGCCCTCATTCTGGAAGTGGCCACATGGTACTACATATCTAGTATTTATAACTACTTTCTTCCACTGGCTCTGTGAATACTGAAGATGGACCATTCTGCATTCCCTTGACCCTCAGCAAGCACCTGAGCTGGTCATGATTCTTTACCTGGTACAGGACCCCAACCTTCAACCTGGAAATTTCTTAGGCCATAACTAGCCTGCTAGATTGCATTGCTGTAATTTTCTCTTGACTTTAATCACAGAGAAACCTAAGGTATCTCTTGTACTCCAGACATACTCTCCTTTACCTCCATTGTGGAGCAGCAGTACAATTTTTCCTTGGTAGTGAGGATTATTCACCTCAGGTTGTGCTATAGTTCCCTCCTTTGCCTGTTTATTCAAAGGTGTGAAGAACCTAAGCGGTTAGGCATCAGTCTTAACTTTCAGTTTAGTGGAATCATTATGTATGTTCAGGCAGAAGCATTTCTCCCTCTGGAACTAAGGAACCTAGGGCAGTAGAGAATAAGGAGATAAGAACAGGTAGCATAAATTTTACTAGTGGATCACTAGGGGTAATAGTGAGAGCTGTCAGTCCCATATCCACCTCTTGATTCTTGGACCTTGGAAGTCTGGCTGTTGGAGAAATAGCACCATATGGATGCTGATTCAGACCACATGCAGCCTGCTAGAGAGCATTGTCTCAGTCCTGCAAGATATTGTCATGCAGCTTGTGCTGTAACTGAGTCTTCAAAAGGCCATCACACTATTCTATCAAGCCAGCTGTTTTGGATGTTAGGAAACATGAGAAGACCAGGGAATTCCATGAGCATGGGACCATTGCTTTAGTTCACTGGCTGTCAAGTGAGGTCCTTGAATATGGTAATGCTGTGTGGGATACCATAATTATATTGAATGGGTGGTAGTTTTGGCAAAAACATTGTATAAAGTGAAGGCAAATCTATATCCAACTGTCTATTGCAAGAAGAACAAATGCTGCCTCTTCCATGATGAAAGTGGTCCAATGTAATCAACCTGCCACCAGGTAGCTGGCATATCTGAGACTCAGTGTTGGTCTTTGCTGCCAGCAGATGGGGCACTCAGCAGTGGCCACTGCCAGCTTGCTCTTGTGAAAGAAGCCTGTGTTGCTGAGCCCATGCATAATCTCCATCCCTGCTATCATGGCCACTTTGTCCATGAGTCCATTGGGCGATGGCAGGGGTGGCTGTGGAAAGAGGCTGACTAGTATTCACAGAACGGGTCACCCTACCCATTTGATTATTACAATCCTCCTCTGCTGAGTTCACCCTTTAGTGAGCATTCACACAGGACACAAATATCTTCACACTTTCTACCATTAAGAAAGGTTTGTTCACACACCTTCCTCCCAAATTTCCTTGGAACCACTTATCCAATCATGGTCTTTCCGAGTCTTTAGTCATCCTGCCAAATAATGGGACACAGCTCATAAATCAGAATATAATTGCATGTTTGGCTGTATCTCCTTCCAAGCAAAGTGAACCACCAGGTCTATAACTGGAAGTTCTGCCCCTGGGTAAACTATCTCTTCCCCACTGTCTTTTACAGAGGTCTCAGATAAGACTATAGTGCCACAGCTGTACACTGTCAAGTGAACCCTATCCATCGTGCAGAACCACCTGTAAACCTGGCCTGAATCTTATCTGTTAATAGAGAACTCCCAGTGAGGCCATAGATGCAGGCTGGGCAAAAGAAGGCAAGGGTGGGGGCCACGGACATTCGGCTGCTCTCTAAAGTAAATTACTCATGTCTTCAGGGCCCACTTGGGCCTAACTGTGCATATAGCACTTCCATCTGATGAAGGGTGTTGATGTGCATGTCCAACTTTGTGGCTTTGTTCATCAGATAACATCCATGCTTGCTGGGCAGCCCAGGTCACACTGTAAACTGATGTCCCGTGGTTAAATATTCAGACTCTACTAAAGCTTAGCAGCAGGCTAAGACCTCTTTCTCAAAAGGAGACTATGGATTTCTTCCAAAATCCTCAGTGTCTGTGCTCTGGTTCACCTGCAGGGGCCTGTTAAGATTCCAAAGAGCACCTCTATCTGCCACTGACTTAAAGCACCATTGAATGTGACCCAAGTGGCAGAACAGCCACATAGTTATTGTACCTGCTACAGAGCTTTCTCTTGTTTCTGAACATCACTCAAAACCAGCAGTGTGTTTGGTTACTCAGTAAATAGACATGACATGACATCCACAGGAGGAATAGGTTGTTTCCAAAATCAAAGATGCCAAAACCCAGAGGAAGCCTTGTAACTCTTTCTCGGGGTTGGCCAGGGGAAGGAGGCCAGATGCAATAAGGTATCCTCCTTGGAAGAGATCTCTCCACCAGGCCCACATCATTGGACACCTAGAAATTTCACAGAAATATAAGGCCCTTAAATTTTTGTGTGATTTATTTCTCACTCTCTAAAACAAAAAATTTCCAATCAGCATAATGTCATCAATGCAATAGACCACTGTCTTTGCTAGAGCAAAGAGGGGAAATAGGGATAGGTCCTCTCTTTGTCTGCTCAGATGCCATAACAAAATACCATAGACTGGGCAGTTTAAAGGACAGAAATTTATTTCTCCCAGTTCTGGTGGCTGGAAGTTCAAGATCAAGTTGATGGTTGTTTAGGTTTCTGGTGAGAGATCCCTTCCTGTCTTGCACATGGCCACCTTTCTGTTCTGTCTTAAAATGGCCATTCCTTGGTAATGTGTTTGGAGAGAGACAGAAAGAGACAGAGATCAGTATCTCTATATCGTCTTATAGTGCCACCAATTTTATTAAATTAGGACCCCACTCTTATGACCTCACTTAACATTAATTAATTCTTAAAAGCTCTATATCCAAATATAGTCACACTGAGGGTTAAACCTTGAACACTGCTGCTGAAAGTGAGGACTGACATTAGTTTTCTGCAGGAGAAATAGTGTTAACCATGTTTTTCAGACTTATATTTTACCCAGGAAATTTCCCCTGTGAGGCGAGAATTAGTTTTCTCCTGATGAAAAATGTTTTGCTCATGTTTTCTTCTTAATTTAGTATTCCTGGATTTAGAACAAGAAAAGTGGTCTGATTTAGCATGTAAAATATTTAGCATTCAAAATATCTAGCATGTAAAAATTTTAAAATATTTAAAAAAAATGTTAGAATCCTGCAAAAGTCTCAACACAAAGTGTTTCTGGAGTGAAATGAGGAATTCGCACTTGTGCACCAGGGTACCACAGAGCTGGCTGGGGCCACAGGCAACTCTGATCTTTCAATAAACTACAAACAAAACAATGATCTGCCGTTCCACCATTATGCCTCCATTCCTTAGGTGTGGACGTGAGATAGTGTTCATTCATTAAACAAGTATTTATTTAGGAACTACATGAACGTGATGATCGATCGGCAGGAAAAGGCAGACAATAACCAAATGAATATGTAGTCATTCAGGCTGCTGATTTTGAAATTGAGTATTTCTGGTTTCAAGTCTTGATTCTACTTCTTACTAGCCATGTATAACCTTGGGCAAGTCCCTTCACCTCGCAGAGCCTCCATTTTCATCAGTAAAAGGGGATTAAAAATGCGTGTGTCTACTGGTATCGTAAGGATGATAGAGGATACATTATATAGTGGTCAGTATACAATCCCTAGCATGTATCTACTACTATTATTCTTAATGATGTTCTGGAATTTATTAGGGCCCTTAAACCATCAAAACACTCTCAGTGCGGACATGTTTTAGATATATCACTGAAGATTATAGAATTATCTGACAACACAGAAAAAGAACAGAACATGTGACAAGGCCTTGAGGTTTGGGGAGGGCAGAGCACCTGAGGTCATAGGACCAGCAGAGATGGACAGAGGATTAGCAACACAAGGCCACAAACACTCACCTGGGGCCATTCCAACACGCTGCCTCAGGTGTGCTCTTGCTCGAGGTTGGGTGAAGAGTGAAGGACTAAGGTGCCCTTCGAGTCTCTCAGTCAAACCGGCTTGCATCATCAAAGCTTTCTGCCCTGCATTTCCCTGCTTGTTGAGCCCCCAAATGTGCACGACACACTGAAATAGGTCACCTGTGGGCAGATTTTTGGGCAAAATGCAATGCTGAGTCCAGGCTTCACTTTGGTGAACTTTGCTCATCAGTGATCCATCTGGGAAGCTGGTGTTCCTCCCCCCTTTTTCTTGCATCTTGTCAGAAAAATGAAAAACAAGTGAAAATGACTTTGTAGGCTTCCAGTAGAGTCAGTCTACAATTGGTCCAGGCAAACTGGACTTGCCAGGAGACATGGGTGAAGGATTACCTTAAAATTTCAGTCTCTATGTCCCGGACGTATCCATAATCTAATGGAAATGCAGTGGTTTGCTATAAAAATGAAGAGTACGTGAATGTTTCATTACCAAGTGGAACCATCAACCAAACCTGTCACCTGGCTCATGAGCAACAATGTCACACATTCCTTATGTCATGTCCCTGGGGAGGAGGCAGCAATGCAAGGTTGCCCTGGCTTGTCTCTTTCCATTAGACCTTCACAACAAACTTGTTGTGAAGGATTCTCAGAGGGACCATGGCCCTTGTCCTTCCAGCAGTTTCTTTCTTTCTTTCTTTCTTTCTTTCTTTCTTTCTTTCTTTCAGAAGACTAATAAAACAAGCAATCATTATGAAGACTTTATAAAGTAGAGATAAGCGAAATGGAAACAACAGGTATCCAAAATCCCAGACTACTTTCCTGTGGCCTCTTGAAGCCAGTGGACAACTGAATATAGTCACAAACACTCTCCTTTGGATGATGACCTTTTCACCATAATAACTCCTATTGCATTGAAGAGATGAATGAACTGGAGCTTGGAGAGGGTTGGCAACTTCCTCAGCTGGTGAGCAGGGAGCCAGGGTTTGATCTCAGGAGCTGTAACTCCAGACAAGGCAGCACACAGGGCTGTACCAGACCCGGGATTGAAGGCTGGATGTCAGTAAAGATCATTAAAGACAATTGCAGAGGACAACAGCCAATGCTTTATGCTGCAGTTCTGGGCACAGCAACCAAGGCACCACAGTCCTCCCTGGGGCCCCACATCATTACCCCTGGCACAGTCCCTAACCCTCTGTCACTATGTCCATTCAACATTTCTGGAAAAGTGCCCTCCTGTGTCTGTGACTTGCACTGCCTAATGGGGAGATCTTCCCTTCTCCCCCCCGGGAACCACAACTCTCTTCTCCTAGCAGAAGACCTCCCACTCCTGAGTTCTTTCTTCTAGAGCAGGTCCTGGGTGCCGTTGTCAGGGCTGAGGGGAGACTGTATCAGATGCTGAGAGGGGCCCTGTAGCCACCTGCAGACCTGTGCCATGTGTGTCACAGGGTAGTGGTACTGTCTGAAATGTCAGTGTTCTTTTCCCATTCGCGTTCCATTTCTAGGGACTGGTCCTCTCTATGGCCAGGGACATCCTTGTCTCATGGAAAATGAGGATTTCAACAGCAGGAATGCAAAGAGGAAAAAGAGTCACTTTTCAGCACTTGACATCTCATTTAGAATTCCTGAGTCCAAGGGCTCTGAAAGCCAAGCTTTGAAGACAAAACAACAAACAAACAAACGAACAAACAAAACCAAAAGATTTCCTAATTGCAGGGAGAGAGAATACCTCCTATAAGGTTGCTGTCATCAAGGAATGAAGTGTCCATTGCTTAGTTGAATGAGACAAGAGGGAGAAGGGCAGGGCACAAGGCCACAGAAGTACAAGGTGTAAAGAAAAGATAGATGTGATTGTGTCAAAATGGGAATTACCCCCCACAAACAAAGTTAAAAGACAGTCTACAGCACAGGAGAAAATGTTTGTAATATGTAACACAAAGGGCACATCAGGATCATACCTATTAAGGAGGAAAAGATAAAACACCCCAGAGAGATGAACTAAGGATATAAGATTACAGTTTGTGAGGAGAAAATACAAATAGTAGATGAAGCCATGAGAGACGGTGAGCCTCCCTGAGGATCAGGAAATGAGAAGAACATGGACCATCCATTCTCACTTAGCAGATGCACAATAAACAGCAGCGACTGATCCTTTCAGATGTCCTCAGGTGCTGGGACACGGCCCTCTTCTGCCTGATGGAGAGACAGATCACAGCAGGGAAACCTAGATGAGCCTTTCTAAAGTTACATATTATCTGCAAAAAGATGGGAAGGATCCAAGTGTCCAGCAGTAGGGAGACGGTTGACTGTGGAAAGCTCTTCAGTGGTTTGAGAAAGTTGGGAATTACTTAGAAACCCGCTCCAGCTTTTATGAGCTTGGAAATCAATCCCTTACCTGGTTTTATACAAAGGCATTCTTCACATCACAATAGAGAAATTGAGGAAGAAATAAATACATTGGTTCCATGCTGAGGCCTTTTGCTTCCACCTAACCTGATGACAATTAACACTGTCTTTACTCTCTGTATTCACTTCCTATAATGAAACTAACTACCTTCTATCATTATTATTATTATTATTATTATTTGCAAAGAAGGGAAAAGGCATGAGAAAAATATGGAGGAAAGTAGGAGATGGTGCGTGGGTCTCTAAGATGGGTCCGTGTATCAGTCTGAGGTCCCCAGAGAAACAGAACAGAGTTTAAGTCCTCCACCCCGTGTAAACACACACACGCACATGCACACACACACACACACACACACACACACACACTGTGTCACAGTCTAGACGCAGCATTCCTTCTTCCGCAGAAACCTCAGTTTTGCTCCTAAGACATTCAACTATTCAGTGAGGCTGCAGGGTACTGGACACGCTCCCCCAAAGTAAGCGACTGTGGCATATTCGTTGTTTTGAGCTGCAGGCACTTGAGAAGCAGTAGGTGCAGGAAGGACTCTCTGACATCCGCTTTCCAGAAGCAGGTCATAAAATTTCCCTGAGAAAGGTGTTCTCCCCTGAGAAAGGATCCAGCAAGAGAGCACCCTGACCAACGGAGGCTGGGAGTCAACACCTAACACATCTATGCAAACACAATTCCTAAATAATCCTGTTCTTCCACTAGTTTCGTCCCCTGCCTTCCAAAGTATCTCCTTATCACTTCCCTAAAACTTACTATGCTTTGCCTTGTCATTTCTTTACAAATTATCAAGTCTTCCTCTAAAGGTATAGAAGCTTCCAGCTGTGGTCACTCCTTGGGGTATTTAATTCGATTGTGAAGGCCTCCATGTCAATATAAAAATTTAATACAACTTGGATGCTTCCTCTGATGAATTTGCCTTATGTCAGTTTAATCTCACATTGGACCAGAGATCTTAAGAGCACAGGAAAACATTTTTCAGCCATGTGTGCTCAGGTGTGCGTTCTGCATCCTGGCTGGGAACTCATTCCCCACGCCCCACTGTCCTCCACCTGACTTGTGTGCATCCCTGTTGCAGAGGGGTACTATTCTAAGGTTGCTGCCCCATGATTTGCACAGTAGAGGCTCAGTGAGCACTTGAGTCAGAGCAATCCAAGCAATCTGGGCAAAAATCCAACAGGTGCTCTGCCGTGATGTTACTAGAAAAGTCAGGCTTGGTGCCAACAGTCCCCTATACAGAAGGAGATCCACTCCAGGTGCACAGGGCTTGGGTTGAATGCAGGTGAAATGTGGGCCCCACAGCCCCCTCCTCCAGGCACCTTATAGCAGTCTACACAGCACACAAGCATTTGCAAGGCCAGACAGGAAATATGCTGCTGCAGGGAAGATGCCCAGCCCTCTGCACCCCTGCTTGTTCAGAGCTCATGATCTAGACAGGTGGGGCAGGCACAGGGTCCCTGCAAGCTGGTGACACTCACAGGACTGCACCAGGCAGCTGGACCCCAGGGGTCAGCACTGTCGTTCTGAGCCCACCCACCACCATCGTGCCCAACTTGTTCCTTGTTCTTTTTCCAAGTAGGGGTGAGAAATCTTCCCACACTCACCTGCTCACTGGGAAGCAAGCTGGATTACTTTTTACTGTGGTGAAATATGCATAACATAACAAAACTGATCCCTTTAAATATTTTCATTTATGGCAGTCACACTGTTTGTAAACCTCACCACCACCCACTTCCAGAATGTTCCTCATCTCACATTGAACTCTGTCCCCATGAAAACCTAATACCCACTACCCTCACCTCCCAGCCCCTCAATTTCAACTGTGATGAGGATAATATATTTGGAAGTGTTATGTTCATTTTTTATTCACATTTGTATAGGCAACACACCCTTGATTCACCAGAAGCATCCATTGCCTTGGGAAGTGTAGTAAAGGAGACATGAAAATAAAAGTCAAATGTTCAGGATTTAACTTGCAAAACCAGAGTTTTGAGCTCCTGGCTTTCAATAATAAGCCAGGCTTTATAGATAGATACACTGTCCTTCCAAATGCCAGACGCTCAGGAGAAGCTGGGTGGCACTGAGGACACTCCGACTCACAATCACCTTGTCTTCCACTGTGCACGTCTTCAAGAGACAAAGGAATCCACAAGCAGCACCAAAACTAGTTGTCTTAGAAATGTTTACATGGCTATCGTGGATGAGGATTCCAGGCTTCTCTGTCACGTGGAAGGAAGGACAGGGATGGGAAGTTCAGGTGGGAACATGAACACTCTTATGAAGTAAAACCTGCTCTTCCCATTCTGCATCCCAGAGTCTATGGAATAGAGATGCACTGACCCTTGTGTTTCATGGCAGGCCGTGGTCTGACATGTACATGACTCCAGGTTTCCTACTAACGCTGGGATCTGTGAGCGCATTTCAAGAGCAACCAGAATCACTGGTCTTCCCAAAGTGAGGCCCTTCTTGAGGAAAATGGGATGAGTTTTATAGTGTCAGGGGACAGGATCCACGTGGCCACAATATATTTCATGGGCAGGGCCTGTGGGGCTTTCCCTGCATTTCTATGCACAGCACAGAACAAATGCTTCTAGACAAGCAAAACAGCAATAAACCTCAAAAAAATAAAAACGTGGTCACTAGTCTTGTGAAATGGAGAAGAAATAGGACCATGGGACGATTTTTTCTAAGATTAAGTTATTCAATTGAAAAAATGTCCATAATTTTGAGACTCTGACTTCCCCAGATTTCAGATTTCTCTTTTAAACGCTTGTTTTCTTTCTTTCTTTTTCTCTTGATAGCCAATACAATGTTTTAAAACTATTTTACCATGACTGGTGATTGCGCTAGGAAGCTGTTGCTGTTTCTAAGTGGTCTTACTCTGTGTAACAGAGTGTCAGTTTCCATGTTCTTCGTGAAATTCACACAGTGTGGGAACCTGGGGCACACAGTA
Organism: Lynx canadensis; assembly: GCF_007474595.2. Classification (NCBI taxonomy): domain Eukaryota; kingdom Metazoa; phylum Chordata; class Mammalia; order Carnivora; family Felidae; genus Lynx; species Lynx canadensis. The sequence continues at coordinate 28,210,840 of NC_044315.2, read as the reverse complement.
GGGCTGCTCAGGTTCTGGAGTCAGCAAATGAGAAGCTCATCTATGTTAAAAACAGTCACAAACTACACACTTTGGGAACAGAGGTAGTAAAGCTTATTTTTATTTATTTTAAGGACAGTATCTTGTCAAAACGAAGAATGGAAGCTAATCCAGCTGGAAGTCCACATTTGTCCAGTTTATAGTGCATACGTTAGATGTCACCAGGAGGAACAATCAGATATGACCACAAATCAGAACATTCTATAAGATAACCAGTTTTGCATGTTGGCCCTGGGGCTGGGTATTCTCTACACAGAAGGGTCTTTCATGGCTTCCTTGCTATGTACAGCCCGTGTTGACTGATAATGTCCCCCAGTCCTTTCCCAATGGGAGGCCAGGCAGGGCCCCAGTGGACAGCCGGCTCCCAGGAGCAGAGATATAAGGAAGCTGGAGAAGTGGGGACCTGGGCTGAGTGGCAGGGGAGCCTCACAGGGAGAAGAGCCCAGAGCACTAGTGAAGTTGTGTCCCCAGCAAGCGGAGCCTGCAGATGATCTCAGCCCCTCAAACCAGATTAAAGAGGCAGACCCCCACAGACTGGCTAATATTGTTGCAATTCAACAAGCATTCAAATGAATCAGCAAGTGAGAAAACTCCACGTCTGAAGATTCTAAAGTTTACGTTTCAATAAAAAATATCTAACTTGATAGAGGTTTTCCAGATTTGAAAAAAATTCTTAACACTTCACCCATAATGAGTTTTGAAGCTGAAGGTTTTCTAAACTAATAATAACTAATATTGACCAACATTTTTGTCTCTCATGATGGTGGGAAGATTGAAATTTCTTTCCATTCCTGCTAAAATGTGATATTATAAAAGTTGTTATATGTTGTAAAAAAGTATTACAAGGTATGTCAACAGTTCATTAATAAATTCATATTTTTCTAGGAAAAGTTCTCAGGATGCTCTTTCTATCCCCTTGAATGTGGCAAACGGGCACTCATGGATGAATCAGTGAGTCTCAAGGCTCTTGCCCAGGAGATCAACTTTTTAGGGCCAGAAAATCCTTTACCTCATGAAAAACAGACACACATACACACACAATAACGCAAACACACACACACACATATATACATATATACACACATATATATACACATATGCACTTACACATATGCACACATACAGTTACATATATGCTCACATGCATATATATATACTTATGCACACACATGCGCACATATGCATACACACTTTCACAGCATACAAATATACATGTACACTCATAACACATACATGCTCATATACTATATCATACTGTAAATACTTAGCACAGGAGAATAACTGGCCCTCAAGTGTGGGCAGACAGCCTAACAATTAATCTGAATTGTAATAATTGAAGGTAAAATTCTGTTTAAAATCTTAAACCCTTTGTTCAGGTCACAGAGAGAATGGCTTAATCAAACCCTCCGAAAGTCTCTTTAGTTGTAAATTCCATGATTTCAGGGGGACAAGGCACATTATCCTCCCCAGAGCTGGCCTAAGTACCCTCTCTGTGCCCCTGACAGGATTCCCGCAGGGTGGAGTCACAGCCTAAGGCACCCGGCCAGGCCCCCTCACCAAACATCAGCCCCAAGAGGGAGGGCACATCAGAATCCCACCTCGGGGGAACCTCTGCTATAGAAACCTGTGCCACTTCTTTCCTGCCCCTCCTCCCTACACCTACACTCTTCTTCATTCTTTGGGAGCAAAGACTTGGCCCTGTGAGCAATAGTCACAACCAGCAAGCATCTGAGGCTGGGGTTCTGGAAGATTAGCAACTGTCCCCTCGGTCATTTCCTGCTCCTGCCACACAAATTTCAAGAAGTGCTCATGACAGGGGACTGATTACTCCTTAAAATCCCTTCCAGGGTCTCCTCCCTGACCCTCCCTCCTCCAGGGTGTTCAGTGGGGACCTGTGCTCCCATCCCGGTCCTGGTCTGTGTCTGGAAGCTGCTGAGTTCCAGGCTTGAGGTGGTGGAGGCCCCAGCTTCTCAGCAGCACAGGGTCTTTGGTTGCAAAGATGAAGTCTGATCTTACTCTCAGGTGGCCATCCAAAATATAGCTCCAATCCCTGGAAATAACCCCCCAGGGCCAATTTTTCAGGCACTATTGATTTGACCCTGGTGACCCCCTATTGGTGAGCAGGCACATGGGTGAACCTGTCTCTGTGCCTTCTTGTGAGCCGGGGGCTGGCACTCACCATAGCTGCTTAGCCATGGTCTAGAGACAATGAGTATGATAACCGTGCACCTAACAAACAGTTTGGCTCAATTAAGTCCCCAAGAATCCAGAGTCCAGACAAGACTATGGTGCCATCCCACATATGGATTCAAACTGGGGGAAAAATGGAAGAACAAATAGAAAAATGTCAAACAAAATTTTTAATTTTTCCTCCTCTGACACCACTTTAGATGTTTCCCTAAAGTAACACATCTCAAATTCTTGCAAAGTGCATTGGATCATGTTTTCTATCTCAGCCCTTTTTGGGAGCCCAGCTTCTCTGCATACTCTAAACACAGTGGGCAATTTTGCACACTCCTCTGCAAGCTTTTCTCTTACCTGGCTATTTTTAACTTTCAGCTTGATGGGTCTTTTTACTTGTTTTTAAGAAGTTGTGGTAAGAGAGACAAACCTCAAAATTGGTCGTTTTAGCACATTTACCTGTGGGGTGCAGGGGCAGCCAGTCCTGTGCACCCTCAGCACCAGCCTTCTGCAGAACGTTTCTCATCTTGCAAACCTGGAAACTACTCCTCACAAAGGCAGTCATTTTCAGCCTCAGGTCTCCCAACCTCCCTCAGGTTTTACAGCCTGCCTGCCATCTAGCGGCTGCTTGTGCAGGTACAGCCAGGCCGGCCCTTGGTGTTGGAGGGGCTCTCCCAGGGTCACGCCATCCAGGTTTAGTGACAGCCCCGTGGACTCTGGACGTTGATGAGTCTCATTTGGCTGCAGGGGCAGAGCTATGTTCTGGTTTCTTCCTCCTGCAGGGGGTGGAGCCAGCTACACATGGTGGGACTTCACCAGACAGTTCCCACCTCACCTGATTTCAGGACAGAACACCCTAAAAGCCCCCCTGGCCTTTCCCTTCAGGTCTTTCCCAGGATGGGGCAGAGAGCGCAGTGGTCCTTAAGCCCTTCGGATTTGGGTTATATGCCTCGTTGTTTTACTTTAACATTCCCGGAGCCCAGGCAGCCCCACATGCTGATGAACACGTGCCAGTCCCGGCACCTGCATCTGAAAAAAGTAGACAGACTCTTGCCATCCTTTGCCTTTCTTTGTCCAGAGCTCTTCTGGCCCCTTCCCTGTTAACAGAACTCTCCTTGTGGGGAGGATGTCTCCTTTCCCAACACCGCCCAGGGCCCTGGGGCCCTGGGGCCCTGGGGCCAGGCCACCAGGGAACTCCATCTCCCCACCCCTTGATGTTTATGTGGGCCTGCTCCAGAACCCATGCTGGGCCAGTCAGAACCTTCTGTGGAGCTCTGCACACAGAGAAAGACAGAGACAACCCTGACTTCTGGGTTCGGGCAGTGTGGTGCCACATCCCTGTACATGAGGGTCTCTTTGAAGCAAGAGAGAGAGCCGTGGCCATTCAGGAGAATGTTGCCGTGAGAAAAGAGCATCCACTCTTCTAAGGAAGGGACGCCCCGAAAGGTGGACCCCATGGACGGCCTCTCCCAGGCTTGCCTGTCATTGGGCTTCTACTTAGGGTCGGCTAATGGGGGGCACTGCACGGGCTGGGAGAGATTAGGCTCACGTGTTTCCTCCCCCATCACTCAGTGCTGCTTCTCTGACTCCAGCTGTGTGTCTGTGACTCTAAATTCTTGAGCGGCTTCACCCCTGGGCTCCAGCTTCCCCAGGAAAGGATTTATCCCTGTGTCTTTCTGCCCCAGGGGAGGTAATGGCTTCCTTCTGTCCCAGCCTCCACATGCTTCACTGTCTCTTGGGTCTTCCTGTGAATTTTGCCCATGACTCTGCCTTTCCTTAATGCCCCCACCAGGACCCTGACTGATGTGGATCAAGCACTACCACTCAGGTCCGAGAGACCGTTTTGTGTCAAAGGCAACAATAAGTGCACACAGGAGCTGTCCGTCGTTTTCAGTGCCACTGAGTGTCACAGTGAGAAAGGTCTTCCTTTATGGAATCCCCTCCAGGGCTTTCGGTCGCTCTAGGGGCAGGTCTCGGTTTGTGGCCTGAAGTCCATCCTGGCTAGTCTCCCCTGTTGAGAAAGCAGGACTGAGCAACTGCACGTACCAGATGTCAGCCCCGTGGTTGGCGGTTCACGCAATATTTCTATCAATGGCAGCAGAAATGCTTTTCCGTTATGGGAAGGATATTAGCGATCCACTTTTCAAATCCACGTCTGTTAGTAAATGGAAATAATGGATCAATTTTGAAATATCGCATGAACATGTATGGTGAGACCTGTGAGGTTAGCTGGAAACACGATTTGGGTCCCTTGCATCTGTACCTAGAGCCTGGGGGCCTCAGGAGTGGTGCCCATGGACCCACGGCCCCATTACTAGCATGCCTGCCTGTCTCTCCTCCATTGTCCTGAGGGCAGAGCTAGTCTGTCTGCCTCAGGGCTGGGACTTGGGTGGTGAGAGGCGGTTCCCCATAAGTGCACTGGGGGAGGGACCCGGGGAGCTGAGATACAGCTGTAGTTAGCATCTTAGGTTTGCAGGGAATAGTAACACACATTGCAAAGTCCTGAAGAATTGACCATTTCCCCCGGGCTGCCTGGCTTTCACAGTCGGTGAGCCAAACACAAAGTGAGACCTTGCATAAGAGCAAAGATTTCAGACTGAGGACAAGCCCAATGGGAAAATTCAAGGAGGAAGGAGAAAAGCAGGAACAGTTACTCTTAAGTGAATAGGTCTCTCTGATTATACAAGTAGGACACTTGGCCAATAGAAATGTAAAGAAGAAATGATGCAACCCTCAGGGGCAACGTGGGCCCCGTCGCAGTGTGCTTCTCTGCAGACTCTTAGTCCAAGTGGCGAAGGCTCTGGGGTTTCCCGAGAAGGGGTCTGTCCACTCCCCGTGGCGTCAAACCTGTGTCCTGGACAAGCACCGTCAGGGATGGACTGTCTCAGTGGCACCACGGCCTCCGGCTTCCTAGGAGCAGACCAGATTTGCCAAATGAAAGGCATTCCGGCACCTGCTGCAGGAATTTTTTGTCGGGAGGATAAAAGATTGGGACAGAGTTGTACACAGTATTACAACAATAATGATTTCATGTGGAGACGTTAAAATTACAGAGGGAAAACATTAATTTTTGCTAACTGCTGGCCCCTAGTGGCCTGATGGAGAAGCCCCTTTGCAAGCTGGGCAGAAGACCCTCCCTTGTGCTCCTCTCTGGGGACAGAGGGCAGCAGCCCTCTGGAAGAGGCCCCAAACCCAACTTGTCCAGTGACATCTCTTCAAGTGTGAATGGTGGCAGCAAATCCAGTTTTCCTCCTCCCTCCCTCACCCATGTACACAGCACTGCCAGACCCTGGGTCTCAGCCTCTGCCTTCGTCACAGGCACATTATGTCTCTGAGCCCTGGGTTACTTCTCCCTGAAGGGGGTTTATCACACAAGCTCACCACGTCCAGAGAATCCGGTGAGGTGACACATGTGTGGCACCTGGACCAGGTCAACAGCCTCCCCGGGAGACCCGCTGCATCGCTGTGCTGATTGCAGCTGGGGTGGCTCCTGGGTCCAAAGGGCACATCCTCCTGACAGAACCTTCTGTCACCAGGCCCCAAGTCCCAAGTCTCCCTAAGCAGTGGCTGAAGGATGCTGCCACACACAGTGACACTTGTGGATAATTCCACCACCCTGAGCTGCATTTTATCAAGAATCTACTTGCAGATTCTTCAAGTTGGGGAAAATCGATGAGAAGGAAGATGAATGGAGACACGACTTCTGAGGGGTGAGTGGTGAGTAGCAAATAACACTTCTCCCTCCCCAGGAACCATGTGTCACTTGATGTGTGGCTGGTTCAGGGTAACTCCTGGGCCCCTGGGGCATAACCTTCATTATCTACGAGGACCTATGCAATTTCCAGGTAACAGATCTAAATAGATATCTTTGTCTCTCTCTCACTCTGTCTCTCTGTCTATCCTTATCTCTCTGTCACCAATCTCTTTGTCTCTGTCTCTCTTGGTCTCTCTCTCTCTCTCTGTCTCTCAGGCACACAAGTTCTCATCCTATCCTGCCTCCCTTGTGGTTCAGACTGGAGTAAATTTAACCCCACAGCAGGGAGCTGGCTCCCTCTAGGGGGAACAGCAGGAATTGTGAGGGAACTTGACCTACAACTAGAAGCACTGGCCTGGTCCATATTCAGAATCTGAGCCTAATCATTAAATCAGGAAAACTGCTGCCCTCAGAGAAGGTGTAACCCATCCTACATTTATAAATCAAATCAAAACTACAGAAGAAAATGAAAAATGCGTGTATGAGATTGCCTTTATGCTGAAGTCATCACTAGGCACTGGCAAAAGAACCAGATGCTTCATGAACTGCCAGCTGCGTTGCAAGGGCAGCCCGCTTGGCCCCTCCAGGCTTCAGTGAAATTGTGGAGAGATACCCTGTAGGCTCTCGTGTGGACATCTAATGAGGTGTTTCATGTACTGTATTTTGTCCAGTGCTCTGCACACACTTGGTGCTCAGAAAGTAGTAGCAATATGTATGAGCAACATTGTAGACATCAATCCAGTTTGGTATTATTTCTTCCCAAAGTATCAATTCTTCTGTGTTCACAAAAAAATAAGTGGAAAGGGCATGTTAACCTCAGTAAACTGTCCCCCGTTCCCAACAAATTCAACTCAGATGTCCTTCCTCATGGAGAGAGGGATCACATAGAAACATCATCTATAATACCATTGTTTTTGATGTGGCTACAGATATGACACTATGTGATATCGTGTACACAAGTGATTTTGAGTCACAAATTGAAATCAATACTAGGCTATATTCTTATTTTCCCAGATGTAATTCCCTTGCTTGGTGTGATTCAGCAGAAACAACATCCCAGATGACACAATTTCCACATGCTCATCTCAGGTTGCTCTCCCTGGGGAAGGACAGGCAACCCTCAGTTTTGGGTGTGAATCCACACATAACTGTCTGCTGAAGGTAGAGGAATGTAGCAAAACTTGTCTACAATGAGGCTCCGTGTGAGTGGACAATCCCAACTTGAAACCTCATTACAGAGCATTCATTCCAAGAGAATCAACTTTGAGATGCGCAGGAACGGGATTCCACAGGAACCCAACTGCACTGCTCTCTGCTCTCCGGTCACTGGGTGTGCTTAGCATTCCAAGAAGAAAGCCTAAGAGGAGGTACCATCCTGCGCCCAATGTTGGTCTGTGCAATCTGGAAGCTATGCTCATCCAAACTCGTTGTGTCTTCAAGGGCTGAACGCTTCCCAGCCCCCCAAGTAGCTCCCCAAGTAGAACACAACACCATCTGCAATTTGACATTTGTGATTTGCACTTTTGGATATTTGACCGTGATTTCTGTGAGGCCTGTCCTTACTATTGCTGGGACATCTGCAAGTTCAGGCCAGGAAAGGGGTAGACACAGGACCCACAGCCAGGCTGACCATACCTAAGGTCACCAAGGTATGGGGACCCAGGTGACATGAGCCAAGCAACCAAAACAAAGCCAGCACTCCTCCTAGACTGTGACAGGAGACAGCACAAAGCAAGCACGGAGTTGAGAGACAGGAACCAAGAATGAGGCACCTATCTGTTGGCTTGGATGACAGGGTGAGGGCGGGAACCTGGTGGAGTTGGCAGAGGAGAGTCTGGGGCCAGTGTTTCTGAGGAATCTTCTCACTTGACAGATCCCTCCAGGGTGGTTTTCCCAGACCCCAAGGAGCCCAACAATTGCAGTTTGATTCCAGCCTGGAGGTTCTGTGAGGGTCACAGCTACTGGAGGAAGGGTTCTCAGTGCTTATCCTGAACACAGGTGACAGAAGGTGTGTTACAGAAAAAGGCAAGGCCCTGAGCAGATTTTAAATTTTACTCCAGGTTCAGACTCCTGCCTGTCTGTGCTTTTTGTGATAAGAACTTTTAAGAGCTACTCCCTTAGAAAAATTTCAAATATGGAATAGAGTGTAATGAACTGTGGTCCCATCCTGTACAGTACATCCTAGGACTTACTTATTTTACACCTGGAAGTGGTAATCTGGTCAGCGATGTTACCCATGTCTTATTCTGTTGCTGTCCTTATGAAAATCAGGTCAGCATGCTGTTGCAGTGTCCACGTGCCATCCCAGCACTCCAGAATGCACGGGTGTCTGCAGGCACTTCATAGTGACCGTGCAGGGGTCCCCATACCTGCCAATTTCACTACAACCCTCACGCCCTGGGCCCCAGCATTTATATACTGCAACACATTATATTTCACTATAGATATTCCCTTTGATGTCTTTGGTATGTCACAGGGAGGCCATTCCACTCACATTTAACATAATCTGTGCAGGTACTTGTCACCCGTGAACTCCTCCCCCTGCCCAGTACTCTGTAGAACTTGACGCTGTCCTTATTCTAGCTTCTCCCTTAGCCGCAAATTCTAATAGGTTCAGACACAAAGCCCTGCAGGGGAGGGAAAGAGCTGGGGGAGCCTGCCAGTAATTCCCCTGAATTGTGACCCAAGTCAGCGCAGAGGCTGAAGATGTTCTGTTGTGACACAGTCACTCATCCCAGAGCTGCCCACCAGGCGGGAAGAAATGGGGTCACTGGATCTCTCCCTGATGTCATGTAGTGTTGCAGATAAGCCCTTGACCCCAGAGCAAATCTGCCTCCCACCCCTCTAATTTAATCTTCAAAGCCTGCCCTTTCCCCTTCCCTTTAAGTCAATCCCTGGTTCTCCCTCCCCTGCAGGGGAAGCATCTGAACTGCAGTCACCATGTCCTGTGACCAACACCGTCCATTAGGAGTATCTCACCAAAAGGAATAGAACATTCTCCACCTAGTTTGTAACACACAGCTTACTAACATACCGAATCTTTTGAGGGCACTGGTGTCCTCTTCTCCTGTGACAGGGGAAAGGCAGAAACCTAATTCTGGCTATAATTGTACCGCCATGTGCCGGGGGACACTGGCAATAATTGACTTGTGGCCCTTTCTGTTTTGTGTGCTGTTGATCTTGGCACCTTGACTTTGGCCAGCACTTCTGTCCGGTGTGCAGGATTGAGGGGATCCCCTCTGCCTGAGCCCCTCTGGTCCTTGCACTCTGAAGACCCTAGAGGCATGGTAGCCATGGCACACTGCTGAAGCCCCAGAGAACTTCCAGAAGCCTCTCTGACCCAAGGCTGGCTTGCTCCTGGGCAGCTGAGGGAGGGCATGTCTGTGCCCCGCCCAGCGCTGCCCTCCACTGACTCCAGCTCACTCGTTCAAATGACCTTGAAGGCAGTGCTGGTGAAAAGCTACTCAGTCTAAAGGGAGACAAACTTAGAAAACACAACCATTCTGAAAACTCCGAAGATGCACTTCGGAACTTTTCACAAGTTTAAAAAATATACATAACTTTGAAAAGTACACAAGCTTCTAATATCTGAAGTTCACACATCAGCCAGCTCTTTCTGGTTTCCCTCACATCGGCACCTGCACATGTTCTCAGAGTCTTGGTCTGAACTCCCAGGACAGTGTGGACAGCAGGCTGAGCGAGCCTGGCATGGTGAAGCAAGATGACAGTCACAAGGAGTCCTTTCTAAGGGATGTTCAGAGACCAACTGTGGCAGACTGCATGTTCCAAAGACGGCCCCAGCCTTGTCTTCATCCCACACGCCCCTCTGCTCAGTGGCCTTGGCTCTCCCCATCATGAGGTAGGGTCTCAGCCCGTCTCCGGGTCCCTGGGCCATCCCTGGTGACAGGCTCCAAATACCTGCAGAGGCAGAGTCTCACCAAGGACCAAGGTCAGGCCATAGGAGTCTGGAGCTCCTTGTGAGCATCCTGGCACCCCTGTTGTTGGGACTTGAACTCAGAGACGCCTTCAAACTGTGGGAGCCCAAGCAATGGGGAGGGCTGGGCAAGCGCTCTGGTCACGAGCCCAGGCAGAACGCCCCGCCCACACCTGCATCTAGGACATCCCACCAGTGGGCCTTGGTAGACACCAGCCCATCCCAAGCAACAGGGGGTTCCAGCTCTTGGAGAGACTTCCAGGAAGAACCATGCCCCTGAGCCCAGGTGGGAAACGGGAGAGACGATTTTTGACAAAATCACAGAGCTGCGAGGATTCCGAGAGTGTGTTTACATTAACAGATAACCAGTCTCTCCATTGCTTCCCCAGTGGTGCCCCCCTGTCCTAGAACCCTCGTGTGGGCCCAGCCTCATCCCTCCGCACCCTCACCTCACTCTCTTTCCATGTTCTCTAGATACACTGTCTCTTTTCTCCAGGGTTCTGAGCCCGAGCCTCTGCTCAGACACCCCTCTTTTTTCCTGTCCCCCTGACTGGCTCCTCTGGGTTCTCATCAGACACCTCTTCCTCCTGCTGTTCTGAGCTACCTCCTCCCCCTCCCAGCACCCGCTCCTCCTGGCGGTTGGGGATGTCCCTTCCACCAGGTGATAGCTGAGACCCAGCAGGTGCTGCATCGGTTCTGGTTGTTCCAATACAGTTTCCCCCTGGCAGAAGGGATTCCGCTGGGGAGTCCCCACCTCTCCTGTGACTGCCCCTGACAGCACTGTCAGGAAGCCCACAGAATTTCCCTGCACACACCACATTTGTCATTTTAGGTTAAACAGTTGGAAATGTAAGCGTCTAGGAGGGAAGTCTCATGGAGGGTCCTTCTGCCATGACAAGTGACCCAGTCCAAAGGGACTTGTCTCAAGGTGCTGGAGGTCTTGTGGGCTGAGACCTGCTGTCTTCCACCTCATGTGCTCATGACCAGTTACGGGGTCTATTAACTACAACCTTACATCTTCTCCTCATGCTTTCTGAGTGGGAACATGAGTCAATTAACCTGCAGAGAGAAAATGGAACTATGTGCTTCTTTAGCCAGCGAACAGTAGGCAGAATGTCTTCTTTTAATCAATTCCAGGCTTAAGTGGCTGGGTGTAAATGAGGCCTCAGATGATCGCTTTGGATGTCCTCACCTGTCTGCCACCTCTGAGGCCCAGTTCTATTTTTGAAGCTGGCCTCGTGTCTGGGGTTTACCCTTAACCCTTGTGGACCCAAGATACACATTCCTACAACCCACTGCGTCCAGTTCTTCCTCATCCGCACAGAGGTTACATGATCTTCTCTGGCATTTGGGGAAGATGCACCTGAAACTGACCGTGACATCTGTCCTGTACTTGGGTGGGTTGTAACCATTTGGGGTCAAATGACCATGATCTTTAAGGCACTATTCTACCTTGGAAATTCAATGTATGTATGTTCACTTTTCTAACGTGTCAAGTTTTTCCTCATTGAAAGAACGTACCTTTGTCCTTACAGATCATTGTTCATATTTTGCTCTATTCAAGCGTTGGGACAGACACAGCCAAAGGGCAACTGCCATGACATGTGCATATTTACAACTACAAGAAGCAGACACCATCCAGCATTCTCCTAGTGGGCCACTGGCACATTCAGTTACATTCCTAGACACCAATAGCATTTTTAACTCTATGAAAATTTAATTAAAAACTTACCCTACTTCCACTTTGAAATGTCTTTATTTTAAAAGGAAAAACTTCATACATCATTTTAAAATATGCAGTTTTGGGGCATCTGCATGTCCCAGATGGTTGAGCGTCCAGCTCTTCATTTTGGCTCAGGTCATGATCTCAGGGTCCTGGGATCGAGCCCCTGTCCATTGGGTTTCACACTCATCAGGAAGCCTGCTTGAGGATTCTTTCCTCTCCCTCTCCCTCTGCCCATCCCCTTGCACATACACACTCTCTCTAAAATAAATAAATCTTTCAAAATAAGTAAATAAAAATAAAAGATGAATTTTACAAGTTATTTGATAAGTTCATACAAAGCTATTTACAGCAATAATGAGAGAGTTGGGAACATTACCAGCATAAACTGTCACAAAATCAATACACAACTTGGATCTTCAACCGTTCAAGTATTTTATCTCACACAGTAAGGTCTGGTCACTGTTAAGATAAAAGCCTCTTCAGCAAATTCTGTCCCGAGTCAAGCCTTTTCTTACACTATCATCTCACACTGTAGGAAAGCAGGCCCTGGTTCCACAGGGGTTGTCCCGGTCCTTGACCATCAGTATGTAGCGGATGATGTACCCCAGCTGAAAGAACACAGGGTTTGACATTTTACTCAAACAATCAAACACATTTATCTTCATGAACAATAGTACCTGATACTGAGCAGTGCACCACAGGCCAACACAGATTCAGGAAGCATCAGGAGAGGCCATTCTTATTCATGGTTGGGTTTTAACCCTGCACAGAATTCTATCCCAAAACCTTTAATGGACTGCAACATGAGCAGGAAAAGGAAACTCTTGGGGCCAGATGTGTGTTTCCAAAATAAGAAAAAATTTCCATTTCCAATTTAGAAATATAATGGTATCATAATTATATCAATACCCTAGAAAGACTGAGACAGTATCCTTTTTATAATTTTTTTAATGTCTATTAATTTTTGAGAGAGACAGAGCACAAACAGGGAAGGGACAGAGAGAGAGGGAGACACAGAATCCGAAGCAGTCTCCAGGCTCTGTGCTGTCCGCACAGAGCCCAAAGAACGGCTCAGACTCACAAACTGTGAGATTCTGTTCCGAGCTGAAGTTGAATGCTTAACAGACTGAGCCACCCAGGCACCCTGAGTCAGTATCTTAATGTTATCATGAGATGAAAACGTCTGTGTTCCCCCTAAGTGAGGTAAACACTGCTGGGAATTCAGAATTGTGCTCAAAGGGTTTGAGGGTCTGCATCCAAGCACTGATTTATAAAGGGAAATCTTTTCAGTTTCAAAGAGAAGTATTTTTGGCATTTTATACCTGTTCTTGACAACCTAATGTTTTTTGTTATCCAATTGTTCTCCTTCAAAGCCATAGCCAACCACCAGAACACTGTGATTCAGGTTTTCACTGCTGCTCTTTGGATCATAGTAGATACCTGGAAAAGGAAAATTCAATGTTGGGTTGAGAACACCCCAGATACACGTGATAGTAACTCAACCTATCAACCATAGTATAGGAAACATTTCAAAACTTGTTAAAATGACACAAAGGCAGATAATATTTAAAAGACATCTTTTTTGAGTTATGCTAATAATTTAGGTTCTCATCTAATACTGGAATAAATACAAAGTGGTGCACTCTCGTTTTTAAACAAGTGGATAAGGGCACCTGGGTGACTCAGTTGGTTAAGCATCTGACTCTTAGTCTCTGTTCAGATCACGATCTCACTGTTCATGAGATCCAGCCCCACATCAGGCTCTGTACTAACAATGTGGAGCCTGCTTAGGATTCTCTCTCTCCCTCTCTTTCTCTGCCTCTCACATGCTCATGATCTCTCTCTCTCTCTTTCTCTCAAAATAAATGAATAAACATTTTTAAAAAGTTAAAAAAAATAGATACATCTGGGTGGCTCAGTTGGTTAAGCCTCTGACTCTTGATTTCAGCTCAAGTTATGATGTCATGGTTTGTGAGTTCGAGCCCCACATCAGCCTCTGCACTGACAGTGTGGGAGCCTGCTTGGAGTTCTCTTTCTCACTCCCTCTATCCTCTGTTCCTCCCACACTTGTGCTGTCTCTCTCTCTCAAAATAATTAATTTAACAAATTTAAAAATAAACAACTAGACAAGAGGCATAAAAACCCATTGTGAAAATCTTCTCATTCTACTTTGAGGATGTCAGCCTAAGGAAGAGCACAGAACACAAAATTACTTGAGCCAAGGGCCTTTGTTCCAATTTTTTGTAGTAAAATCATTCAGAAAATTTGAAATATGTAATAATTTTGTAAAATGGAAAGTAAGGTAAGGTATACTGATAGAATTATGCCATCTTTAAGTATACTTATGAAGTGCTGAAAATATGGGGAATATAGATCCCATCATGTCAATGGATACATCAGGCACAAATATTACATGTACAGAATGAACAATTGTGTTAAATCCAAACCCAGAAAAAATTCTACATTAAATTCTACATACCAAAGAGTCAATCTTGTCATATATCGTGGTGGTTTTCCCACTTCTCTGCCCACATTTCTACATAGATAAATGTTTACCTTTTTTCTAGAACTAGAAAGAATATAAGGTTGCATCGATAGCAACAGAGATGGGCCCCACACTTGCCTCTGTGATCATAATCTCCCAGCCCATAGACTCCCAGGAGACAGTCACATCAGCAGCTGAATATTCTGGATTGTGTGAAAGGCAGGATTCATCCTTTCAAAGGGAAAGGGAAAGAGACCTGATCACTATGATCCACCTCCAGGGGAAAATGAGTGCAAGACAGTTTGTAGCTGAATGGTTTTCAATTCAAGTTGGGTATTAAGAATCCCAGGACCTGAAATGCTATTGGTTGTTTTGAAATGAACAGTAGAAGGTGTCTATTTAAATAAGAAATTCATGGTCTACCTGCCCTGAGAAATTTTTCATTCTGGAGAAATCTGTACTATATATAAGACAGCATGTATATCACCACATAGCAGAGATGTAGGAACAGTAATATGGTAATGATATGAGCAGAGAACTGTGCAAGGCTAACAAATTTTAATGAAAGTTCTGAAAGTTTGCAGATACTAAGACTACAATCTAAAATGAGAATATTAAATATGATATCTCTGCTTCCTTAAAATGTTCAACTTTGATAGGAAGATCAGGAGCTCTGTTTACCTGTGCAGGATAAGGATAGGACCTGTCTGAGCCCAGGACTCCATTCTCCTTAACATACTGGAAGACACAAGCCACTAGGCCACCACTGAAGCCTCCATTGCCTTTAGACAGAGAGCAGTCCACGAGGTTCTGCTCACTCAGAGAAACAAGTTTGCCAGTTGTCCGGAACATCTGTCCTTCAAGGGCACCAGTTGCACTAAAAACCCAACATAAGCCACAAACCTAATTATAAAGCTCTCAGTCAACAAAACAAATAGCAAGATTTGAGAGCATCCCACACATCTGAAACTCTGTTAAAACACAGCGAACTGCACATTGTTTCTCAGTCTACCATAGCAAGGACACTGATTCCTTTTGCCTTTATTCTTGAGAGGAACCTGCTAAATATTGTCACACCTGATCCTTCACGGGAGTTACATAGCCTTTCTCTCTCCAGTCCACAGATGAAGGGATCTCAGCAAAGAGAGATGCTCAGAATGCTTTCCCCTTCTTGTGCTTCTGGATTTGAGGGCCATTCGTCACATGCCTGAATTCTTCATTGGTCTTCAAGAAAAAGGAAATAGAATGTTAACAAGCAGGAGATTTTTTTTGGTATAGTACCAGGGAGATGAAGCACAAATGGTCAGCAATTCATGCCACACTCACCATGTCACCAATGTCACTCATTGCCATCATGAAGCTATGTTTCCCTTGGTCATATTCCTGATTGTGCTGTTCAATCATTTTTATATTCCTCTCACTCACTCCTCTCCACCCTTTTTCATCCTGCAGAAAAACAAATAACCTATCATCTTTATTTCTTCTTGTGTGTGTGTGCTAAAGATCTAATTTTATTTTATATTTTAATTATCTTTTATATAATTCCAAGTTAGTTAACCTGCAGTGTAATAATAATTTCAGGAATACAATTTAGTGATTCATCACTTACATATAACACTCAGTGCTCATCCCAACAAGTGCCATCCTTAATGCCCTGAACCCATTTCGCCCATCCCCACCCTTAACACCCCACCAACAACCCTCAGTTTGTTCCCTGTATTTAAGAGGCTCTTATGGTTTGTCTCCCTCTCAGTTTTTATCTTATTTTTGCTTCCCTTCCCCTATGTTCATCTGTTTTTGTTTATTAAATTACACATATGAGTGAAATCATATGATATTTGTCTTTCTCTGACTGACTTATTTTGCTTGGAGTAATTCACTCCAGTTCCATCCATGTTGTTGCAAATGGCAAGATTTCATTTTTTTGACCCCCAAGTAATATTCCAGTGTGTGTGTGTGTGTGTGTGTGCGCACGCATATATATATATATATATATATATATATATATATATATATACCACTTATTCTTTATCCATTCATCTGTCGATGGACTTTTGGGCTCTTTCCATGCTTTGGCTGTTGCCAATAGTGCTGCTATAAACATTGGAGTGCATGTGCCCTTTCAAATCAGCACTCCTGTATCATTTGGGTAAATGCCTAGTAGTGCAATTGCTGGATGGTAGGGTAGTTCTATTTTTAATTTTTTAAGGAACCTCTATACTGTTTTCCAGAGTGGCTGCACCACTTTGCATTCCTACCAGCAGTGCAAAAGTGTTCCTCTTTCTCTGTCTCTTCACCAACATCTGTTGTTGCCTGAGTTGTTAGTTTTAGCATTTCTGACTGGTGTGAGATGGTATCTCATTGGGGTTTTGATATGTATTTCCCTGATGATGAATGATGTTGAGCATTTTTTTCATGTGTCTGTTAGCCATCTGGATGTCTTCTTTGGAGAAGTGTCTATTCATGTGTTTTGCCCATTTCTCCACTGGATTAGTTGTTTTTTGAGTGTTGAGCTTGATAAATTCTTTATAGATTTTGCATACTAACCTTTTATCTGATATGTCATTTGCAAATATCTGTCAGTTACCTTTTAGTTTTATTGATTGTTCCCTATGCTGTGCAGAAGCTTTTTATCTTGATGAGGTCTCAATAGTTCATTTTTGTTTTTATTTCCCTTGCCTTCAGAGACATGTTGAATAAGAAGTTGCTGTGGTTGCAAGGTCCAAGAGGTTTTTGCCTGTTTTCTCCTCCAGGATTTTGATGGCTTCCTGTCTTACATTTAGATCTTTCATCCATTTTTAATTTATTTTTGTGTAGCATTTAAAAAAGTGCATTCTTCTGCATTTTGCTGTCCACTTTTCCCAACACCATTTGCTGAAGAGTCTGTCTTTATTTTATTGGATATTCTTTCCTGCTTTGTCAAAGATTAGTTGGTCATGTTTGTGGGTCCATTTCTGGGTTCTCTATTCTGTTCCACTGGTCTATGTGTCTGTTTTTGTTCCAGTACCATACTACTGTCTTGATGATCACAGTTTTGTATTATAGCTTGAAGTCCAGAACTGTGATGCCTCTGGCTTTGGTTTTCTTTTTAAACATTACTTTGGCTATTAGGGGTCTTTTCTGGTTCTGTACAAATTTTGGAATTGTTTATTCTAGCTCTGTGAAGAATGCTGGCATTATTTTGATAGGGATCCCATTGAATATGTAGATTGCTTTGGGCAGTATCGACATTTTAACAATATTTGTTCTTCCAATCCACAAGCATGGAATGCTTTTCCATTAGTTTGTGTCTTCTTCAATTTCTTTCATAAGCTTTGTATGGTTTTCATTGTATAGATTTTTTACCTCTTTGGTTAGGTTTATTCCTAGATATTTTATGGGTTTCAGTACAATTGTAAATGGTATCAGTTCCTTGATTTCTCATTCTGTTTCTTTATTATTGGTGTATAGAAATGCAACCAATTTCTGTACCTTGATTTTATATCTTGTGACTTTGCTGAATTCATGTATCAGCTCCAGCAGTTTCTTGGTGGAGTCTTTTGGGTTTTCCATGTAGAGTATCATGTCTTCTGCAAAGAGTGAGCGTTCAACTTCCCCCTTGCCAATTTGGATGCCTTTTATTTCTTCTTGTTGTCTGAGGCTAGGACTTCCAACACTCTGTTGAAGAACAGTGGTGAGAGTGAATATCCCTGTCGTGTTCTTGACCATTAAGGGAAAAGCTCTCAGTGTTTCCAAATTGAGGATGATATTAGCTGTGAGTCTTTTGTATATGGCCTTTAAGATATTGACCTATGTTCCTTCTATCCTTACTTTCTTGAGGGTTTATCAAGAAACAATGCTGTGTTTTGTCAAGTGTTTTCTCTGCATCAATGAGAGGATCAGGTGGTTCTTATCCTTTCTTTCATTAATGTGGTATGTTACATTGATTGATTTGCAGATACTGAACCAGCCCTGCATCCCAGGAATAAATCCCACTTGATCGTGGTGAATAAATCTTTTAATGTATTGTTGGAACTGGTTTGCTAGTATCTTGTTGAGAATTTTTGCAACCATGTTCATCAGGGAAACTGGTCTGTAGTTCTTCTTTTCAGTGGGGTCTTTGTCTGGTTTTGGAATCAAGGTACTGTTGGCCTCCTAGAACAAGTTTGGAAGTTTTCTTTCTATTTCTATTTTTTGGAGCAGCTTCAAAAGAATAGGTGTTGACTCTCTTTAAATGTTTGGTAGTATTTCCCTGGAAAGCCATCCTGCCCTGGACTCTTATTTGTTGGGAGATTTTTGATTACTGACTCAGTTTCTTTATTGGTTGTGGATCTGTTCAAATTTTCTATTTCTTCCTGTTTCAGTTTGGTAGTTTATATGTTTCTAGGAAGTTGTCCATTTCTTCCAGTTTGCCCAATTTGTTGGCATATAATTGCTCATAAGATTCTCTTATTATTGTTTGTATTTCTGCAGTGTTGGTTGTGATCTCTCCTCTTTGATTCATGATTTTATTTATTTGGGCCCTTCTCTTTTTCTTTTTGATCAATCTGGCTACAGGTTTACAGTTTTGTTAATTCTTTCAAAGAACAAGCTCCTAGTTTCATTGATCTGTTCTACTGTTTTGTTTAGTTTTTTTATATCATGGCTTTCTGCTCTCATCTTCATTAATTTCCCTTTTTCTGCTGGTTTTTGGGCTTTATTTTCTGTTCTTTTTCAAGCTGTTTTAGGTGTAAGGTTAAGTTGTATATCTGAGACCTTTCTTCCTTCTTTAGGAAGGCCTGGATTGCTATATACTTCCCTCTTATGACTGACTTTGCTGCATTTCAGAGGTTTTGAGGTGTCATGTTTTCATTTTCATTGGTTTCCATATACTTTTAAATTTCCTCTTTAATTTCTTGGTTAACCCATTCATTCTTTAGTAAGGTATTCTTTGATCTCCAAGTATTCCTGGTCTTTCCAAATTGTTTCTTGTGGTTGATCTTGAGTTTCATAGCATTGAGATCTGAAAATACGCAAGTCATGGTATCAATCTTTTTGTACTTGTTGAGGGCTGATTTCTGAGGCAGTATGTGATCTATTCTGGAAAATGTTCCATGAGAACTCGAGAAGAATGTGTATTCTGCTGCTTTAGAATGAAACATTCTGAATGAATCTGTTAAGTCTATCCGGTCTAGTGTGTCATTAAAAGTCATTGTTTCCTTGTTAATTTTCTGCTTACATGATCTGTCTATTGCTATAATTGGGGTGTGGAAGTCCTCAACTATTATGGCATTATTATCAATGAGTTGCTTTATGTTTGTGATTAATTGATTTATATATTGGGTGCTTTCATGTTGGGAGCATAAATATTTACAATTGTTAGATCTTCTTGGTGGATAGACCCCTTAAATATAATATAATGCCCTTCTTTATCTCTTGTCACAGTCTTTATTTTAAAATCTAGTTTGTCTTATATAAGTATGGCTGCTCCAGCTTTCTTTTGACAACCATTAGCATGATAGATGGCTCTCCATCCTCTTACTTTCAATCTATAGTTTCTTCAGTTCTAAAATGAGTGTCTTGGACTCAACCTATCAATGGGTCTTGTTTTCTTATCCATTCTGATGCTTTATGTCTTTTGATTGAAGCATTTAGTCCATTTACATTTAGAGTGAGTATTGAAAGATATGAATTTAGTTCCACTATATTGCCTGTAGAATTGGTGTTTCTGGTAATGTTCTCTGGTCTTTTCTAGTCTTTGTTGCTTTTGGTCTTTGATGTTTTGTTTTATCTTTCTCCACTCAGAGTCCTCCTTGAAATTTCTGGCAGGGCTGGTTTAGTGGTCACAAATTCTTTTAGTTTTTGTTTGGGAGACTCTTTATCTCTCCTTCTGTTTTGAATGAGAGCCTTGCTGGTTAAAGAATTCTTGGCTGCATATTTTTCTGATTCATCACGTGTAATATATCTTGCCACTCCTTTCTTGCCTGCCAAGTTTCTGTGGATAAGTCTGCTGTGTACCTGATATGTCTTCCCTTATATGTTAAGGACTTTTTTCCCCTTGCTGCTTTTGTAATTCTTTCCTTGTCTATTTTGTGAATTTGACTATGGTATGTCTTAATGGTGGTGGGTTTTGTTGAATCTAATGAGAGATCTCTGTGCTTCCTGGATTTTGATGTTTGTGTCCTTCCCCAGATTAGGAAAGTTTTCCACTATAATTTTCTCACATATACATTCTGCCCCTTTTTCTCTTTCTTCATCTTCTGGGATTCCTATGATTTGGATGTTATTCCTTTTTAATAAGTCACTGAATTCTCTAATCTTGTATCATGATCTTTTGCCTTTGTTTTCCTCTTATTTTCTGCTTCACCATTCGTCATAATTTTATCTTTTTTTAAACATTTTTTAAATGTTTTTATTTATTTTTGAGACAGAGAGAGACAGAGCATGAGCAGGGGAGGAGCAGAGAGAGAGGGAGACACAGAATCTGAAGCAGGCTCCAGGCTCTGAGCTGTCAGCACAGAGGTCGACACAGGGCTTGAACTCACAGACTGTGAGATCATGATCTGAGCTGAAGTTGGACGCTTAACTGACTGAGCCACCCAGGTGCCCCTCCATAATTTTATCTTTTCTATCCCTGATTCACTGCTCTGCTTTGTCAATTATTGCCATCGTTGCATCCATTTGAGATGGTATCTGTTATAGTATTTTTATATTTTATTTCTTTTATCTCTACAAAAAGGGATTCCCTCATATCTTCTATACCTTTTTCAACCCCAGGTAGTATTCTTATTATTATGGTTCTCAATTCTAGTTCAGAAATCTTGTTGATGAGTCCTTGACTGTCATTTTTTCCTGTTCTTTCTTTTGGGATGAATTCCTTCATTTCACCATTTTGAAGGGATAAAAGGAATTAATAAAGTAAAAAAAAAAATTAAAAATTAAAAACAAAGCAAAAAAACAAATTAAGAAAGCTAGGTCTTAGCTGTCTTTCAGTCAGATTGTTGAAAGAAGCATGAGAGAATAGAGAAAAAAGGGAAAGGAAAGAAAAAAAGGTAAGAAAACATTTAAAAGTTAAAAAATATATGATAAAGAAAATGAAATAGAGAAAAAATTTTAAAAATAAAAGATGAAGTAAAAAAAGAAAAAAAAATTCTTTGTATATCCAAAAAAGAGAGAGAAAAGAAAACAACTTAAGCAAAAACAGAGGTACATAAAACGAACAAGTAAGGGAACCAGCAAGAAAGAATGACACCTGAATGAAGTTACATCCAGTTTCTCCTAGAACTGAAACTATGAAGATTCTACAATCCATAATCTTTTTAAAAAATTTTTAATGTTTATTTATTTTTGAGAGAGAGAGACACACACACACAAAGTGTGAGTTCAGGAGGGGTAGAGAGAGAGAGGGAGACACAGAATCTGAAGCAGGCTCCAGGCTCTGGGCTGTCAGCACAGATACTGACACAGGGCTTGAACACACAGACTATGAGATCATGACCTGAGCCGAAGTTGGACGCTTAACCAACTGAGCCACCCAGGTACCCCAACAGTCCGTAATCTAACCAGGTGGAGTGACTTGTGCTGATCTTCTGGAGGGTGTGCTTGGAGGGGTCAGTTAGGCAGGACTTGGTTTAACAGCTCCTTTCTTCACTAAGTGGCGCTGCTTAGCTTACTGGGATGGATGAGTGTGAGTGTGTGCATGCGCATGTGTGAGATAGCTTCACCTAATTCCCTAGTCTCTGGCACAGGAATTTTGTGTTCTCACCCACCCGCGATTAAGCATCCCTCCTTTGTCTCAGGTCTTTGTCCACTCCCTGTATCTATCTTGTCCATGTCCAACCTGTCTGACGTCCAGGCGGCACCTCCCTCTAGAGTTTTATCTCAGTTGGGGCTGTGTTTCAAAATCCTCTAATTCAGAGAACACTGTGGTTTGCATCCATGCCAAATCTCTGGAGGAGGGTCTCGCTGAGCAAGGGCCAGGTGCCTCCTTGCCCCAAAAAATGTCTGTGCAGTCACGCAGTGACAGAGGTTCAGAGATTATGACAAACCACAACACACAGCAGGAGCAAGGTTTACTGCAGTCTGGCATCTTTATCCCAATAACCACAAACTTAGCTACCCTCTGTGGTCCACTGGGACCTTTGGCCTCTACCAAATGCACTCCAAGCAGGGGAACCGCTTCTTCCCATGTGGCACACAGATCAGTCAGACCCCACTGCCTGTTCCTAGGGATTTGCTCTGCTTCCTCATCAGAGCACAGCCAGGAACTGAACTCTGAAATTTCACTCTGCTCTCCACTCTTTATAGAATCCTGGTGGTATTGAAACCGTCTTCTTTCACTTAGCATTACACTCTCCAGTTCCATCCACGTTGCTACAAAAGGCCATATTTCATTTTTTCTCATTGCCACGTAGTATTCCATTGTGTATATATACCACAATTTCTTTATCCATTCATCAGTTGATGGACATTTAGGCTCTTTCCATAATTTGGCTATTGTTGAGAGTGCTGCTATACAGAGAAAGACAGATACCATATGGTTTCACTCTTATGTGGATCCTGAGAAACTTAACAGGAACCCATGGGGTAGGGCAAGGAAAAAAAAAAAAAAGATGTTAGAGTGGGAGAGAGCCAAAGCATAAAAGACTGTTAAAAACTGAGAACAAACTGAGGGTTGATGGGGGGTGGGAGGGAGGGGAGGGTGGGTGATGGGTATTGAGGAGGGCACCTTTTGGGATGAGCACTGGGTGTTGTATGGAAACCAATTTGTCAATAAATTTCATATATATATATATATATATATATATATATATATATATAAAAGAAACCGTCTTCTTTCTCCCTGTAAATGATTTTGGGGAACAGATTTCTTGTTCAGTTCCCTGCGAGTATTTTCACTTTCTCTCTCTTTCCCTCCAGCTACTTTCAGGGAGAGTGCTTTTAGTGCATGATCCCGATGTGCAGCACTCTCCCTATTTCTCTTTCTCTCTCTGTTCTCTCTCCATGAAAGTGGCTCCCTTCCCTCCAGGGCTTTCCTCTCCCCCACTTGACTTCTCCACACCATGGACCTGCTGAGTTCTGTAGCTCAAGTTATGCAGATTGTTGCACTAATCCTCAGATCAATTTCCTAGGTGTTCAAAATGGTTTGGTGGTGATGTAGCTGCATTTCAGTGATGAGACAATTCAGTGTCCATGCTGTTCTGCCATCTTAAATCCTTCCCTATGATCTTTATTTCTATTTAAAACCAACTCACCTGCTCCAAGTGGATGTGCTCACAGAGGAGGAGAAAACATAGCCAAAGATGGCCTGATGCTTTTGGGATCTGTTCCCCAGCAACCACAGAGCAGGACATATGTCCACATTGTGCACAGCCATGGTGCCCTGCTTATTGCCTTGGTAAGAGTGGGTTCAGGAAGCTACTCTCTGCTCTGAACTCCTACCAACATGGAACGTTCTCTGCAGGGGTCCCTCTGGACAGGTTAGATGTTAGTCCACATAGCTTCCCATGTGTTGCCTTCCACTGGGATCAATGTGCATCAGAGCTCTGATTGAGTTGTGGAGCAGCTGAAGCTATTCCCAAGAAAAGGGCAACAAGGAAGAGAGAAGAAGGAAGCTTATCTCAAAACCTAAGAAAGAAAAACACATGAGTTTCTGATTAAACCAAACCATCTAAAAAACCATCCTCTTTTCTTCTGAGATGTTAGAGCCACCATGGTGGAGAACAAACATTGAACATATCCTCTGACGTGTTTGCACAGGGCTGGGGAGGAAGGTTGAGGATGTGGGTTGTGCAGGGGACTTGCCAAACTGCTCCCTGCCCTGAGACCACCGCCGCCTCCAGGGCATGTGGACAGGGACACATGGCACTGCCATCCCACAGCCCAGCTGGAGGGGTGTATCATGGGGCCACTACCTTTTGGCGGCAGTTCCAGATGGCCCCGCCCCTCAGGATTGACTCCATGCTTCACCTGTGGCAGGGGAAGCTACCCTGGCCCAGTCACAGGTGCAGGTCCAGGTTAGTTTAGGGTCCCAGGCTATGCATTAAGGCCCTGGTTTTCCCAGGGCCAGCAACCCCTCCCACCCCACTGTGTGTCTCAATGTGATTGTCTCAGCCTGCCTGTGCACAGAGCCTCTGGGTTCTGGCTACTGGCAAGTGAAAAGGCTGGGTCTCACTTACCCAGGGCAAGTGGTATGTGACTCAGTTGACCTGGAGAAGGAAAAGTTGGGGAACTAGAGACTGTGCTTGAGGAGAGGTCCATACCTTCCCTGGGGACCCAGATCAACTAATTACCCCTAATTCATGTGCTGGCAGGTGGTTCATGATTAGAAGTCACTTGGGAGCCCCAAGTAGGTTTTCAGCCTCAGCCTACATGTCCTTTCGTCCTAGAGTTTTGGATTAAAATCTCCCTGAGCACTGAGAATACCATAATCTAGTCTAGCAGTTCCTGATTATTTCAGGCAAAGGTGGGTGCAAGTGGAGGAGGCAGAGCCCAGAGACAGATTTATTATCACTATTTCAGGATGGGATGCTTCTGGATTTTGGAAGAATCTGGAGTGTACTGTCAATCCCCAAACAGTTTCCTAAATCCTTATAAGGAAATGGGCACATGGGAGGGGTGTCCAGGGAAGGCATGGTAGTCTGTAATTCTCCTTTCCTGTGTCTTCCAGGCTGGGATTCTTCTCCTTTATTAGGTCTTTCTCAAAGCCAACAGAAAGGAGTTCTTTTCAGAAAAATATGGTTTAATAAAAGGAGGAAAGTTGGAATGTAGAAACTGCTTTTTCCTCCCTATTCTCTGCATTATGGATGTTCTTCAGTATCCAATGAGCTTTTCTTTTTTTTTTTATTTATTTTTTATTTTTTTATATATATGAAATTTATTGACAAATTGGTTTCCATACAACACCCAGTGCTCATCCCAAAAGGTGCCCTCCTCAATACCCATCACCCACCCTCCCCTCCCTCCCACCCCCCATCAACCCTCAGTTTGTTCTCAGTTTTTAAAAGTCTCTTATGCTTTGGCTCTCTCCCACTCTAACCTCTTTTTTTTTTTTTCTTCCCCTCCCCCATGGGTTCCTGTTAAGTTTCTCAGGATCCACATAAGAGTGAAACCATATGGTATCTGTCTTTCTCTGTATGGCTTATTTCACTTAGCATCACACTCTCCAGTTCCATCCACGTTGCTACAAAAGGCCATATTTCATTTTTTCTCATTGCCACGTAGTATTCCATTGTGTATATAAACCACAATTTCTTTATCCATTCATCAGTTGATGGACATTTAGGCTCTTTCCATAATTTGGCTATTGTTGACAGTGCTGCTATGAACTTTTCTTGAGATTTAATTTAAAAGCTTCAGAAAGACATTTATTTCAAGCAAAAAAGTATTTACCGGGAGACCATTAATTTGCCCTCTGATGACCGGTTTTGCTCTCCTTATAAACAGGATTCCACACATTTAGACAGTGGTTCAGGACCTCCTTCTCTAGACCTACGTCCATGAGTCACCCCAGTGATCTTCCTTACACATTGTCTCCAGCACTTCTCTGTTCCAGGAGAGCAGTGATCAAAGGGATTCTGTACACAGGCTGAGTCAGGGCTGGGCCAGCTGGGCCATTCTACAGCTCTCCCGTTGTGGGGCCCTGGCAGGCTCTGCAACATCCTCAGCCTCAGTTTCCTCAGTGAGGACATGGAATAATAATTAGGTTTTCCTCAGAGGATTCTTGTGAAGATTAAATGAGATAATACATATCAGGCATGAGCATACAGTAGGGCTAATTTACTACTGCTTCCTTGTGAGGGCTGTTGAAAAGAAATCCACAGGCCCAAAATGATGTCGCTTAGGTTAAGGGCCCAAGTCCGGAAACCAAGACTTAATACCTAACCCAACTGCAGGTTCAACACTCAGCAAGGTAACCTTGAAAGAGTCAACCTGGAATTTCCTGGTCCACACTGGGGAATCTACCAAGAGCACCTCTGCTCTTCTTAGCAGGGCCACCTTTTCCAAACAATGAATTCCTTACTAATAAACTCCTTACTTCTTTTTATGCTTTTTTCTCTGCCTTTTAAAACATTTCTTTTGTTTAGCTCAGGGAGGGGCAGAGAGAGAGAGGACAAGCAATTCCATACTGTCAGCACAGAGCCTGACTAGCGGCTCTCTCTCAGGAACCATGAGATCATGACCTGAGCTGAAATCAAGAATCTGATACTTAACCAACTGAGCCACGCAGGTGTCCCTGTTTGTCCCATTTTTAAATCAATTCCTCCTGAGCCCAGGTGACAGATAAAAATTCACATTATCCCTTCCTTTCCAAGTCCAGACTCATTGGTTATGGATCCTTTTTCCCCTAGGAATAACTATTTCCTTCTTGTCCCTCTGGTTTTACATCCTCAGAAGGTGGCTTGGCTTTCCACTTGCCTGGGCTCTCTCTTCAGTTATCTTCGGGAGTGGCTCTAGCTCTTGTCAAAGTAGTACTGTTTACACTCTCTTTGAGGATGTCTTTTTGGATCCATGTTTAATCTGCCAGAAATGTTACCATTTTTCCTGGCTAAAACCTGATAATATATTTTTAAAATTTTTAATAATTCTATAGTAAAAAATTTTGGCCAAATTAAAAGCTGCTAAGGAATTTTTTCATTTTTCTTTTTTTTTCATTTTTTAATTTTTAGGCTTTTTCTGTTAAGCAAAATTTACCCAGAAGAAGACTTTCTCACAGATGGATGGGTGTGTCAGTCCTTTGTTATTAAAGCAACAGGCCAATTCTTTGAGAAGCTAAAAACAGATATCCTTGTCTTACAGATCTAGTCTTCACTGGAGCACAGAGATCTGGTTACAAAAATAATCCAAAGAATGCCAATCCTTTTTACTAATCCACAAACCTCCCTTATTTATCTCAAAAGGCTTACAAGTATTGTAAAAGTTCTTGCTCAACGAGATCAAAAGTCCTTCTAGAAAGTGCTTGCATTTTTTTCCTTTGCCTTCAAAATATAAACAGTGTTCTGCTGGTCTTCTCCAGGAATTTCTTATCTGGGCCATCTCTTCACGGTGCAGATTCCAGGGAGACCATTGTTACCAAGCAAACATGGAAGGCAAAGCCATTTAAAACTTGATTTGCCAAGGATAAATAAAAATCTTAAGTGTCTTCTCCACAAATATTAAAAACAAAAAAAAAGCTTTAGCCATCTAGACCAACAATCTTAACTTATTCTATCCGGCAGAAAAATAAAAACAGATCCAAACTTAAAAGCTTTTTTTTTAAGATTTTATTTTTTAGGTAATCTCTACACCCAACATGGGACTTGAACCAACAACCCCAAGGTCCAGAACCACATGCTCTACCAACTGAGCCAGGCAGGTGCCCTGAAACTAGTATGTTTTATACCTATTCCACGACAGTAATTTTACAACAGAGGCTATACGGTCTGTGACTCTGTATGTTCACATGCATCTTTATATGTATGACAAATGCCTCTACATTCGGATGGCATTGCTAAAATTACTTTGTGAAGACCTCTATTTAGTTGCTTTGAAGGCAAATGACATTAAGCACTGGGCTTTCTAAAACTCCAAAGGTAGAAACTAACCCAAGTGCTTTCAAATTCAAAACATCTAAGAAATTATTTGATATTAAAGGTACTTTAAGGGGCGCCTGGGTGGCTGGGTGGGTTAAGTGTCTGACTTCACCTCAGGTCATGACCTTGCAGTCCATGAGTTAGAGCTCCATGTCAGGCCCTGTGCTGACAGCTCAGAGCCTGGAGCCTTCTTCAGATTCTGTGTCTCCCTCTCTCTCTGCACCTCCCCTGTTCATGCTCTTTTTCTCTCTCAAAAATAAAGATTAAAAAAAATTAAAGGTACTTTAAGGTTGATGGTTTAATGAACACAAACACACCTTTAGAGTTGTCAACAGTAAATAAACAGACTTTTATTCTACCTGAGTTTACTAGCCAAATAAGTTATGTTACCTCTTATAAGATCTCCCATCCACAAAAAACACAATAGCTTAAGATAAAACTGACTTTGTCTAATGCTTAATAAAGCTTTGTAAGTTATCTGCACATAATTGTTAAAAACAAGTAGATTAGATATCACGTTTTGGAGTAAATTTTTTAAATGTGTAGGTGCCAAGAGCGGGCTGCCCCATCATGGGCAACCTAGGCATAATATTTGTTTTTGAGTTAAAAGCAATCAAAACCCAGCTAATTCAGGAAAAACTCTTTACCAACCCCTTCAACTATCTGCCTATAGTAGGAAGAGGGCATTAAGAGAAATTCCTCCTTAACTGAGAAATTAACCTGCACAACAAGACAAACATTGTTTTCCAAACATCTCCTCTCACCTGCCTGCCAGTGGTCTCCCTACTCTTTGTATCCCCAGCCTTCACCCTTCTCCTCATCTCAGGATGTCAAGTGAGCCTCATGTCACCTGTCATTAGAATTCCATGCCAACATGTATTCCATGTATGTACAAAACTAAATTTGATTTTCTCCTGCAACTTTGCCTCACATCAGTTAGATTCTTAGCCCAACTTGAAGGACCTTAAAGGACAGAAGAAATTCTTCCTTCTGGTAACTAACAAAGTTCAACCAAGTAAATTGGGAGATCTAAGTGGCTTTCTGAAATCCTTCATGAATCAGGCAGGACCCCACTGAGCATGTAGAGATGTGCATCCAGGAGTGGAACAAAATGGAAGATTTTTATAGAAGGGGATGTCCAGAAAGTTATTAGCAAAGGAATAGGATTGTTCCTGGAAATGTTTTTTTTAGGGAACAAAGCGTGGTTTCCACCTCACCTCTTTGAGGGAGGGAGAGAACCCAAATGGCTGACTCATTGGACTAGATTGAAAAGGTCCTGGCTGATGGGTTAATATTATATTGGTGGGGTAGATGGAAAGTGCAGTTAGGTTCTGTATTAAGAACCAGTTTGGGAACTCAGCTGAAGTGACATTTTGGAATTAAAATGACTACCTCTGAAGAGTATTGCAAAGATTACAGAGGATAAGTTATATGGCAGTCAACATACAATCCCTAGCATGTAGCTACTACTCTTATTCTTAATGATGTTCTGGAATTTAAGAGAGCCATTATCTCCAAAACACCCTTGTTAGGGTCATATCTTAAGATATATCACTGAAGATTTTAGAACATATATTTTTAGATATATCACAGTCCAAAAATACTAGGACACATGACAAGCCCTTGAGGTCTAGGGAGGGCAGAGCACCTGAAGTCACAAGACCTAGCAGAGATGGACGTAAGATTAGGGTCAGAAGGCCACAACTCTCTCAGCTGGAGCCATTCCAACACACTGCCTCAGGTGTGCTCTGTGCTTAAGGTTGGATGGAGAATGAAGGATTAAGGTGCCCGTGGACTCTCTCAACCAATCCAGCTTCCATCATCATGGCTTTCTACCCAGATTTTCTTTCCTTATTGAGCCCCCAAATGGTCATGGTGCATGGAACTAGGCCACCTGTGGGTAGATAATTGGGCAAAATGCAATGCTGCCTCCTGGATTCACCTCAGTGAGACTTGCTCATCGGTGATCAAGCTGGTGTTCTTCCCCTCTTTTCTTGCATGCTCTCAGAAAAATAATCGGCAGGTCAAAAACTACTTTCTCCACTTCTAGTGGATTCACTCTCCAAACTGGGCTTGTCAGCAAACATGAGTCGACAGTTGCCTTAAAATTTCAGTGTCTAGGTCTTGACCTATTTGTAATCTAATGGAAAAGGTAGTTGTTTTATGTGAATGTCTAATTATCAAGTGGAACAACTAACCAAACCAGCGACCTGGCTCATGAGCAATAGTGTCACATGTTGCTTACATGGTCGTCCTGGGGATGGGACAGGAATGCATTATTTCCCTGGCTTGTTTCCCCCCATTAGAGCTTTCATGAACAACTTGGCAGGGGCTCTTTTAAAGGATTCTCAGAGGTACCTTGGCCATTGTCCTTCCAGCAATTTCTTCTGTTTATTTTTTAATTAAAAAAATATGTAATCATTTTGAAAATATGACAAAGTTCTGGTAAGTGAGATTTTAAAAAAAAAAGGATCCAAAATTCCAGTCTACTTCCTTGTGACCTCATGAAACCAGTAGACAACTGGGATTTATGGCTTGCTCAGGAATACTCTGTTTTGACTAATGGCCTTTGATCATCATAATAACTTTTATCTCATCTTGCAGATGAATGAACTAAAACTTAGAGAGGTTTGCGAACTTCCTTAACAAGCAAGCAGGGAGCCAGGATTTTACCTCAGTAGCTGTAAGCTGTGACTCCAGATCAGACAGCACGTAGCACCGCAGGGCTGTGCCAGACCCAAGATGGATGGCCGACAATCGGTTAAGATAATGGAAGAGAATTGCAAAGGACAATAATGTTTTATGCTGCAGTCCAAGGGACCTCACACTTCCCCCCACCACCTCCCCAAAGTCCATACCCTAGGCACAGTCCCTAAAATGGTAGTTTGGAGAATTGTTGCTGGGCATGGGAAAACATTTGTAGAAATCAGAATCTTGTTTTTATGATGATCAGTACTAGAATCTACTATCTACAAAGCCATGTGACTGGAACATATATGCTCTCTATAATCACTTCATTTTTACCAAAGATATTCAAATTAACATTCATTTATTTGCAAAATAAGTCTAGTTTTTAAAAATACTTGTCCTGTTTATTTACCTAAGAGTAGCGAGAATAGTGATTGGCATATGACTTCACTCATATGTGGAATTTGAGAAATCACAACAGATAACATAAGGGGAGGGAAGGAAAAGTAAGATAACAACAGAGGAGAAGGCAAACCATGAGACACTCTTAAATACAGAGAACAAACTGAGGGCTGCTGGAGGGGAGGTGGGTAGGGGGATGGGTTAAATGGGTGATGGGAAGTAAGGAGGACACTTGTTGGGATGAGCACTGAGTGTTATATGTAAGTGATGAATCATTCGGTTCTACTCCTGAAGCCAAGACTACACTGTATGTTAACTAACTTGAATTCAAATAAAATAAAATAAAATAAAATTTAATAAATAGTGATTGATCATGTAGGCTCTTTAAAAGCTGCTTTGATGGAACTTTTCATAGAAATTTCTCTATTGAACTTTTAATAGCTTCTCAAGGCCAGAGGCCAAGCTAATTACTTGCCCTCAGAGTTCACCTGCAATACCTATAGATTTGGGGTAATTCCTCTCTACTCAAGGTTCCCCAAATATCCTGAGGTTCCTGTACCTGTCAGGAAGTGACCTTTTTTACTCACTTAGTAAGGCTGCTGGGAACTCTATACCAAGGTACCTGGCTGACGTCTTCACAGGGCTTAATAGGCTCCATAAAGTCAACCTTAGTTCCTTAAAGCTGTCTGGTCAGGTCTGAGTCTGTGCATGTCTTTCTCAGGTAGGACATTCCCGTCAAAGCCTTGGTAATGTAACCAGTGTTTCCAATGTGTCCCTGTTGTAAGGAAAACAGATTCTCCCTGAACGTATGCAAATAAATATATTGCCATAAGAATATAAGACTACTCACTCAAGTTCTGAATTTTGGAGGGTTCAGGTGGGGAGAAAAGATGGCTGTTTGAATCCTGCTTACAACAGTGTAATGCATCAAGTTGGTAGAAGTCAGTTAGCTTAAAGGAAAACATTTCCTTAACAAAACATTTTTAAGTGAGCATGAAGTCATAAAAATGTTACCAATCCTCCTTGGTTCATTCAGTCCTATGTTATTAAGTCTTGTTCTGCTCGAATCCAGTTTTTCCACTAGTTCTGGATATTTTTACATAAATTGGTTTTATGACCTTAAGGTTATCAGGAATCTGCACTCAGAGTTTTGTTTCTATGTTTTATTTTTTTCATGAGCCTTACTGAAGATGAAACACATTGGCAGGAGCTTTTATAAAAGTATTTGAGTAGAAGTATAAATGTCTGTAAGTCATTAAAAGCTTAAAAATGGCCATGGTTAAAGAGCTGGTGAGAGTTCATGACAATACAATTGACAAGGACAATTGACAAGGACGTTTGGTTGTTTCTGTGACACACAACACTTCAATATACTAACAGACCTGGACATCAAGTCTCTGTGGGCTTTATATGATTTTTGAAACATTCATTTTAATAACATCTCTACACAATTATAGTCTAACGGGATTTAGCATCACTTACTCGACAATGCTTTAACTTATGTCATTTTTAACACACCAAGAAAGTCTAATTAATTTAATTTCTCAGAAAATCTTTGAAATGTTCCATGAGCTTTCTGGAAATCTTAAGTTAGATTGTGGTCAAAAGACTTGATTTCAGAAATTTATTTTGGGTGTTTGTGTATATATATCTATATATCTATATATCTATATATCAAGTTTGTGTGTGTGTGTGTATATATATATATATATATATATATATATATATATATCAAAAGATTGGAACATTTGATTAAACCAGATCATAGATCATTATGTGACAATAGTTGTCAATTTAACCAGTGATAATAAAAGATGCCAAAGGAAAAAAAAGATATCAGAATTTATATAGTTATGAGCAAAATTTAGCTCTTTAATAGAAAGACTCAGTTTTCTTTAAGTTTTCAAAAACTGGATAGACATAAAAAATTATTTTCACAATATATAGAATCCTTTTTTTTTTTGGCAGGTAACTTTAAAGGTAAACAAAAACCTTTGTTTGTAATTTTTAATTAACAGCCAAATATTAGTTCAAGAAAACTTTGTTCTTTTAACAAAGAGAAAACAAATTTTCCATGAGAGTGCCTTTTCTTTCTCTTTTTTAAAAAATATCGTTTATTTATTTAGTTTGAGAGAAAGGGATAGTGTGAGAGAAAGAGAGTGCACACAAGTGGGGGAGGGGGTGGAGAGGGGAGAGGGAGTATCCACTGACAGTGCGGTGTCTGATGGGGGCTTGAACTCACAAACTGTGAGACCATGACCTGAGCCAAAGTAGGACCCTGCACCAGGGTAATTTTAGTGTCAAAATTCATTTCTGGTGCACCTGGGTGTCTCAGTTGAGCCTCAGACTCTTGATTTCAGCTCAGGTGATGATCCCAGCATCTTGGGATCAAGCTTCAAGTCCAGTTCTGTGATATGTGTGGGGCCTTCTTGGTATTCTCTTTCTTTCTCTCTCTCTCTCCTTCTGCCCCTCTCTCCTGCTCACACACATTCTCTCTCTCAAAAAAACCTCTTACTTAAATTTATCTTAATTTTATTTTTTAATTCTTTTTAATGTTTATTTTTGACAGAGAAAGAGAGCGTAAGACCTGGGGAGGGGCAGAGAGAGAGGGAGAGAGAGAATCCCAGGGAGGTTCAGAACTATCATCACAGAGCCCGATGTGGGGCTTTATCTCATGAACTGTGAGATCATGACATAAGCCAAAATTAAAAGAAGTCTGGCACTTAACCAACTAATCCACCCAGGTGTCCCAAGTTCATTTTAATTTTAGCTAGTATTGACCACACATAAATTCCTCTCCAAAGATTCCTTTTCCATAAACCTTTTATAACTTTCCTTCTTACATTCAGATATTGTCTTAAGTTTTTGTTGTTTTTTTTTGTTTGTTTGTTTTTGCCCCCAAACAATCAGCCTCATGTTAAGAGACAAAACTCTTTATCTAATAAAAAATATATATTTCCATCCTAATACCATTTTTGACAAGTTTTGCAATAGAGCTAGCCTGAACTTATTTGAATTTTAGCAAACACACAATAATACAAGTCTCCTATTTAATGCTGATAATTCTGGGATGGACGGCCAACATGGCAGAGTAGGGGGATCCGTACTTCCCATGTCTCTCAAACAAAGAGGGGCTGAAGCCAAAGGACTTTGAACCCCAAAAGTCTGGGAGGAAAAGGGACTGAGTCTACCAGGGAGAAACCGGGACAACCTGAGGGACCATAGGTGGATGCTTGCGAACTGGGGGAGATAAAACAGTCCACGTAGGCTTGGAGGGGAGGGATCCCCTTCTGCTGAGAAACAAAAGGAAGAGAAAGAGCAGCTGGGGAAGTGTAGGCTTGTATCTAGGCAAGAGAAAAAACCTGGGACCAGGATGGAGAGAGATCCCATCTCTAACTGCAAGTCAGAGGATCTCTAACTGCAGACCCCATCTTGGGACTGGGGCAGCTGCCCTGTTTCACACATCTGGGGAGGAAGGGAGCCACCTCCGGGTTCAGTGGTAGATCAGGAGTGCAGTCTGCAGCAGGAGAAACTGGTCCCCTCCCCTGAAGAGCTGTGGCACAGGACAAAACCAGCCAGAATCTCATATTGGGAGATGCTTCCCCAGTACCGGGATGCATGGAGCAGGAGTTTAATTCCCAGCCAGGCACCAGGGCAGAAGAGTGTTGGCAGAGTGAGACAGACAGCCTTGTCTGTGCCCATGGCACAGTGAGGACGACACCAAAAGAGTGATTTGGGACACTGGGCCATGGAGAAGAGACTGGGAGGTCATCATTTTTCTCCCCACCACCACCAAGGTGGGGCGTCAGGGATCAGTCTGAGGGGCCCACAGTGGAGGTGGGACCAACCTACACCAAACTACACCCCTCTGAGCCAGGTAACTGTGTGTCTACTGGGGCAGGATAGACACTGTGGAACCAGACGAAACCCTCCTCCAGACCAGCACCGCTGCATTGCCTAGATTAATTCTAGAACAATTCTTGATATATAGATATAGTCTCCCCTCCGTTTCTCCTTCTTATCTCTTCCCTACTCTAGGCTGGTTATTCTGGTTATTGGTTTGTTTAAATAAACATATTTAATCCATTCTCTTGGTACATGTTCTATACCTCCTTCTTTACATTCCTTTCTCTCGGGAATAATCAAGCCATATAGTTTCTCTGTCTGGGTAACATTATCTTCGTTTCTTTTTCCCCGCTTCCTTCCTTATTTTCTTTTCTCTTTTTATGGATTAAGGCTTTTAGTCTCTCTGCTTGGTCAATGTTTATTTTTTCTTTTTCACTGGCCCTATCATTTCTCTCTTTGTATGTGCTCTTCCATCAGTACCGCCTCCACCCTGTTCTTTACTTGTAGCTGGTGTTTCTGGTTTTTTGCTTTTGGATTGTTTTTAGTTTTTTGTTTTATTTGTTTGTTTGTTATATTTGTTTTTGTGTTTGTGTGTTTTTGTTTCCTGTTTGTTTGTTTTCCTTTACAGGGCTACTTCAAGGAACAAATCAAAGTACACCTGGTGGAGGGTCCAAAACATCACTATGAGTAGGGAAATAAAATAACCAAAGTCACAACAACAGAGAGCAAGTAACACTCTCCAAAAAAACACCTCCTGAAGGGCCCAGCCCTGGACAGTGTAAAACTCCTCTTTAATACAGCAGTGCTCACAGGTGCAGAGCACATAACAAGCTTTTAAAACTCATAAGGGACAGAAAACTAGCCAAAATGATGAAACAGAAGAATTCTCCTCAAAAGAAATTCCAGGAAAAAGTGACAGCTAAAAAATTGATCAAAACAGATTTAAGCACCATAACAGAGCAAGAATTTAGAATAATGGTCATAAAATTAGTTGCTGGGCTTGAAAAAGGCATAGGAGACAGCAGAGAATCTATTGCTACAGAGGTCAAGGGACTAAAAAATAGTCATGATGAATTAAACAATGCTATAAATGAGGTGCAAAATAAAAGGGAGGCGGCCACACTGCAGATTGAAGAAGCAGAGGGGGAGAATAGGTGAATTAGAAGATAATTAGAAGAAAAAGAGGAAGCTGAGAAAAAGAGCAATAAAAAAAAATCCAGGATCACGAAGGGAGAATTAGAGAACTAAGTGATTCAGTCAAAGAGAACAATAGCTGTATCATAGGAATTCCAGAAGAAGAAGAAGAGAGAGAAAGGGGCTTGAAAGTGTACTTAAACAAATCATAGCTGAGAACTTCAAACATGCATTGAAATCCAAGAGGCGCAGAGAACTCCCTTCAGA
Organism: Lynx canadensis; assembly: GCF_007474595.2. Classification (NCBI taxonomy): domain Eukaryota; kingdom Metazoa; phylum Chordata; class Mammalia; order Carnivora; family Felidae; genus Lynx; species Lynx canadensis. Next base: position 28,174,855 of record NC_044315.2, on the reverse strand, counting down.
TGTAACCTGAATCAATCTTCTGCACGACATATAGTGAAACTGGTAAAATACAAGGATATAGACATAATTCTGAAAACAATTAGGGATAAGTGGACCTTAACATACAAAGGTAGACACATAAGGGTAGTAGCAGACCTATCAACTGAAATTTGGCAGGCCAGAAAGGAATGGCAGGAAATCTTCAATGTGAGAACAGGAAAAATATGCAGCCAGGAATCTTTACCCAGCAAGCCTGTCATTCGGAATAGAAGGAGAGAATAAAGGTTTTCTCAAACAATAAAAACTGAAGGAATTCATCACCACTAAACAGCCCTACAAGAGATTCTAAGGAGGACCCTCTGAGTGAAATGTTTGTAAGGACCACAAAGTACCAGAGACATCACTACAAGCAGGAAACCTACAGATAACATGATGACTTTAAGCCCATATCTTTCAATAATAACACTGATGTAATGGACTACATGCTCCAATCAAAAGATAGGTGTCAGAATGGAAAAAAAAAAAAACAAGACCCATCTATTTGCTATCTACAAGAGACTCATTTTAAACATGAGGACACCTTCAGATTCAAAGTGAGGGGATGGAGAACTATCTATCATGCTACTGGAAGTCAAAAGAAAGCCGGAGTAGCCATACTTATATCAGACAAACTAGACATTAAATTAAAGGCTATAACAAGAGATGAAGAAGGGCATTATATAATTATTACAGGGTCTATCCATCAGAAAGAGCTAACAATTACAAATGTCTATGCACCAAGTATGAGAGCACCCAAATATATAAAACAATTAATCACAAACATAAGCAATCTTATTGATTAAAATGTGGTAATTGCAGGGGACATTAATACTCCACTTACAACAATGGAAAGATCATCTAGACAGAGAATCAATGAAGAAACAATGGCCCTGAATGATACATTGTACCAAATGGACTTGACAGATATATTTAGAACTCTACATCCCAAAGCAGCAGAATATACTTTCTTCTTGAGTGCACATGGAACATTCTCCAAGATAGATCACATAGTGGATCACAAAACAGCCCTCAATAAATATAAAAGAATTGAGATCATACCATGCACACTTTCAGATCACAATGCTATGAAACTTGAAATCAACCACAGGAAAAAGTCTGAAAACCTCCAAAAGCATGGAGATTAAAGAACATCCTACTAAAGAATGAATGGGTCAACGAGGCAGAGAAGAAATTTAAAAACATATTGAAACAAATGAAAATGAAAATACAACAATCCAAACCCTTTGGGACACAGCAAAGACAGTCCTAAGAGGAAAATACATTGCAATCCAGGCCTATCTCAAGAAACAAGAAAAATCCCAAATACAAAATCTATCAGCACACCTAAAGGAACTAGAAACAGAACAGCAAACACACCCCAAAACCAGCAGAAGAAGAGAAATAATAAAAATCAGAGCAGAAATAAACATTATAGAAAAAAAAAACCAGTAGAACAGATCAATGAATCCAAGAGTTGGTTTTTTGAAAAAATAAACAAAATTGATAAATCTGTAGCCAGGCTTCTCAAAAAGAAAAGGGAGGGAACCCAAATAGATAAAATCATGAATTAAAATGAATTATTACAACCAATCCCTCAAGCAATTATCAGGGAATACTATGAAAAATTATATGCCAACAAACTGGACAACCTGGAAGAAATGGACAAATTGCTAAACACCCACACACTACCAAAACTCAAATGGGAAGAAATAGAAAATTTGAACAGATGCATAACTAGTGAAAAAATTGAATCAGTTATCAAAAATCTCCCAACAAATAAGAGTCCAGGACCAGATGGCTTCTCCAGGGAATTCTACCAGACATTTAAAGCAGAGTTAATACCTATTTTTCTCAAGCTGTTCCAAAAAATAGAAATGGAAGGAAAACTTCTGGCCACATTCTATGAAGCCAGCATTACTTTGATTCACAAACCAGAGACCCAGCAAAAAAAGAGAACCACAGGCCAATATCCCTGATAAATATGGATACAAAAATTCTCAACAAGATACTAGCAAATCGAATTCAACAACATATAGAAAGAATTATTCACCCACGATCAAGTGGGATTCATTCCTGGGCTACAAGGCTGGTTCCATATTTGCAATCAATCAGTGTGGTACATCACATTAATAAAAGAAAAGATAAGAACCATATGATCCTGTCAATCAATGCAGAAAAAGCATTTGACAAATTCAGCATCCTTTCTTAATAAAAACCCTCAAGAAAGTCGGGAAAGAAGGAACATACTTAAACATCATAGAAGTCACTTATGAAAAGCCCACAGCTAATATCATCCTCAATGGGGAAAAACTGAGAGCTTTCCCCCTGAGATCAGGAACATTACAGGGATGTCCACTCTCACCACTGTGACAACAAAATGAACAAAATCAAAGGCATCAAAATTGGCAAAGATGAAGTCAAACTTCACTTTCACAGACGACATGATACTCTACATGGAAACCCAACAGACTGCACCAAAAGTCTGCTAGAACCGCACATGAATTAGCAAGTCATAGGGTACAAATCAATATACAGAAACCGGTTGCATTTTTATACACCAATAATAAAGCAACAGAAAGAGAAATAAAGAAACTGATCCCATTCACAATTGCACCAAGAACCGTAAAATACCTAGGAATAAACCTCACCAAGAGAGTAAAAGATCTGTATGCTAAAAACTATAGAAAAGTTTTGAAGGAAATTTAAGAAGGCATAAAGAAATGGAAAAACATTTCATGCTCATGTATTGAAAGAATAAATATTGTTAAAATGTCAACACTACCCAAAGCAATCTACACATTCAATGCAATCCCAATCAAAATTGCACCGGCATTCTTCTCAAAGCCTAGAACAAACAATCCTAAAATTTGTATGGAACCACAAAAGACCCTGAATAGCCAAAGTAATATTGAAGAAGAAGACCAAAGCAGGAGGCATCACAATCCCAGACTTTAGCCTCTACTACAAAGCTGTAATCATCAAGACAGTATGGTATTGGCACAAAGACGGACACATAGACCAATGGAATAGAATAGAGACCCCAGAATTGGACCCACAAATGTATGGCCAATTACTCTTTGACAAAGCAGGAAAGAGTATCCAGTGGAAAAAAGACAGTCTCTTTAACAAATGGCGCTGGGAGAAATGGACAGCAACATGCAGAAGGATGAAACTAGACCACTTTCTTACACCATACACAAAAATAAACTCAAAATGGATGAAGGACCTGAATGTGAGACAGGAAACCATCAAAACCCTAGAGGAGAAAGCAGGAAAAAAAACCTCTTTGACCTCAGCCGCAGCAATTTCTTACTCGACACATCTCCAAAGGTAAAAGAATTAAAAGTAAAAACGAACCATTGGGACCTCATCAAGATAAAAAGTTTCTGTACTGCAAAGGAAACAATCAACAAAACTGAAAGGCAACCGATGGAATGGGAAAAAAATATTTGCAAATGACATATTGGATAAAGGGCTAGTATCTAAAACCTATAAAGAGCTCACCAAACTCCACACCTGAAAAACAAATAATCCACTGAAGAAATGGGCAGAAGACATGGATAGACACTTTTCTAAAGAAGACATCCAGATGGCCAACAGACACATGAAAAGATGCTCAATGACACTTATCATCAGGGAAATACGAATCAAAGCCACACTGAGAAACCACCTCATGCCTGTCAGAGTGGCTAAAATGAACAAATCAGGAGACTATAGATGCTGACAAGACTGCAGAGAAACAGAAACCCTCTTGTGCTGCTGGTGGGAATGCAAACTGGTGTAGTCACTCTGGAAAACAGTGTGGAGGTTCCTCAAAAAATTAAAAATAGAACTACCCTATGACTCAGAAATAGCACTGCTAGGAATTTATCCAAGGGATACAGGAGTGCTGATGCATAGGGGCACATGTACCCCAATGTTTATAGTAGCACTTTCAACAATAGCCAAATTATGGAAAGAGCCTAACAGTCCATCAACTGACAAATGGATAAAGAAGATGTGGTTTATATATACAATGGAATACTACTTGGCAATGAGAAAGAATGGAATCATGCCATTTGCAACAATGTGGATGGAACTGGAGGGTATTATGCTAAGTGAAATAAGTCTGTCAGAGAAAGACAGATACCATATGTCTTCACTCATATGTGGATCTTGAGAAACTTAACAGAAGACCATGTGGGAGGGGAAAGGGCGAAAAACATTACAGAGAGGGAGGGAGGCAAACCATAAGAGACTCTTGGATACTGAGAACAAATTGAGGGTTGATGGGGAGTGGGAAGAGGGGAAAGTGGGTGATGGGCATTGAGGAGGGCACTTGTTGGGATGAGCACTGGGTGCTGTATGGAAACTAATTGACAATAAATTATATTATAAATAGATAATAAATAATAAAAAAATAATGCTGATAATTCTAAAGACATGTCTATTTTAATTAAACCAATAAACTTAAATTACCTTTAGTACCAAATATTTTCCCAGATCACATGAACTTGGAAACATTTCAGGTGGTTTTTATCTTTTGAGTTTTAGAATGCCCAATTTTACAAGCACTTGCCTTCAACTAAATAGACCTCCTTCACCCCTTAATGTTAGTAATACCATCTGGGGGAACAGAAAACATCTCACATTTACAACATATGTTGACATATCACAGACAAGATAGTAAAAACAATATTAACTTTCAGGAGAGGACATTAAAGTCCCATTTTTCAAATATCATGTATTTTTCTGATGACACCATTTTCTCTAGTGTTTGCATTTCAAAGAATGGCTTTTAGGTTTGGAGAAGATGGGGATAGAAAATTTATATCGCAAAGCTGCAGGAAGAGTATTTTAAGTTTTCTTCAAGGGAGAAATTAAGAGCATATCTTACTGATATTGGAGGTGGTAGAGTCTGGGCACAAGAGCCCTTTTAGCAGTTTGTATTTTAAAAAGCTCTCTAAATAAATGAAGTGAGTAAGCAAGTAAGTAAAATTTTTTGAAATGCCACTTTCCCTTCTTTTTTTTCTCCCAGTCTCAGATGATCCAGGCAGTCTTTACATTTTAAAACAAGTTTTATAATTTGAAGGAGAGAAAATAATGTACACATTTTTCTAGAGTTTCAGAGTAATTGCTATTTAAAATGGATCCTTCTTTGTGCATCCAGGTGGCTCAGTCGGTTAAGTGGTTGACTTCTGGCTTCAGCAGGTCATGATCTTATGGTTTGTGAGATCGAGCCCCACATGGGGCTCTGAGCTCACCGTGCGGAGCCTGCTTCAGATCTTCTGTCTCCCTCTTTCTGGCCCTCTCCAGCTCACATTCTTTATCTCTCAAAATAAATAAATGTTAACAAAAACATGGAAATGGATCGTTCTTTTCTGAAGTACAGGACAATTTGTTCCAATATCCTGATCTTTTGTAGTATCCATATCTTGAAAGGAATAGGTGAGTTTGGGGGATTGGTAAATATATGTGGATTTGGACTTGTTTTTAGGGTTGTATTTCAGGTCTTGTGGAGATTTGGAAGACACAGATGGTTGTTTCTAATTTCCCAAAACTGAATTATAGATTGAATATCAAGAGATTGGACTATCTTTTTTTTTTAACTTTTTAACATTTATTTATCTTTGAGAGACAGAGTGTGAGTGAGGGAGGAGCAGAGAGAGAGGGAGACACAGAATCCAAAGCAGTCTCCAGGCTCTGAGCTGTCAGCACAGACCCTGACCCAGGGCTCAAACTCATGAATCCCGAGTCACGACCTGAGCTGAAGTCGGATGCTCAACCGACTGAGCCACCCAGGCGTCCCATGGATTGGCCCATCTTTTTAATGAATTGATTTTTTTTTGTTTTTATATCAAAAGATTTTTCACTGACATGGGAATCAAAAGATTTGTACCTTTGTAAAGTCTGTATAAAGCATTTAAACAAAAGCCATCTTTCTGGGTACCCAACTGAAACATGGCTTCTATTAGCCCCTGAATATTGGCCTTTTGCAGATCATTTGTAGGAGGGCCTAGGGGAATTTTAGTCCTGTTTCCTCTGTGAAGTGGGGGGGGGGGTAGTGAATAGTCATTATTTTTAACTTCTCTCCACAGCTGGTAGGATATATTTTTTAAGTATATTTATTTATTTTGAGAGAGAGAGAGAGAGAGCTCAAGCAAGGGAGGAAGAGAGAGAGAATCCCAAGCAGGTTCCACACTGTCAGCAGAGAGCCCAACGTGGGACTCAAACTCAGGAAACCGTGAGCTTATTACCTGAGGCCAAATCAGGAGTCGGATGCTTAACTGACTGAAACACCCAGAGCCCCCCTGGTAGGATATTTAGAAAAGAATTTTAATGTTTATTAATTTTTGAGAGACAGAGACAGAGAATGAGTGGGGGAGGGGCAGGGAGTGAGAGAGAGATACAGAATCCAAAAGAGGGTCCAGGCACTGAGCTGTCAGCATAGAGCCCTACTCAGGGTTTGAACTCATGAGCTGTGAGATCATGACATGAGCCAAAGTCAGATGCTTAACCAACTGAGCCACCCAGGTGCCACTCTTGTAGGACATTTTTAAAGTGGAGGCAATGGGCTATATAATTTAAAAGATCTGTTGGTGGCCAGAGGACACCAATTCTTTGGTGGTGGGGCTGTAGGGTACACCTGTAAAGAACATTGGATAAGAATGTCTGACCTGCAGCGCCTGATGATGGAGCCTACAGGTAGGCAAAAAGTGGGCCTTACTGCCAGTCTCAGGTGCTTTTGTTAAATTCTTTTTCCAGCTTTCAGCATTTAATTTGAACCTGGACATTGGGCCAGAGTGCTCCCTGAAAGTTTTTAGGGCAGGGAAGTAGTAACAAGTAAATGAAGCCCAACCTTAAGAATGGCAGGCTGTCCTGTAGTAATGCCTGGGAGTGAGGAGCAGGGGCTATGGATTTCCTAAAGATGGCCCCTGCCTTAGAATATTCTCCTGCGTGTTTCCCCACCCGCCCCTCACAGGCAGGCTGGTGTGGCTAGATGCAGAGGTGAGGCTGGAGTGTCTATGGCTGTGGGCCTCTTGCAGGTGTGGCTGCCAGTGTTGTGAAGAGCTGGGGGGCAGGGGGTGGGAGCAGCAGGGAACAAGAGGAATCAGAATTCTAAGCCAGTCCCTCCTTCCAGGTGGTCAGAAGAGTGTATTTGCGTAAGTAGGAGGCAGGACACGTGCTATTTCCCTGTTTGTTTGCTTTAATTTTCTACTTCAAGTATTTACCCAGGAATGGGGGCCTCTGTGTGCATTCCTGCCCATGGCTCACAAAGTAACTGAGTCTGGACAACCCCATCCAAGTGCTATCATAACTCAGAAATGACCTTCCACCTGGTCTCTCTGCACAGTGGGAGGGAAATTCCCTAAGTGGGTTCCATCTTGCTCCCACCTGCTGAGCACACCTGGACCAAACCAATCTCCTGATGTAGGTTTGTCAAGCCACCTACCTCCTGATTAGATCTCCTCAGGCATCGTTCTCCCCCAGACCACCATGCTCAAGCCCTGGTGCCAGGCCTATCCCCCTTCCTTTTGGTGTGTTTCCTGTGACACACCCAGCTCTCTACTGCCCCAGGCCCTTTGCACTCACTATTCCCTCTGCCTTCCCTCAGCCCCTCCTCTGCTGCAGCCTCCCCTCTCTTGTCCTTCTTGTGCTGGTTTAAATGTCATGGGCAGAGAGGGGTCCCCTGAGCAGTCAGTGGGAAGTAGCCCCCCAGCCCCTTTCTCTCATTTCACCCTGTTAGAATCCCTGCACTTACACCAGGCCAGCAATCCTTTCTGTAATAGACCAGGTGTTTTCTCTCGTGACGGTCATGTGTCGCTAAACCAGTCATAGACAAGAGGAAATGAAAGGGATGATTGTGTTCCATAACAGTTTATTTACAAAAATATGCAGTGGCTCCTAGGCTGTTGTTTGCCAACCCCTGACTGGCATTTTCCTTATTTGTTTACAGCCTGAGTCTTGCCACTTGGGCGCTGTGGTCTCCCCTGTACCTAGAACAGGTCTTGGCATATCTGGACATTGAATATCTTTTAAGTGAATATTGTTCGGTAACTGCATTGCTCTTTGGAGCCCCAGTGAATCTTGGGTTCTACTTTCCCTTTTTCCAGAACATTTTCCCCTGGCCATGTAGCTTCAGGCTCCTTGCAAAAGTGACTGAACTTCAGCATATTGACTGGGAAGCACTGTCAGAATCTGGGGACAGCAGATAGCAGCAGGGAGAGGACAAGGCTTTCTGCACAAGGCAGGATGCATTTAGACCCAGCAGGGAAGGAGCTGCAACTCTTAATTATGCAAATGCAGTTTATCTGTGGTGACTTTTTAATCCTGGGCAAACTCCCAACTTTGTCCTCTTTTCCAGTATGTTCCTGGGCACCTTCCTTCACTGTGCTCTCTTAGGCTTAGAAAAATAACTGCTTTGATATCAGTGTATGAAACATCTGATTGGAAGGACAATAAAACTAAATCAAAACAGACTAACTTCTTAACCACTCCCAAAACTCAGATGCTAAAATCAGATCAGAAGCGCAGGTGTGGTGAGTAAACTAGATGCACTCGTGACATCTACCTGTACCCCCTCCCCACCATTCTGACATGCACCCCTCATCTTCCTGGGAGGCAGAACTGGTCTAAGCAACAGCACAGTTCTGGGCAGGTCTGGGCAGCTGTACTGGCCTGTTCACTTTGGGGCGGGGCACAGGGCAGAGTCAGAGGGGCCGCTCCTTTTGTAAGAAGGTGGTTCCCACAACCCAAGCTGTGGCTGTGGGTCTCCTGAGCCCCCAGAGCAGGGGTGGGCTGCTTTGCCAGCTCGCTGGGGGCAAACAAGCCTTGATTTGCAGCACCGGCTGCTTCCTGGGATGCAAATACTGCCACCAGGGCTGATTCCAAGCCCCCAGTGTGAGGGCACTGAACCCGCAGGTGGGAAGAGACACATGTGGTAGGCTCTGCGGGGGGGCGCCAGAGGCTCCCACACCGCTGCCCCCAAATCACTTCGTGGTGAACTGGGTCACAGCACACCTCGCCCAGCTCAGGCCTGTCCCGGCTTCTTCCTTCCCCCACAAGTTCTGGCCGGGGCCACCTCCACCCCCACCCTGTCCAGATGCACTGGCTACAAGGTCTCACCTCCCCGAGGTCAGCCCCCAGAGCTAAGGACACGGGCCAGCTGAGTAGCTGTCGTTGGCCACATTGTGTGGCTGCAATAGGAAGGAAATACCCAGAGCAGAGGGGGAGTAAGTGTTCAGGAGGAGCCCTGCCGGGGCCATGGCTTGCTGTCCCCAGAGAAGATCACAAGGGAGGAAATGTCTTCTGTCCAGGGTGCAAAGGTGGCTTCTCCATCAGGCCTATCACTTTTCACCACTAGGGGTCAGCAGTTAGCAAAAATGTTTTCCCAGGATGATTTCATTATTTCCCTGTGAAATTATTATTTGTATGATACTGTATACAAACATTCTAAATCTTTCATCCTCACAATGGAAAACCAGTGATTATAGAAATACCTGACATTTACCAATCTGATCTGTTCTTGGCAACCACGAGCCCATAGTTCACTAGACAAGTCTGTTCCTGACAATGGTCGTTCCCAGCGCAGGATTCATTGCACAGGGAAATGGACAAACTCATTCTTCTGAAACCTCATAGACTTTGTCAGACTCGGACTACATTCTACAGAGAAATACACTGACATGTGGACTACGATAGTGTGAGAATTGAGTCATTTTGTTTTCTTCCTTACATTTCTGTTTGCCAAGTGTCCCAGTTTTAGAATCAGAGAAACAGGTACATTTAAGAATAAGGGTTCCAGCTTTTCCTCCTTCCCCTTGGATATTCCCCTTGTCCATGTCCTCAGTCTGTGATCGTGACCAGCCAGCCAGGACCTTCTGCCTGCGTCGTCCTATCTTCTGAGCTCTGAGCCAGCAGGGGTGGGGGAGGCTGTGTATCTTACCTGCAAAATGCTTGTGTGCTGTGTAGACTGCTGTAAGGTGCCTAGAGGAGAGACCGTGGGGCCCACATTTCACCTGTATTCAACCCAAGCCCTGTGCACCTGGGTGGGTACTTCTGTGCAGTGATCCTTGGCTCAAAACTTGACCTTTCTAGTAACACCATCTGGCACGCCTGGTTTGGATTTGTGCCCAGACTACTTGGGTTCCTCTAAGCTCACAGAACTTCCACTCTGCAAATCATGGGTCATTGACCTTAAATAGTCCTCATGCAACAGGAATGCATGCAATGCAGGGTGAAGTGAGAGTGGGGCATGGGGAAGGGATTCATCAGCCAGGACTGAGAAAACTAAAATTCTGAGCACATAAGCTGATGCAGGCCAAAATGGCCTAACCTATTAGAGGACTCTGGCATTTTCTTTTAATGTGTGTTAACCTTAATCCTTGTTAGTATCTGAGTAGCAATCCACTGAAATACTAGAACAAGCCTAAGGAGAGAGATAAACCTCAATTCCCCAGAATGCATCACCCCCTGCCACTTCCTTCCATTTTCTGTGAACTAATTAGCCTTTGCATACTCAACCATGTATGTAACCCAGAATTTGGACATAATTACTCTCCACACTATGAGAACTACCATATTCCTTATTCTTCTTAAAATTATGTGACTAAAAGTCACCCATGCAAAATCTAGTCTCTTTCATCATGGCTTCTCCCCATGGCTGTGCAAGGGTCCTGGGTTTTATAACAATCTGTCTTTGCAGCCTTTGGTCGTCCCCAGATGTATGATCTACTCACCTTCTTGACAAAGGCTGTGCTTGGCAATCTTCCAGAGCCCATCCTCTCTAGACCAGCCTCACCCAGCATGAGTGCAAGCAGGCTACCCCTGTCCCTCTCCCACTGTTGGGGAGATTCTTGTCCTTGTCCCGTTCCACTAGGCAATGGACACTTCATACCTTGATGACAGCACCTTTGGAGGCATTCTCTCTTCCTACGATTAGGAAATCTTTGATTTTTTTTTTTTGTCTTCAAGCTTGGCTTTCAGGATCTTTGTGGACTCAGGAATTCTATTGAAATTTCAAATGCTGAACAGTGACTCTTTTTCTCTTGCATTCCTGCTGTTGAAATCCTCATTGTCATGAGACAAGGATGTCCCTGGCTGTAGAGGGGACATTTCCCTAGAAATGGAACACAAACAAGAAAGAACACTGACATTTCAGACAGTATCACTGTCCTGCATCACTCAGGACGCAGGTCTACAGGTGGCTACAAGGCCCTTTTCAGCAGCTGATACAGTCTCCCTCAGCCCTGACACTGCACCACAAGACCTTTTCTAGAAGAAATAACCTCAGGAGTGGGGGGGGGGGATTCTGCTAGGGTGAAGAGAGTTGTGGTTGCTACAGGGAGAAGAAAGTACCAGCCTTCAATCCTGGGTCTGGTACAGCCCGTGTGTGTTTGCCTTGTCTGGAGTACAGCTCCTGAGATCAAACACCTGGCTCCCGCTCACACAGCTGAGGAAAGCTGCCAATCTCTCCAAGCTTTAGTTCATTTATGCATAAGATGGGAAAAGGGGAATTATGTTGAACAAAGACCATTATCCAAAGCAGAGTGTTTGTGACTATATTCAGTTGTCCACTGGCTTCAAGAGGCCACAAGAAGACTGGGATATTGGATGCATGTTTTTTCCATTTTGCTTTATAAAGTATTCATAATGATTGCTTGTTTTATTAGTCTTTTAACAAAAAAAGAAAGAAGGAAATAAAGAAAGGAAGAAAAGAAAAGAAAAGGAAGAAAAAAGGAAAAGAAAAGAAAAGAAAGTAACAAAGAAACTCTGGAAGCACAAGGGCCAAGGTCCCTCTGAGAATCCTTCACAATAGCCACTACCAGTTTGTTCATGAAGGTATAATGGAAGGAGACAAGTCAGGGCAACCTTGCATTACTGCCTCCTCCCCAGGGACATGACATAAGGAACGTGTGACATTGTTGCTCATGAGCCAGGTGACAGGTTTGGTTGATTGTTCCACTTGGTAATGAAACATTCACATGCTCTTTACTTTTATGACAAACCATTGCATTTACATTAGATTATGGATATGTCCAGGACATAGAGACTGAAATTTAAGGTAATTCTTCACTCGTGTCTTCTGGCAAGCCCAATTTGCCCTGACCAATTATAGACTAACTGTACTATAAGTCTGTGATGTCACTTTCACTTTTTTTCATTTTTCTGACAACATGCAAGAGAAGAGGGCAAAAACACCAGCCTCCCAGGTGGATCACTGATGAGCAAAGTTCACCAAGGTGAAGCCTGGACTCAGCATTGCATTTTGCCCAAAAATCTGCCCACAGGTAACCTATTTCAGTGTGTTGTGCACATTTGGGGCCTCAAAAAACAGGGAAATGCAGGGCAGAAAGCTATGATGATGGAAGCCAGTTTGGTTGAGAGACTCGAAGGGCACCTTAGTCCTTCACTCTCCATCCAACCTTGAGCACAGAACACACCTGAGGCAGCGTGCTGGAATGGCCCCAGGTGAGTGTTAGTGGACTCGTATTGCTAATCCTCTGTCCATCTCTGCTGGTCCTATGACCTCAGGTGCTCTGCCCTCCCCGGACCTTAAATCTCTGTCACATGTTCTATTCTTTTTCCGTGTTGTCTGATAATTCTATAATCTTAAGTGATATATCTAAAAGCATGACCCCAACGAGGGTGTTTTGATGGTTTAAGGGCCCTAATAAATTCCAGAAAATCATTAAGAATAATAGTAGTAACTACATGCTAGGGATTGTATGCTGACCACCATATAATGTATCCTCTATCATCCTTACGATATCAATCAGAGGTAGGCATTTTTAATCCCCTTTCACAGATGAGAAAATGGAGGCTCTTTAAGGTGAAGGGTCTTGCCAAGGTTATACATGACTAGTAAGAAGCAGAATCAAGATTTGAATCCAGAATTATTTAATTCCAAAACCAGTGGCCTGAATGACTACATATTTATTTGATTATTGTCTGCCTTTGCCTGTGAATCAATCATCACGTTCATGTAGGTCCTAAATAAGTATTTGTTGAATGAATGAACACTATCTCCCATCCACACCTACGGAATGGAGGTATAATGGTGGAATGGCAGATCATTGTTTTGTTTGTAGTTTATTGAAAGATCAAAGTTGCCTGTGGCCCTAGCCAGCTCTGTGGTTCCCTGGTGTAGTTCACAAGTGTGAATTCCTCATTGCACTCCAGAAACACCTCGTGTTGAGACTTTTGCAGGATTCCAACACTGTGTTTTTAATACTTTACCTGCTGAATCAGTCTGCTTTAGTTGTGCTAAAGCTGGGAAGAACTAAATTCGGAACAAAACGTGAACAAAACATTCAGCAGGGAAAAACTAATTCTTGCCTCAAAAGGGAAATTTCTTGGCAAAATATAAGTCTGAAAAATATGGCTAACACTATTTCCCCTGCAGAAAACTAATGTCCTTCCTCACTTTCAGCGGCATAACGCAACTTCTTTCTGACACACCTCAACAGCCTTTCATACATCACCACCTGTCCTCTTTGATCTGATCCTTTCTCCCAAGTTTGGACAGGTTTCCTGGAGAAAGCCCCTCCTCCTGCATTCCATCCTCCCTCCAAATGCCCCTTGCCTTTTCCCCTATGTCCATCAGGTACATTTTCCCAGCTGATGCTCTGGCCACACTGACCAGACAGATACTTCTTTTATTGGGTGTGAGAGGGAGGAGGATGTATTAATTCTATGTTACAGAGAGAAAAAATTGAGAATCTGGTTCATTTTGTTTCACTTGTGGCATATTTTTAACTGAGGCAAAGAGCCCACATCTTACACATAGATGAATCTTGATAAATCTATTTGCTTATGTGAACAACAAGTTCAGAAGACAGAACATTCAACCCAACCAGCAACATCCATTGTGCTGCTTTTTCAGCCAGTGCCCACCCACCACACCTGCTGGGGCAACCACTGTTCTGATTTCTCTTGCCACAAATACTTTTGCATGTCTTTGAGTTCATATCAGTAAAATCACACAGTGTGCACTCTTGTGTGTATCTTCCTCTTTCACTCAACACACTCTCTGTGAGATCTTCCACGGTGTTGCCCCTATCAGCCTTTCCCTCTTCCCATTGCTGGGTAGTATTCCAGTGTATGGATGATTACACTCATCTGAGCATTCTCCTGTTGATGGCCACTGGGAGTCCTTCCACCTTTTGGCTATTACAAATACAGCTGCTATTAACATTCTAGTACAAGCTGTTCTGTGGCCACATGCTTCATTTCTCTTGAGGAAACACCCAGGAGTTAATAGCTGGGTCATATGAAAGACATATGATTTAATTTTCTAAGAAACAGCTGGCTTTCCAAAGTGGATGCCCCATTGTTAACTCTCAGTAGTAATGTAAAAGAGTTCCTGTTTTATTTATCCTCACCATTTGGTCTTATCTGTCATGTTAATGTTAGCTATGTTAGTAGACAGAACAAGTGTTCTCAGTATGGTTTTAGTTTGTATTTCTTTAAAGACTAGTGATGTTGGGTGCCTTTTCATGTGCTTACCAGCCACTTTTGAGAAGTATATGTTCAAAAGAGAAAACTTTTTAACCTTTGATTCAGAATCCAGAAAATAACCACTTATTTATTTTAGGACAAATTTCCATTAGCATGAGATGAGTGGAAAGAATGCCATAGAGCATAGTTATATTAGAAAAGGTGATTGCTAATAATTCTATCTAAAGATCAGTCCATTTTACCCTTATTTTCAATGCTTCAATAATCCCCAGTGTAGTTTCAGAGTCCTTGGCCATGACTGAGCAACTCTGGCTACCATGCATAATGCCCTGTGTATTTAGAGGCCTTGGTCACTAAATTCCTTTCTTGTCAAAGGAACCTCATGGTTTAAATGTCAGCTCAGTTTCCACAGCTCACTTTGGAGACAATCTTGGGTGATCCTGATAACTAGTAAACAGTAGAGCACAACCCAAAATCCAAAAACCTAAATAACAGGAGACTCTTGGTCCTGGCACTAGTCCTTAAACTGTTTAAGAGCTTTAAGAGGTAATTAATGTTAAATGAGGTCATAAGGGTGGAGCCTTAATCTAATAAGATTGATGGCATTATAAGAAGATACAGAGAAATATATATTTCTGATCTCTTTTTCTGTCTCTCCCCATGCACATACCCAAGGAAAGGCCATTTTTAATACAGAACAGAAAGGTGGTCACGTGCAAGACAGGAAGGGATCTCTCACCAGAAACCTAATCAACCATCACCTTGATCTTGAACTTCCAGCCTCCAGAACTGGGATAAATAAATTTCTGTTCTTTAAGCCACAAAGTCAATGGTATTTTGTTATGGCAGCTGAGCAAAGACAGGACCTACCCCTAACATCCCCTTTTTGCTCCAGCTAAGCTGAGTTCTCAGTAGGTCCCTAAAGGTGAAGGATGAAGTGTGACCCATGAGGGATTGCACTATACTCCAAAGGAACTACTCAAATTTTCTAACTTATACAAAAAGCTCTGGGTAACATGTATAAGAATGGATAGTAAGGGAGTGAGGCAGTGGGGAAAAGAACATAAACTTGGGTTAGGATGAATTTATTCATATGGGCTCCACAAGAAGAGGTTCTACATTTAATGTTGCAGTTGGGGAGTCAGAAATGGTCTAGCAGTTTGTTTGGTTAGTTGTGAAATGTGGACCAAAAGGTGGCCCATAGTGAGTGAGTTGGAAATGCCAGATCTGCCCTGGTTTAATGTAGAAGAAGGGATTCACGGGTGTAGAAAGATTGGAATGTTAGATTGTATTTGTCACTTAAGACATTCTCACCCACATTGGAAGGATGCAGAAGACATAATTTGTATCACTTTTGTGAGAAATTAATTTGTGATGGGCCCAGTGGCAGCACTCAACAGCCCAAGGCAGGGTTGGTGCCATCACTGTGATGGACAGCAGAGTCAGAGTAGCAATGAGAATTGTCTGCCTCATGCACACCTGTGGTGTTCCTTAATTGATCACAGTGTTCCTAAAGGTGAATCAAATAGGAAGCTGCTAAATTCTTACTAAGCAGAAAAGTTCCAGAACAAAAGTCTAACCTGAGTCATAAAAGAGAATTACATCCTTTAATCAATTCCCAGACTTGAGCCAGTTTACAGACCCCGGACCATTGAATGAAAAAGAGTCCAGGGCCCCTTGAGGAAGGACCCTGGTACACTAGCAAACATTTTTCCTGTTAATATTTCTCCAGCCTTTCCTCAAGGTACCTCTGGCTTAGACCAGGGTAAATACATTGGAAATAATCAGACATTTCAGGGACTACTAGAGACTCACTCTGAATCAGCACTAATTCCAAGAGACCCAAAATGTCGCTATGGTCCACCAGTCAAAGTACAGGCTTATGGAAATCAGGTGATCATTGAAGTTTTAGCACATATCCATCTCCTAGTGGTCCTAGTGGGTCCCCAAACCCATCCTGTGGTTATATTCCCAGTTCTTGAATACATAATTAGAATAGATATTACTGAGCCCTGTATTTGGCAGAACCCACATATTGGCTCCCTGACCTTCAAAGTGAGGGACAAGCCACTAGAACTGGCTCTACTGAGGAAAGTGGCAAATCAGAAACAATAGCACATTCTTGGCGATGTTGCAGAGGTTAGTTCCACCATCAAGGCCTTGAAAGTCACAAGAGTGGTGATTGTCACTGCATACCCATTTATCTCTCCTATTTGGCTTGTGCAGAAGACAGATTGATCCTGGAGAAAGACAATGGATCATCATAAGCTTAAGCAGGTAGTCACTTCAATCAGTGTTGGGACCAGATGTGGTTGCATGGCTTGAACAAATAGTTTGTGGCTTTGATTTGGTCAAATGCCCTTTTCTCCATCTCTGCCATAAGTCCAACCAGAAGCAGCATACTTTCAGCTGGCAAGGCCATCAATATACCTTCCCTGTTCTATGTCAGGGATATATCAACACTCCATCCTACGTCATAACTTAGTTCCCAGGGATCATGATTGCCCCTCCCTTCCAGAAGATATCACAGTGGTCTATGGCACTGATGGCATTATGCTGATTGGACATTTTTTGTTTTAGAGGATGAGAAATAAATCAGATAAAAATTAAAGGGTCTTCTATTTCTGTGAAATTTCCAGGTGCCCAATGGTGTGGGGCTGGTGGAGAGATCTCTTCCAAGGAGAAGGATATGTTATTGCATCTGTGCCCCCTGTCCCTCTCAAGCCAAAAGAGAGGTACAAGTCTTCCTTAGGGTTTTGACATCTTTGGATTTTGGAAACAACCTATTCCTCCTGTGGATGTCATGTTCTATTTACTGAGTAATCAAACACACTGCTGGTTTTGAGTGAGGTACAGAAACAAGAGAAAGCTCTGCATCAAGTACAATAGCTATGTGGCTGTTGTGCCACTTGGGTCGCATTCAATGGTGCTTGAAGTCAGTGGCAGATGGGGGTGCTGTTTGGAGACTTTGGCAGTCCCCTGTAGGTGAATAACAGCACAGACACTGAGGATTTTGGAAGCAAGCCATATTCTTCTTTTCAGAAAGAGGTCTTGGCCTGCTCCTGAGCCTTAGTAGAGACTGAATATTTAACTACAGGTCATCAGTTTACAGTGTGACCTAGGTTGCCCATCATGCATGGATGTTATCTGATGAACGAAGCCATAAAGTTGGACATGCACATCAACACCGTCATAATATGGGGGGATATATGCACAGTTAGGCCCAAGAGTGCCCTGAAAGCATGAGTAATTTACCCTAGGGAGCACCCAAATGTCCATGGCTCCCACCCCTGCTTACTTTCACCCAGCCTGCACCTATGGCCTCACTGGGAGTTCTCTATTGACAGATAACATTCAGGCCAGGTTTACAGGTTGTTCTACACAATGGGTAGGGTTCACTTGAAAGTGAACAGCTGTGGCACTGTAGTCTTATCTGGGACATCTGTAAAAGACAGTGGGGAGGAGAGATTCTACCCAATGGCAGAACTTCCAGTTATAGACTTGGTGGCTCACTTTCCTTGGAAGGAGATACAGCCAAACATGTTATTATATTATGATTTATGAGCTGTGTACCATGGTTTGCCAAGATGACTAAAGACTTAGACCATTACTGGATAGGTGGTTCCAAGGAAATTTGGGGGTAAGGTGTGTGAACAAACATTTCTTAGTGGGTAGAAAGTGTGAAGATATTTGTGTCCTGTGTGAATACTCACTAAAGGGTGAATTCAGCAGAGGAGGATTTTAATAATCGAGTGGGTAAGGTGACCCGTTCTGTGAATAGCAGTCAGCCTCATTTCATAGTCACCCCACCATTGCCCAAAGGACTCATGGACAAAATGGCCATGGTAGCAGGGATGGAGATTATGCATGGACTCAGCAAAATGGACTTCTTTTACAGGGGCAAGCTGGCAATGGCCACTGCTGAGTGCCCAATCTGCTGTCAGCAAAGATCAACACTGAGTCTCAGATATGACACTATTATCCAGGGTGATCAACTAGCTACCTGGTGGTAGGTGTTTACATTGGACCGTTTCCATGAGGAAAGGGGCAGCCTTTGTTCTTTGTGGAATAGACAGTCTGGATACAGATTTGTCTTCCCCACATGCAATCCTTTTGCCAAAATTACTATCCACTCAATACAATTATGGTATCCTACACAGCATTACCATATTCAAGGACCTCACCTGACAGCCAATTAACTGAAACAATGGTCCAATGCTCATGGAATTCGGTGGTCTTAACATGTTTTCTAACATCCAAAACAGCCGGCTTGATAGAATGGTGGGATGACCTTTTGAAGACTCAGTTATAACACAAGCTGCATGGCAATATCTTGCAGGACTGAGACAAGGCTCTCTAGCAGGCTGCATGTGGTCTGAATCAACATCCAATATGGTGCTATTTCTCTAATAGCCAGACTTCCAAGGTTCAAGAATCAAGGGGTAGATATGGGAGAGGCAGCTCTCACTATTACCCCTAGTGATCCACTAGTAAAATTTGTGCTTCCTGTTTTTGTTACTTTATTCTCTTCTGCCCTAGATGCCTAGTTCCAGAGGGAGAAATGCTTCCACCAGAACACAATGATTCCATTGAACTGGAAGTTAAGACTGCTCCCTAAACACTTAGGTTCCTCATGCCCTTTAGTCAGCAGGCAAAGAGGGAGCTATGGTACTGGATGAGATGAATCTTCACTACCTGGGAGAAATTGGAATGGTACTCCATCTTGGAGGTAAGGGAGAGTATGTCTGGAATACAAGAGATACCTTAAGGTGCCCTGTGATTAATGTCAGTAGAAAATCACAGCAACCCAATCCAGCAGGCTAGTTATTGCCCAAGACCCTTCAAGGATGAAGGTTTGGGTCACCACATCAGGTAAAGTATCATGACTACCTGAGGTACTCGCTGAGGGCCAAGAGAATGCAAAATGGTCCATCTCCAGTATCAGGGAAAGGGACAGAGACTGTAGAAGAAAGTAGTTATAATATTAGCTATGTAGTACCATGTGTCCACTTCCAGAATGAGGATTGTCATTATCATGAACTGTTCCTTCCTATTTTGTCATGAATACATATGTGTATGTGTGTACATAAAATATCTTTGTCTTTTTCCCTCTGTTACTCCTTTATCACGTGACATAAGATGTACTGACTTTGTGTCATAGCATTTAGGTATTGTTGATTTTATGTCACAGTATTTTAGTTTTGGGGTATCAAGGACAAGAGTAAATACCACTCAAGAACCTTATTTCCTCTGTGGGGAAAGGCATTGGTGCATTTTTGGCTGTAATTGCTTAGTTGTATCATTTTAGACAAAATTATGACCTTGTCATTGTCTTCATCTGTAGATGAAGTATGGTTTGAGAAGATGTGTGAGTATGCCAAGTAGACAAGGACTTGAATTGTGAGAGTAAAATTTATGTGTCAACTTGACTAGGTCAGAAAATATTTGAACATCTGTTCAAACATTCTCAGTGTGTTTGTGAGGGTGACTTGGAATGAGAATAACATTGGAATTGGTATACTAAGTAAGGCAGACTGTCCTCCCTAATTTGGGCAACCCTCTTCCAATCAGTTAAAGGCCTACATAGGTTAAAAAAACCAACTGACCCTCTCCTGAGTAATGGGGAACTCCTCCTGCTGCCTGACTTCTAGCTGGGACATTGGTCTTTACTGACCTTGGACTGGAAGTGAAACACTGGCTCATCTTGGGCCTGGAGCCTGCCAGCATTTGGAATGGAACTTGGACCATTGCCTCTCTGGGTCTGACATCTGGTAGTCAGGTCTTCCCAGTTGGACTGAACTACACCTTGGGATCTTTTGTGTTTCCAGCTTGTTGGCTATAGATCTTGGGAATTCTCAGCCTTCCTGAGCATGTGGACCAATTCCTTATCATAAATCTCATTCTGTATATATACATCTTGTGGTTCTGTTTCTCTGGAGAACCCTGATTAATAAAGGCTGCCTGAAGTCTATCCATGAACCCAAGATATCAATGGACATCATTTTAAGAAGCCCTGCCCTAGAGGATTTTAGGTCTCAAGATTTGTCTATAAGGCATAGAATACACAAATCAAATCCAGTCTCAAATCTTCAGTAACCAAGGCTATTTGGCCCTGACCATGTTCGCTTGCACAACTTTTACCAGCTTTCCATTTTTACCACCTTTCCTCATAGTCCAGGAAGCACTCCTGCCCACGGCACATATTTCAGGTCAGAACTACATGACCTCAAAAACCTCATACTCCGCAGGGGTAGCAGATGCTTATGACGTTACAAAGCTGCAGAGAAACTGGCTCTGGGGACCATGTCATCCTATGCTGCCACCATTCCATCCTCTGGCGACTTGATCACACAGCTGACAGCCCCCAGTCCTCTCCTTCACTGTAGGCTCCATCTTTAGTATCTGAGAATGTGACTGAGCCTTTTTGACAGGCCCATGGCGATGACAGAGTCTTCATGTGGCTCTCATTGCTGCCTGCAGATGTGGAGTTATTACTGGCAATCTGATTGCCAGAGACATCACTAGAGGAGTAAAATTAAAAAAAAATCAATTATATCATGTGTTTGAGATATCTGGAAGGATGACCCCAGCTAGTATTTTCTTGAGAGAGTTTAAGAATTCATCTTCATTACTTTCTTACACCATACACAAAAATAAACTCAAAATGGATGAAAGAACTAAATGAGAGAAAGGAAACCATCAAAACCCTAGAGGAGAAAATAGGGAACAACCTCTTTGACCTCAGCTGCAACAATTTCTTGCTCAATATGTCTCCAAAGCCAAGGGAATTAAAAGCAAAAAATGAATTATTGGAACCTCATTAAAATAAAAAGCTTCTGCACTGCAAAGGAAACAATCAACAAAACTAAAAGGCAACCGGCAGAATGGGAAAAGATATTTGCAAATGGAATATCAGATAAAGGGTTAGTATCCAAAATCTATAAAGAACTCACCAAACTCAACACCTGAAAAACAAATAATCCAGTGAAGAAATGCACAGCAGACATGAACACTTTTACACAGAAGACATCCAGAAGACACATGAAACAATGCTCAACGTCACTTATCATCAGGGAAATACAAATCAAAGCTACACTGAGATACCACCCTCACACCAGTCAGAGTGGCTAAAATGAACAAATCCGGAAACTATAGATGCTGGGGAGGATGTGGAGAAACGGGAACCCTCTTACACTGTTGGTGGGAATGCAAACTGGTGCAGCCACTCTGAAAAACAGTGTGGAGATTCCTCAAAAAAATTAAAGATAGAACTACCCTATGACCCAGCAATAGCACTACTAGTATTTATCCAAGGGATACAAGAGTGTTGATGCATAGCGACACATGTACCCCAATGTTTATAGCAGTGCTCTCAACACTAGCCAAATTATGGAAAGAGCCTAAATGTCCATCAACTGACAAATGGATAAAGAAGATGTGGTTTATATATACAATGGAATACTACCTGGCAATGAGAAAGAATGAAATCATGTCATTTGCAGCAACGTGGATGGAACTGGAAGGTATCATGCTGAGTGAAATAAGTCAGTCAGAGAAGAACAGATATCATATGTATTCACTCATATGTGGATCTTGACAAATTTAACAGAACTCCATGGGGGAAAGGAAGGGGAAAAAACAGAGAGGGAGGGAGGAAAACCACAAGAGACTCTTATACAGAACAAACTGAAGGTGGATGGGGGTTGAGGGAGAGGGGAAAATGGGTAATGGGCATTGAGAAGGGCACTTGTTGGGATGAGAACTGGGTCTTGCATGTAAGCCAATTTGACAATAAATTATTTTTTAAAAAAGAAGGAAGATAGAAACACCCCACATAGATCTACATGTACTGATATAAAAGGATGAACATGCTATATTTTGAGTGAAAGGAAGTGGTATATAAAATGTTATCTGATATACATTAAAAAAAGAAATCACCAAGTTTCATGTTTCTTTACTTAAGCAATAAACATAGGAAAAAGCTTGAGACACTGTAGAAAGTATTTTGGTTTTCCTGTAATTTCTCTGCTACTCCAAATAAATTCTTGGTATCCAGAATAACTTCAAATACGTTCTACTTCTACCCTATCCAGTGAAGAAGAGCAATTATCTTCACTTCTCAGGCAAAACAGTCCTTCTCTTTGGGCTTTAAAAAGGAAACCCAGAAGAGAAATGTTGTCTGTCCACCCAGCCCTACAGAGACTTGCATCAACCTGTGGAAATCAGGACTCAGCTCTTTGCCATGCATAAACGTTGTCTTAGTCTGTCCCAGCTGCTATGACAGAGCAACATAGACAGGGGGCTTGTACACAACAGAAAGTTTATTTCTCACAGTTCTGGAGGCTGGAAGCCCAAGATCAAGTCACCAGCAAATCCACAATCTGACAAAGGGCTATTTCTTCTTCATAGGTGGCCATCTTTTGACTGTGTCCTCACAGGGCAGAAAAAGGTTAAGGAGCTCCCTGGGACTATCTTTGTAAGGGCACTAATCCCAGGCCTGTGGGCTCCAATCACCTCCCAAACACCCCGCCTCCTAATGCCTTCACCTTGGGCATTAGGGTGTCCATACATGAATTGGTGGAGGCATAAGCCTTTAGTCTATGGCAAATGCCCAGTGGTTCTCTGCTCTGTCTCCATCCCAATGCCTATCAACCGCCACCATCTTATATGAGTCCGTATGTGTGGAGAGCTTTCCCAGAGCCAATTCCAGTGCCTCATATGCATGAGCCCAGCTTACCCCTCAGAACAAGCTTCGCCTTCCTGGTTCACAAAATAAGAAAACTGGAACCAAGAGAAGCTAGTGGAGCCCACGGTCACACCCTGGGAAGCTGGCGGCCTACACCAGAATCTGCACACTCTTCTCACTTCGCCCCCTCACCTGCCTGGGAAAGCAGCCATGGGCTTTGGGTGATCTTGCAGTGATCTGTAGGAGGCCCCATGTTATCAGCACTGCCCACCACATGTGTTCGCTGGCAAGTCAGGGCTCCCAGAAAGAAATGTAGGCCCTTAAAGCCACGACAGATCTCAGTGTCCAGGTAGAAAGTTACACTCTGGAAACCTGGAGCTCATTCCCTTTGGAGGAAATAATTTCTTCTGCATACGAAATGGTACCCACCGCCACTCAGGATTCTGAGAGTGTGCTGCAGCACACAAAGCACGGAGTGCCAAGACAGGGCTGGTCTCTTTGAAACACTATTGTGGGTTTGTTGTTTTGTTTTGTTTTGTTTTGTTTTGTTTATAGCATTTACCAGGGATATCCATATCAATATCTCCAACTGCATGTGGTCTTTTTACCAAATGACCTTGTCACACCTTGCATTGAATGATGGGGTCTATGTTCCTCTTCTTTAAAAAAATTTTTTTAATGTTTATTTTTCAGATGCAGAAAGAGAGAGACAGAGAGAGACAGAGAATGAGTGGGGAGTGGCAGAGAGAGGCAGACACAGAATCCAAAGCAGGCCCCAGGCTCTGAGCTGGTAGCACAGAGCCCGACACAGGGTTCGAACTCACAGACTATGAGATCATGACCTGAGTCGACATCAGACACTTAACCGACTGAGTCGCCCAGTTCCTCTTATGTCCCCTCTTCTTGAACCCGGTGGAATCTGATAACTGTCCCAGAAACAGAACAGTCTTCTGAGACTGGAGCATAAAAATGCCATACTCCTCCACCCTGCTATGGGGACACGTGCTCCCGGATCCCAGCTGCCAGGTAGATTCTTATTCAGAAATATTCATTCCCTCAACAGGGTGGACCTTTCTGCTCAGATGCAGTTGGGTCTGTCTGTGTGACTTGCTTTGCCCAATGGAATTACATGGAAGGGACAGTGTGCCAGTTCTGAGCCCAGGCCCTAAGAAGCCGGGTGTTCCACTCTCTCCTATTTCTGCCATTGCCACATGGAGACCAGGAGGATGCGAGATGCACGGAGCAGAGCCCACTGACCCAGCCTGGATCAGAAAACCTTCAGCCGAGGCACAGACCTGCGAGAACCAGTGAGCGACTGTTGTTTTCAGGCATGCTTTTGGTGTGTCAGGCGGCACAGCTGTACTTAGCCACAACAGGGATTTGGGGCGTCCTCATCCTGCTGACATGACCAGCCCTGAAAAAAGGCTCTGGCCTCACAGACAGAAGTGATCTGAACTCCGGCTGTGGAGCTTAGAACTGGGAGGAAAGAACGATCTTACTAGCCTCTCACCACCTCAAGTCGTGACCACAGCTAAGTTGTGAAAGAGACTCGTGTTATTAGAGAATGCGACTAATGTGTGCTGACATCACCCAGTGAAGCTGTGAGGGTGATGGTTTTATACAAGCAGCCATTAGTAAATAAATAAACTGTAAACAAAGCCCCTGACAGTGGAATCAGAAAACTGGAGTTTGTTGGAACAGCAATCTACTATCTCCATGCTCGTGGTGCATTTTTCACAAAACATTTTGTAAAACCTTGGCATGAAACCTTTAGAGCTTTCCTGTTGCTTCAAATAAAGCGAAGTGGCTTGTAGTATAGCAGAAGGGCTATGTTTTAATACAACCCTTATGCATTTCCGAGCAACGTCAATGCCTCCTCTCGCTAAATGCCACGAAGAGCCCAGAACCGCAGAGCTGCAGAGACAGCCTCCCTGCAGCAGGAACAACCACAGTCCACACTGGGTCTGAGAAGCTCGTCAAAGTAGCCATGAGGGTCATGACCAAGATTGTGTTAAGAGAAAGTGGACACTCTGCTGCACTCCTCTATCGGATGACACTGCTGAACACCCAGTACTCATCTGCAGACAGGATCAAGGAGCCATTTTTGCGCAGGTGCCTGTGGATGACCCTGGACAGAAAGAACACAGGCAACGACAGCAGCCCTTTTGTTTGGTGCTGAATGAGCTCCATATATCTGTGCACTATGTGCATGAGGTAAGAGTGATGGAAACATCTTATCTTCACCAAGGAAGATATGCAGACGGCCAATGAGCACATGAGAAAGAGTTCACCACTATCAGCCATTAGAGGAATGCCAGTTTAAGCCAGGATGATCATCTTTACACACCTATTAGATGGGGTGAAATACAAAGAGTGATAACACTTAATGCTGGTGAGGATGTGGAGAAACTGGGCCACTCAGCCATTGCTGGTGGGAATGTAACATGGTACAGCTATTCTAGAATACGGTAGTGGTTTCTGATTTTTAAAGTTTTATTGAGATATAATTGAGATATAACATTGTATTAAAGTGTACAACATAATGATTTGACATATGTATAAATGGCAAAATGATCACCACAATAGCTTTAATTAATATCCATTACCTCACGAGGTTATAATTATTTGCACTGTGATGAGAACTCTTAGGTTTTCCTCTCAGCAACTTTCAAATATACAGTACTGTTCACCATAGTCTCCACACTGGTTATTACAGCCCAAGAACTTATTTATCCATCTAATAACTGGAAGTTTATACCTTTTATCTTCCTGTCCACATGTCCCCCACACAAAGCAGTTTCTTACAAAAGGAAACATTCTATTACCCTATGACTCAGCAATCGCACTCTTTGTTTACCCCTTTTCAATCATCCCCTCCTCCTTGAGAGTGTTTCAGGTGTCACTGACCAAACCTATCTCCAGGACCAAGCCCAACATCTCTTCCTTCATCTACAAGCCACAAAGATGTATTTAAAATGAGCACCTGCGGCACGCTCATTAGAACAAATGGAACAATTCCAAGACTGTCTATGCTATTCGACAAGATCCTTTCTCTTTTCTGAGGATGCCATCCTTAGAAATAGATAAGTCTGTAATGTCAAGAGGAGTATAAGAAGTCTGAGAGTGAGGCCAATAGCCAGAACCAGAGTGAATGGGTGTCATCACATTGGGGGTGATGACATCGCTCACAGAGAGGTTTGTCCCACACCTACTAAGCTACTGATTGAACCCAGCTGTGCTTGAAGAGAAACTTCCCTGTTTCCCATGCAAAGACAATAAACTACTTTCAAGCATATGGAGTTAGGTTTCTGTCATTTGAAACTGGAATAGTGATGTCTACTAGAGAAACCGGTACTTAGAAATAGAGTCTTACAAATAAAAGTCTGTACAATGTGGATTGGCTGAGCTGTGATAGGGTGGATACAGTAAGGATACCACTGCCCTTATTAAGTAAGCTGAGAAGCTGGAAAGTCTGTTACAAGGTGGTTGACCTGTTACCTATTGTCCCTGGGGGTATAGACAACGCATAAACAGGCTGGAATATTAGGAAATTTGGCAGAAAATGTGAGAATGTAGAATGTAGTGGTTACTCCTTGCTGCCTGCACTAAGATCCAACAAGAAATGCACTTCCTTTACAGAGAAACTTCTACACATGCCAGCCAATCTGGAAACAGGGAAGAGAAGGATATACCTTGTTAAGAGAGACCAGTTATGTGCACAATAATTAGAGATGTTTTGGATTCTGTTCTTTTTACCTGCAGGGTTAGAGGCACTAAATTCTCTGCCTCAGGCTAATGTTGGAATTGAAGCTAAAGGTGAAACAGAATGTAAGATAGCAGGAGGAACAAACAGCTTTTTATCTCAGGCTTTTTGTTTTTAATATTTACATTTTGACCTCCTTCCCATTTCTCCCATCCACAGCCCCCGTGTCTGGAAACTTTTTTCTGTATCAATTAGCTTAGTTTGTTTTTCTTTGTTTGTTTGATTTTTGGTTTTTTGTTTTGATTCCACATATGGAAGAGATTATATAGTATTTACCTTTGTTTGCCTGACTTATTGCACTTGGGATAATGACCATTAAGGTCCATCCATATTGTCACAAATGGAAAAATTCCATTCTTTTTTATGGCTGAGTAAGTGTGTATATATTCCACATTTTCTTTATGCACTCATTCATTAATTGACATTTAGGCTGTTTCTATATCTTGACTCTTTTAAATAATACTGCAATGGATATATAATACATATATCATTTCCAGGTAGTATTTTTATTTTCTATGAATAATATCCAGAAGTGGGCATTCTGGATGTTACAGTAGGTCTATTTCTAATTTGGCGGGTATCTCTATATTGTTTTCCAAACGAACTGCACCAGTTTACATTTCCACCAACAGTATACAAGACAGTCCTTTTCTCCACATCCTTACTATGCTTTTTATTTCTTGTCTTTTTGATAACAGCCATCTTAACAGGCGTGAGGTATCATCTCAATGTGATTTGCATTTACTGGTGATTAGCAACATTGAGCATATTTTCATGTACGTGTTGGCCATCCATGAATCTTCTTTGGAAAAAAATGTTTATTCATATCGTCTATATATGTGTTAGTTTATTCTGGGATTTCTATTCTATTCTGTTCCAACCATCTATGTGTTGTTTTCTTGCCAGGTAAGAAGGACATGGGTTTCTCTTGTATTATTTCTTACAATTGCATATGACTATAATTATCTCAAAAGAAAATGTTTAATGAAAAAGAAAAAGCTTATCAGTATGTTGAGAAGCTAAATGATTAAGTCAGGCCATTTCTTAGCCACTAGCATCCATTTCCTCTTGTCTTGGTAGGAGCAGCAGCTTTCTTTTGTGGTTTCTTCTTTCCCATTACATGCAGTCTTGAGGGGGCTACATTAAGATGCCTTTCCTCCTTTAGACACGGGATGAAATATTGACAGACATTGTCTTCCAGGTTTTTCAATCTGGAAGCAGAATGATGCAAGGATGGAAGAAACAATGTGAATTCTTTTATTATAGCAACTGAGCCCTGACCACATTGCTGACTAGTTCCTGCTGCTTAGTTGCCAGATTTGCCCTGGATTCTAATTGTTTCAGTCCTGACATCTGTTTCTTTAGCATTGCTATCAACTCTGTCAACAACCAAGTATCTTCTCCAAAATTCTATTAAAAAAAAAAAGAATCTAATTGGTTTGGATTACCTGCCTTTTACCTCTTCAAAGATATCTTAAAATACCTGAGCTGTCATTACCCTAGTTTCACATCATGTCAGTTTTCTTATTCTTTGCATATGGACTAACTTAGAGTTCGCCAACTCCAAAATTTCATCATTGGGAAGTGCAACAAGGATTCAAAGACTCTCTCAGGCAGAAGTCACTGTGAAAGGAAATGCAGTGATATATTTAACCATGTAACAATGCCTAACATATCACAAGTTGTTGACAACTGCTACAAAGGGGTGATGATGATGATGGTGATGATGATGGTTTCCTGGACTGTAGAATGTCCGAAGCAAAAGTTGCAAGTAACTTGCTCTTGTTGCTGATAAAGTGAAACCAGTGGAATAATGATCTTAATAAGTAGCTGATATACTTGTAATTTTCTGCTCATTGAATACATATAATAATGATACTAACCATGTTATAAGCATTTTTTCTACTAAATAATTTAAAACATTTTCTGCATTTGCTTGAACATTAATTTATTCATGAAATTCTTTCTTCATATATAGTGTGGAAGGAAAATTCACCTGCCTTGGATGGATTATCACAGATTATTATTTGGAAAAAAGAAACAAAAATATATAAACCAAATTGGGAATATTTCTGCTCCATTTACTCATTTTTAATGTGACCAAAATGAGAGCAAGTTATGTATGGATATACATTGCAAATCAAAAAGTGTCAAAATCTAAAGGAATTGGAAGTCATCATTTGGCTCTGCTGCCCATATTTTTAGTGCACAGGCAACCTTTCTTATTAATCAAGCACCTACTGACCCAGTCAATTGACATAATAGGTTCAATGGTGTAGTAGACATAACATGACTTTGAGGAGCTCAGCCTAGCCAGGATTACCACAACTACAAACACTGTAACAGGTACTCTGAGGACTTGTCCAGAAGCTATGGAAACACAAAGAAAAATCCATTTGCTGACTTTCATAGGGGACTGGGGAGAAGAGCAGTATTCCACCAGACATTCAAGAGGTGGAATGAAAGAAAGAGCATTCCAGGAGGAAGGCATAGCTTGACCAAGGCACTGAGGCACAGGAGAGCTCCTCGCAGCAACATCAGGTCTTCAGAGTGCGCACTGATGGACTGCACTGTTTGTGGCATTGCGGCAGGGATGAGAGACGAGCCTGGAAATGCCATTTAGGGCCAGCAATAAAGAATGGCAGAAAACAAAGATAATGATGAGAGTGATGGTGCTCCTTCAGAAGGGGTAGAGAACAATGAGCCCAGGGATAACACTGTGAAGGATTAAGTAGCCTGACAGTCATGGACAATTAATCAGAAACCACTTGCTATGAATTTACACCATGTTAAATTAAACATTTCCTGCCTGTATCACATAGAGGTTGGGAGGACTTGGACTGTTAGAGTGACATCACAAGTGCTCACTGTGGCCATCTCTTCTACTTCCTGTTAAATATCTAGAAACGATGTATTTCTTCTGTTAATGGATTATTCTGGTGCTACCTAGAGGATGTGAGATATTTGGAAACTATAATGAATATGATATTAAATTTAAAAGTGTGAAATTTTAAAGGACTCATAGTCTCTATAATTTGGAGTACAGAACCAGATAACTACCCACAATAAATGTTTGACTGAAGTAATAATTTTAAGACATTTTCCCCAAAGCATAAACATAGTGTAATCCTTGAAAGCAAGCACCATAGTAGAGTTTTTATTTTTTATGAAATGACTGGGCACATAGCTTAGTAGAAATGAGGTCCCTCACATAGAGAAACAGGCTTTACAAACAGAAAAGTCAAATACAGAAGTAAAACCAGCTTTTTCCCTGAGGCAAAGTCAGTTCCCACTTCTGCTCCTTCCCAGCAGGTGCACACGTCTTAGCTTCTCTGGGGGATCTTCTAACACTTTAGAAATACAGACTCAGAATCTGGAGGAAATTTTTATTGTTTTACAAATAAATGTGAAATCAGTAACTAATTGTTCCCTTGCTGTTTTAAAGATTAAAAAATGCTATTTAAATCCTGTGTCAGCTGAGCATTTTTAGAATAATTACAGAAGAAGAGAGTAAGGCCCCAATAGGAGGACAGGCTTCCCAGGAGCTCACCCTGAGTTCAGACCACTCTGTCCACTGAGAGCTGCCCTGTGGCTTCAGGTGAACCCAGGTTGCAGGCACTGGTGACCTGGAGAGGCTGGAGGTCAGGCTTTCCTTTCCCAGTTGCTTTTCCAAGGGAGGCTTACTGTCGCTGCTTATTTCTATCACATCACAAACACAGATATAGTAGTCATACTTAGGACCCTATTGGCTTACTTAACCACTATACATTATGGTTCATTTTCGCTAATCTGGTGACCTGGCTCACAGGAAGTAAAGAAATCAGTAGGGATTGCCTAGGTCCTCAAATTCTCAGATAAATATTTTCTGAATGAAGCAGGACCTTTGGAAGGATTTTCTGTGACCTCACAAGGAAGTAGTATTAAATATCCTACTCTATGCTCATGCCTGACATGTATTATTTCCTTTAGTCTTCACAAGAATCCTCTGAGGAAAATCTATTGCCCCATGTGTTCACTGAGGGAACTGAGGCTGAGGGTGTTACAGAGCCTGCGGGCCCCACACTTGGAGAGCTGTAGAATGACCATACTCACCCAGCCCTGACTCTGAGTCCCTGTATGGAATCCCTTTGCAAACTGCTGTCCTGGAGCAGAGAGGTGCTGGAGACAACACATGAGTAAGATCACTGGGGTGTCTCAAGAATGTAGGTCTAGGAAGGAGGTCCTGAACCGCTAGCTCACTGTCTAGCCATATGGAATCAAAACCAGTTGTCAGAGGGCAAAATTCATAAATACTGATAAATACTTTATTTCTTGAAATAAATGTCCTTTCTGAGACTTTTAATTAAAGCTGAAGAAAAGCATGTTGGACACTGAGGAACACAATATTCCATAATGCAGAGAGTGGAGAGAAAAACGCTATTTCTACATGCTGCCTTTACTCCTTTTATTAAACCAAATTTTTCTGGAAATAACTCTTTTAGTTGGTTTTGAGAAAGGCTTGAGAGGGAAGAAGAATCTCTACCTGGGGGAGGCAGGACAGGAGCATTACAAAATGCCACGCCTTCTTGGGACACCCCTCCCTTCTGCCCCTTTCCCTGAAGGACTTGAGCCTTGCCAGTGCATACCCTGTTTGGGGGACTGCCTGACCTCTCCAGATTCTTCCATAACCAGGGGCATCCCATCCTGACACAGTGATAACACCTCCCACTGTGGGCTCTGCTCCTCCACCTGATCGACGTTTGTTCAGAATAAACAGGAACCACTAGACTAGATTATCCTGTTCTCATCCCTCCAGGAGATTTTCACCAAAAACACTAGGACTAAAGGACAGGCAGGGTGATGCTGAAAAGCCAGTTGGGGTTTTCCGGGTGAATTCTTTTCATGAACATCCACTAACGCATAAATTCATGGTAATTAGTTGATGTGGGCCCTCAGGGAGGCACCGGATTCCTCCACAGGGCTGTCCCTAGTCCTCCAGCTCATCTCCCCTGGGACCACTGAAGCAGGCACAAATTCCCCTGGGATAATTAGGGACCCAGGCATCACATGCCCCAGCAGCCCAGAGCTCCAGGGCACAGAGGCCCCGCCCACAGGATGGATCAGCCAATTGCAGGGCAGGCAGGTGGTGGGGGCAGGGTTGCTAGGGCCAATCCCAGACCTTAAGTGGACAGCCACCTACCCATCACCAGGTCTCCTGGACATCCCCTGTCCTGAAGCTGTGACTGAGCTGCACAACTACACCTGCCACAGGTGAGATCCCCAGAACTGGCATGAAGAGTGGGCCACCTCTGAAAACACTGGGGACAGCTGCCTTGGGGGTCGGGGGTTTGGGGCTCCAGGAGGCACTATTCCAGGACCTGACCCCTCCAGACATGGCAGCTTGCCCCCACACACCAGGACTCAGTACTCCTCACTCCCTGTGCTGCCATTTACATGTTCTGGAAGCAGTAGGCATGTCACAGGGCAGGGAGTGGGAGCACTGCACGTCCCACAACCTCAGCCTTCCTCCACAGCCCATGTAAATACTCAGGAGGATAAATTCATTCTTTCTGCTCTTAGTGACTCTAACATCTCAGAAGGAACGATGGCTTTTTAGACGGTTTGGTCTAATCAGAAACTCATGTGTTTTCCTTTCCTAGGTTTTGAAACATGCACCCTTCCTTCTTCCTGGCTGCCCTTTGCCCGGGAATAGTGTCAGCTGCTCCACAAGTCAAACAGAGCTTAGATGAACAATGGTCCCAGTGGAAGGCAACACACGGGAAACTATATAGCATGTTTGGTAACATTTAAGCTGTCCAGAGGGACCCCTGAAGAGAACATTCCATGCTGGTGTGAGTTCATAGCAGGGAGTGGCTTCTTTAGGCTGCTCTTACCAAGGCAGTAAACAGGGTACTGTGACTGCCCACAGTGTGGGCATGCATGTGGTTGCTGGAGAATAACTCCCAGAAGCATCAGGCATTCCTGGCTGTGGTTTCTCCTCCTCTCTTTGAGCACATCCACTAGGTGCACATCTGGTGGTTTTAAATAGAAATAAAGATGATAAGTTATATGTTTGTCTCCAGGATGAAGAAGGACAGAGGAGAGCAGTGTGGGAGAGGAATATGCAAATGATCGAACAGCACAATCGGGAACACAGCCAAGGGAAACACAATTTCATGATGGCAATGAATGGTTTTGGCGACATGGTGAGTGTGGCACAGATTGCTGAACATTTCAGGCTTCCTCTAAGCGCTTTTCCAAATCATCTCATGCTTGCCAACACTCTGTTTCCTTTTCCTTGAAGACCAGTGAAGAATTCAAGCAGGTGTTGAATGACCTTAAAATCCAAAAACACAAAAAGGGAAAGCGTTCCAAGCACCTCTCTTTGCTGAGATCCCTTCATCTGTAGACTGGAGAGAGAAAGGCTATGTAACTCCTGTGAAAGATCAGGTGGGACAATACTCAGTAGGCCCCTCTCAAGAGTAAGCCAAAAGGAATCAGTGTCATTGCTATGAAAATTGAAGCACATATGCAGTTTGCTATAGAAATTGAAGCACAATATGCAGTTTGTTATGTTTTAGAAGAGTTTTCAGACCTATGGGCTGTTGTTAAAGTCTTGCAATTAATTTTGTAGGCTAAGCGCGTTTGCATTTTGTTTTCAGGGTGACTGTCATTCTTGTTGGGCTTTTAGTGCAACTGGTGCCCTTGAAGGACAGATGTTCTGGAAAACTGGAAAACTTATTTCACTGAGTGAGCACAACCTGGTAGACTGCTCTTGGTCTCAAGGAAATGGCGGCTGCCGTGGTGGCCTAATGGTTAAAGTCCTTCCAGTATGTTAAGGACAATGGGGGACTGGACTCAGAGGAATCCTATCCATATCATGCACAGGTAAGTGGAGTTCCTTATCTTTTATCAAAGTTGAGCATATTCAGTAGAAACAGATCCTGTATTTAGAATTCTTGTATGTGATTATAGACTCTATACCTGCAAATGGTCAGAACTGCCATTAAAATGTATTAGCCTACTAGCACAGCTCTTTGATTACCTCATTACCATATAGCTATTCCTACAACTATGTTACACGGTGACACGAACACCATCTTATATACAGTACAGGTCTCCAGAGTGAAAACTTTATGAACGAGTAGACCAAAAGAGTGTCTCATTGGATAGACACTGCTAATTTTTCAACTTCAAAACAATCAAACCCATTTTATTTATTTTTTATTTTTTCAATATATGAAGTTTATTGTCAAATTGGTCAAACCCATTTTATGTCCTGAGATGCTTTATAACAAACTTGACTTGGAAATCATTCAGTTGCAAACAGTCTTGCACTCCTGTTCCCCTGGAGGTGGATGGTAGTGATCAAGTCTCTCCCCCTTTACCTTTGAAAGAATGAATCCTGCAAATACAAGCCTGAGAATTCTGTTGCCAACGTGACTGCCTTCTGGAGTGTCGTAAACAAGGAGGATGGCCTAATGACCACAGTGGCAACTGTGGGGCCTGTCTCTGCTGCTGTAGATGCAAGTCTGAATTCCTTCCAGTTCTATAAAAAAGGTCAGCATGTGTCTACATAGAAAAGTAGGCAGGACAAATGGGGAACCACCATCATATAAGGCAAGATTGATCTATAAGGTATGGATTTCATGTAGTTGTTCCTTCAGCACATGTGATTTTGTGGCTGTTGTTCAACATATTGACATGACTTGACCCAACTTCCTCTCTTTCAAGCACTTCATAAATATATTTAAATGGCTACATAATTTGATTGGTATAGCTTAACTTACTTTAGTTTTTCCCAACTGTTAAGCCTGGAAGATTTCCAACGAGTTTTACTAATGAAATGGACGCTGGAAAGAACCCCTTGGCTCAAGTGATTTTGTGTTTTTCTGCTGCTTCCCAATGCTGACATGCTAGAATAGAATGACCAAGTTTCAGCGAGTGTTCTTCTATCCCTCTTGACTGTTCTTCACAAAAGAGATTGTGATGATGTGTATTTCTGCTGGTATTGCAGGGAGATTTAGGAAGGGCCTAAATCCCTAGCCTTGCTAAACAAAAAGAACTGATTTCTAAGTCTTACTGGATTATATTCCACCTGAATTTGAGATGCCTCCTTTACTGCGGTGACTTGGTTATTGTTAGATGCTATCATGTCGCTTTGATGTCCCACCTTGGAACTGAATTTACTTTTCCAGGCATTTATTATGATCCAAAGTGCAGCAATAAACGCCTGAATCATGGTGTTCTGGTGGTTGGCTATGGCTTTGAAGGAGAAGAATCGGATAACAAAAAATATTGGATTGTCAAGAACAGGTATAAAAAGCCAAAATATTTACCTTTGGAATTGAAAAGGAAATCCTTTTGGCATCAGTATTTGGATACAGATCATCAAACCCTTGAGCCCACTTCCGAGACCCCAGAAGTGTTGCCCCACTTAGCGGGAACAGAGACATATTCATTTGATGACATTAAGCTACTCTTTCAAGCTTGCAAGGGTCCTGCTATAGTTTGAATATCACTGCATCTGAAACACTTCTGACCCCAAGAAATTCCTTTTCCTGTCTCTCATTTTGTGGTTTTGTGAAAGTTTTGGGGATAGATTTCTCTGCTGGGTTAGAACTCAACCATGAGCGAGGATGGCCTCTCTTGAGTCTTCCTGAATCTGTCCTGGCCTCTGGGGCACTGCTGAGTGTCAGGTGTTATTGTCCATAAAGAGAAATGTGTTTATTCCTCTGTAATAAATGAAAAACCCCATCTTCTTTCAGCTGGGGTGCAAATTGGGGCAAACACGGCTACATACTCATAGCCAAAGACCGGGACAACCACTGTGGAATCGCCACCATGGCCAGCTTTCCTGCCGTGTGAGATGATGGTGTAAAGAAGACCTTGATTGGTAACAAATTATCCAGAAAATGGGTTTTATTTTCAAGGTGACCACACCCTACTGTATGGGATGAAGCACTTGAATGATTGAATTCTCAAGTTGTGATTTGATTGTGTGACATTTTACACTGGGAATGTTACTACTCACTCATTACTGCTGTAAACACCTTTGTATCAGTGACTTGTCTAGTAACTTCAGAATTTTCATTTTTAAAAAAAAGTATGAAGGTTTACTTTTTAAAAATAAAACAACTGCAGGGGCACCTGGATGGCTCAGTTGGTTGAGTGAGCAGCTCATGATTTCGATCCAGGTCATGAACTCATGGTTCAGGGTACTGAGCCCCTTGTCAGGCTCCATGAGCTGACAGCATGGGCTTTTAATTTCTTTAGAGAAACCCACAAACATGCACTAATTATCATTAATGTTTTCCTCCACCATAAAATGTTGTAACAAAAAGGAAGGACTTGAATATCGTATGATTTGTAACTAAGTTTTGGTGATGATTGAAATACATGTGCTGCTTAGAATGGAAGTTTCCTCTCTTCTGACCCCTTTCCTTCTAAAAAGAACCCAGTGTTTAATTGCATATCTATTTAACCAAATTTAACTTTATAATTCCTGAATCATTTGGTTCCTTTGCAATTTATTTTGATAGAAATTATGAAGGTCTATGAAATATGGGAAACACTGGTAATAACTTTATGGTACTTACAAGACCTAGGGAGGAATCAAAATTTGTTTTCTGCTTTATTTATTACATGCCTATGGGATTCTTTTAAAAATAAGGTTTTTAAAAGTTTATTTATTTCTTTATTTTGAGAGAGGGAAAACACAAGCAGGGGAGGGGAAGAGAGAGGGAAGGGAAGAATCCCAAGAAGGCTTCAGGCTCTCAGCACAGAGCCTGACATGGGGCTCTACCTCACAACCTTGAGATCATGACCCGAGCAGAAATCAGGGTACAGTCACTCAACTGACTAGGCCCCCCAGGTTCTCCTAAAAATAATTTTATGAGAAATGCAGTTTGGGCTTTTTAAATTTTTAAGTAAATATAAATGGCTTTGTAAATTACAGACGCTTCTAATATCTGCTGAATCGTTCACACATCAGCCAGGTCTTCCCACTTTCCCTCCCATCAGCACCTGCACAAGTTCTCAGAGTCTTGGGCTGAACTCCCAGGATGGTGTGGAGAGTAGGCTGAGTGAGCCTGTCATGGTGAAGCAAGATGACTTTTACAAGGAGTCCTTTCTAGAGGATGTTCAGAGACCGACTAATGGCAGGACTGCATGTTCCAACAGACCCAGCCTTGTCTTCATCCTACACACCCTTCTGCTCAGTGGCCTTGCCTCTTTCCATCACAAGGTGGGGTCTCAGCCCTTCCCCAGGTCCCTGGGCCATCTGGCGACAGGCAACAAAAACAATACAGCAGCAAGTCTCACTGGGGACGAAGGCCAGGTGATAGGAGCTTGGAGCTCTTCAGGGGTATCCTGGCACACCTGTTCTTGGATACTGCTTAAAGGTCTTTGTTTTCTTAGACTCCTTTCAGGAGTAAACTTTGGATCATGGAGGCTCATTGTCCATACCCTTTCCAGAAACATCTCTTATGTCCATGGTAGAGGACTTATTCTAAGCCTGGAAAGTTGTCACTGAGTCCTTTTGTAAAGAGGCTTCTTGGATTGAGTCACTATTAAAATAAATATACTAATGGTGATCCTACTCACCAGGAGCAGATTGCAATTCATTCAAACTAGAAAATTTTCTATATTTAGAACATTTCTTAGAGAGCTCTCCCTTCTAGCAACTGCCTTCTTGGTATTTGGGGGGGGGGGGATCAAAATGAAAAGAAAACACAAGCCAGTATAAGGCTAGTGTTAGGGAGTCTCTTAATAAAAGAACAAAAATCAGAATAAGAATCAAAAACCAAGTCTGACATCAATCCCCCTTCTTATATCTCCTTCATCCCCACACCTCTGTCCCTGACCCTCCAGGAGATCTTTTGGATCTCTGGGCTCCTGGTCTAGAAACTTTCCCTTCAAAACCGAGCCCCAACTCTTCAGCCAGTTCCCTTAAATACAAAAACTCCAACTTTCCCAGAAAAATCCTGAATGCCCGCTCCTTATTTTAACTATTGTTTCTTTACAAGATTTATAGAGAGTACCTCGGCCTGGCCTCCTGGCCTGGGAAATACAGTTTGCTCCTGTAAGTGCTGAGTGTTGAGAAGTACATCTAGCAGGAGTGGCCAGGAAGGGCAGTAAAAGCTCATGCTGCGGTCCTTACAATTGCTCAGAGTCTCCAGGGCTTCGTGATCAAGCTCTGCCAGTTCCAGGCATTCCTGAGCGATGTCCTCAAGGAGTGTTTCCTGGACCCCTGTCACAAAGAATTCATGTCTCCTGGACAGCGACAGACCTTTTCAATTATGAAGTCCCTTTATCTCTACACTCAGAAGATCCTACCAAAATGACAGAGAAATTTTAAAAATTAATACCTTTTTACAACCCAACTCACAGACACCTTCACTGGCTGCTAAAGGAGTCCTTCCAGCCCATGAGTATATGGCTGTTACCAGACAGGCCAAACAGCCCCCCTCACAGAGGACACAGAGGGCCGCAGCCTCTCTCTGGCCCTCCTGGGAATGGACCAGGAGAAGGCCCAACTGTTCAAGGGTTAATAGGAGCAATGGAAGAGGCCTGTTCCCCCAAAATGAATTGGTCTATGGTTGAAATATACACTCAGGTGTAGAGGAACACCCAAAAGTGTTTGTTAAGCATTTTATACAAACTTTAAAAAGCATACTGTAGTCAATCCGGTAGCCCCAGAACATAGAATTCTTCTAATTTCTGCTTCTGTGGGAAATTTCCTCCCTGATATTACAAAAATAGGGACACCTGGATGGTTCAGTTGGTTAAGTGTCTAATGTTGTCTCATGTCATGATCTCACCTTCTGTGGGTTTGAGCCCCCCATTGGGCTCTGTGCTGACAGCTCAGAGTCTGGAGCCTGCGTCAGATTCTGTGTGTGTCTCTCTCTCCCTAGCTTTCTCTCTCTCTCCCTCTCTCAAAAATAAATGAATAAACATTAAAAAAAAACGTTAAAAATAACCCCGACAAGTACACAATAGTGTGGTAGGTTGGACAGGGTAACCGCTAAACAAAATAATGGGGGCAGCTACCTGGATCTTTGAATGGTTCACAAGAAAGCCAACAAAAAGAAAAGAACTAAAAACAACAATTATTGCCTTACAACTTGAATCTTTGGAAAGGCAAATATGTGATGGAGAAGACTCCAAGCCCACTCCAATGGGACCCTATTTGCCTCCACACAACTGCAGATACTGCAAATAAATCAGGACAATGGAGGAGACATTGTCCTGCACTTAAGAAAAAGGGGAGTCTCAGAAACAATTTCCCCTAACCCTTTAACCCTGAAAAATTCATTTTTCTCCTGACAGCCAATTCCCCCTTTAGTTTTTTTAATGTTTATTTATTTATTTTTGAGAGAAAGAGAGAGCATAAGTAGGGCAGGGGCAGAGAGAGAGGGAGAGAGAGAATACCAAGCAGGCTCCATTCTGTCAGTGTAGAGCCAGAATTGGGGCTAGAAAACATGAACAGTGAGATCATGACCTGAACTGAAATAAAGAGTTGGTGACTTAACCACTGAGCCACCCAGGCGCCCCAACAATTCCCCCTTTAGTGACAGATCAGCCAGTATTCAGTCACCCCCGGGACCTACCAGAAAACTCCAAACAGAGGCTCAGGCTAGATTTCTTGATTGATGTTGGTGTGACTTTCTCTCCCATTTGCTCAGAGGATTGATCTCTACCTGTCACCTCTGACTCTGTTCAGGCTCTCGGAGTCTCAGGGCGACCCATCTTACTGCCTGAGTCCCAGCCCTGACCAGCCCAGCCCAGCTCAGAATCTTCAGGCCCTGTTCACATTCCCAGGACTTGCTGCTTCTCAGATGTTCACTGGCAAACCTTCTTGGTAAAGATTTGTTTTCTACATTTAATGCCAATATAAGTTGCAATAAGAAAAGACATTTTTGTTTCCTCACCTTCAGGTCAAGCTCTAAGTGTCCTGCTGTCTTTACTGGAAGTTCATCCTGAGATAAATTCCTCTGAAGAGGATGGATGTTTAAAAGATGCCCGAGTCAGTCTTTGGGCTACACACACAGTTGAAGTTGAATTGTTAGGAAGTGGGAGCCTGGGTGCATTTCTTGGGAGACGAACCCACCCTCGCCCTCATGGCCCAGCACCCTCCCTCTAGAGACTCAGAGCAAGTGATACCCCTGTAATAGAGTCTCTCTTGAACCACAGCATCCTTGTCTTTACCACCCGACCCTGTACCACCCCAATCTTGCCCATAAAGAAAGAAGGCAAATGTGACTCAGAGGGAAACCAAATCCATCAGTTTGCACAGGATTTAGAAGCCATAATCTCTTTCATAATTTCTCTGCATCCTGTGCCCTGCAATCCAGCTGATAATTTTCATCATTCCTGGTGATGCAACCTGGTTTACAGAAATGACCTGTGAGCAGCTTCCTTTTCAATTCCTCTGCACCCTGACTCCTGGTTTCTTGTGCCTTCACAGTTAAAAGGAGACCATTCACCTGGCCTTGCATACCCCAAGGATATTTGGTGTATGCAATATTTTCCCAAGTCCTTAAAGTCCAGCTAGACACTGTAACTTCTACCCAAGGCTCCCTGCTGGTACCTTTTACTCTGTAATCAAAGCAAGCTGGGAGATTTATGGACTCCCTCATTCTCTTAGGGGCATTAGCTGAACAAGGCAGACAGCTTATACAGCTCTACATCTAGACTCCAAGAGATGTAAACAACGGTTTTCTATTTAGGATGACGTGACCTGTTTAGGACATGCCACAGGGCATTCAAAATCTCACTCCAAATATTCTTGAATCAATTATGTCCATCCCTCTCCCCAAAATGAATACACAGTTACACAAATCTTGAGGGGCAGCTGGCTACTGCCTCCAAAGGGTCCCTAATTTGCAATGTTTGATAAATCTTTGTATGCTCTTCTCTCAGATATCAATGGACTTTAGAGGCATTAACCTCCTTTGAAGCCTTAAAACTGGCTCTGTCCACACCCCAGCTCTTAGCTTACCTAACTTTGACAAGCCCTTTCATTTATACTGAATGAAAGGCATGGTGTTGCTGCATGCTTTCTGGGACAGCCTTTTGCCAGTCAGATACAGCCAGGAACACATTTCTCATGCCCATCAGATGCTGTGGCATCAGGTATGTCCCCATGCTTTCCTGCGGTGGCCACAGCTGCCGCCTGATGGACAAAGCCAGCACTCTGACGTTAAGCTCCCCTATTCACCTGTGTGTCCCCACGTGGTGCCTGCTGTCTTACAAGTTCATAAATCATAGCACCTCTCTACAACATGACAGACCCGTTACAAACAAGCGCTTTTAACTAACCCTCTGTCATCTTATTTCCGTTGCTAAAAGGCTTATAATTGCTGACATATTACAACTATTCACCCTCCTTCTAAAACCATCATTGTTCACTGTTCAGCGCATACTAAGACAGCTGATGTTGCATCTTTAGAAAATGATAGGGTTGGCAGAGCTGTAAGTATGCACCCCAAACAGGCCCCCTTGTTCTTTCTCCACCCAGTTGTGAACACTGCCTTTATCCCTAACTGACAGTATTCATTACCCGGCAAATGCCCCACAGTCTACAAAGGACAATCAGAGACAAAAAGGTGTCAAACAACTATCAGATGGATTATACAGTGGGCCAAATGGACTTCCTAGAGCACCCTTTCTTTTGACCCTGTGGCTTATCCTTACCACCCCCCAAATTGGACACAAAGATAATGAAGGACCAAAAAGACAGTTGGATTTGCCCAGGCATCCACAACATTCCTGACCAAATGATTTCCCAGTGAATGATTTGTAAATCCCGGGAAATCTCTGGAAGAAATCAGCACACCCCAGGAAGGCTTCCTAGGCCCACCTGCCCTCTGTGGTTGTATAGATGGATTTGATAGATTTGCCCCCAAGCCCTGTGCTATTCTCACTGTTTGGTCACTGTCTGCATGCTCAGCAGATGGGCTGATGCTGACTAGATGTGGCACTGCCACAGCAGGTAATAGAGAAATTAACACCTCCATTTCTCCTTATGGAGAAATGTCATTCCTTATGGTTTGAATCAGACAAGAAATTCTTTTTACAGAAGGTGTAATCCACCTGCTTGCAAAATCTCTGGGGTACACATTAAAATTTCATACCATATATTATCTTCAATTATCAGGGCAAATGGAACATTAAAATCTAGACATAAGATGGATTGTAAGATAAACATCAAGAAATTAACCATGAAAGGCCAAACACTTTGCTCCTGAGCCTTATTAGGATCCAGAATACTCCAAACAGGGGACACGGACTGACCCCTTTTGAAAGAGTGTTTGGTTGTCAAAGCCTACTGGCATCTCTAAATCTTCCATCCGTGGCTGGACAATGTGATGCTATGACTAACTCGAGATGAGGACTCTCTAGTACACCTAAAGCACCTTGCCAACAGAAAAAGAGGCATGGCCTCCACCAACTGGTGAGGCTGGCCACATCTGTCCACCAGAAGACCAGGTGGACCTCAACATCTTTGGAAGAAGACGTGTGCAGTCACCTCACTGGGAAGGACCTTATGAAGTGCTGCTCACCAACTACACCACCATCTGAACAGAAGAAAAACAGTCCTGAATTCTTGGAAGCCATGTCAAAATCAATTTTATTTCAGAACGAGTTTTAATATCAGAAGTACACTGATGCAACATTAGAACTTAGGATTTCTTGGAGGAGAGGGAAGATGGCGGCGTAGGAGGACGCTGGGCTCACCGTGTGTCCTGCTGATCACTTAGATTCCACCTACACCTGCCTAGATAACCCAGAAAACCTCCAGAGGATTAGCAGAACGGAGTCTCCGGAACCAAGCGCAGACGAGAGGCCCACGGAAGAGGGTAGGAAGGGCTGAGAGGTGGTGCGCGCTCCATGGACTGGTGGGAGGGAGCCAGGGCGGAGGGGCAGCTCGCTGGCCAAGCAGAGCCCCCGAGTCTGGCTGGCAAAAGCGGAGGGGCCTGACGGACTGTGTTCTGACAGCAAGCGCGACTTAGCGTCTGGGAGGTCATAAGTTAACAGCTCTGCTCAGAAAGCAGGAAGGCTGGAGGACAAAGGGAGGGAGAGCTGCTGAGCCCCCGGACGACAGAGCTCAGTTTGGTGGGGAACAAAGGCGCTCGCCAGCGCCATCTCCCCCGCCCATCCCCCAGCCAAAATCCCAAAGAGAACCAGTTCCTGCCAGGGAACTTGCTGGCACCGCGCAAACACCCAACCCTGTGCTTCTGTGGAGCCAAACCTCCGGCAGCGGATCTGACTCCCTCCCGCTGCCACAGGGCCCCTCCTGAAGTGGATCACCTAAGGAGAAGCGAGCTAAGCCTGCCCCTCTTGCCCCCGTGCACCTTGCCTACCCACCCCAGCTAATAGGCCAGATCCCCAGCATCACAAGCCTGGCAGTGTGCAAGTAGCCCAGACGGGCCACGCCACCCCACAGTGAATCCCGCCCCTAGGAGAGGGGAAGAGAAGGCACACACCAGTCTGACTGTGGCCCCAGCAGTGGGTTGGGGGCAGACATCAGGTCTGACTGTGGCCCGCCCACCAACTCCAGTTATACACCACAGCACAGGGGAAGTGCCCTGTAGGTCCTCACCAATCCAGGGACTATCCAAAATGACCAAGCGGAAGAGTTCCCCTCAGAAGAATCTCCGGGAAATAACAATAGCTAATGAACTGATCAAAAAGGATTTAAATAATATAACAGAAAGTGAATTTAGAATAATAGTCATAAAATTAATCACTGGGCTTGAAAACAGTATAGAGGACAGCAGAGAATCTCTTGCTACAGAGATCAAGGGACTAAGGAACAGTCACGAGGAGCTGAAAAATGCTTTAAACAAAATACAAAACAAAATGGAAACTACAACAGCTCGGATTGAAGAGGCAGAGGAGAGAATAGGTGAACTAGAAGATAAAGTTATGGAAAAAGAGGAAACTGAGAGAAAGAGAGATAAAAAAATCCAGGAGTATGAGGGGAAAATTAGAGAACTAAGTGATACACTAAAAAGAAATAATATACACATAATTGGTATCCCAGAGGAG
The DNA here is from genome assembly GCF_007474595.2 of Lynx canadensis. Taxonomy (NCBI): domain Eukaryota; kingdom Metazoa; phylum Chordata; class Mammalia; order Carnivora; family Felidae; genus Lynx; species Lynx canadensis. The sequence goes on along the minus strand of NC_044315.2, from coordinate 28,130,915 downwards.
GAAGAGAGAGGGAAAGGTGCTGAAGGGGTACTTGAAGAAATTATAGCTGAGAACTTCCCTGAACTGGGGAAGGAAAAAGGCATTGAAATCCAAGAGGCACAGAGAATTCCCTTCAGACGTAACTTGAATCGATCTTCTGCACGACATATCATAGTGAAACTGGCAAAATACAAGGATAAAGAGAAAATTCTGAAAGCAGCAAGGGGTAAACGTGCCCTCACATATAAAGGGAGACCTATAAGACTCGTGACTGATCTCTCTTTTGAAACTTGGCAGGCCAGAAAGAATTGGCACGAGATTTTCAGTGTGCTAGACAGAAAAAATATGCAGCCGAGAATCCTTTATCCAGCAAGTCTGTCATTTAGAATAGAAGGAGAGATAAAGGTCTTCCCAAACAAACAAAAACTGAAGGAATTTGTCACCACTAAACCAGCCCTACAAGAGATGCTAAGGGGGACCCTGTGAGACAAAGTACCAGAGACATCACTACAAGCATAAAACATACAGACATCACAATGACTCTAAACCTGTATCTTTCTATAATAACACTGAATGTAAATGGATTAAATGCGCCAACCAAAAGACATAGGGTATCAGAATGGATAAAAAAACAAGACCCATCTATTTGCTGTCTACAAGAGACTCATTTTAGACCTGAGGACACCTTTAGATTGAGAGTGAGGGGATGGAGAACTATTTATCAAGCTACTGGAAGCCAAAAGAAAGCTGGAGTAGCCATACTTATATAAGACAAACTAGACTTTAAATTAAAGGCTGTAACAAGAGATGAAGAAGGACATTATATAATAATTACAGGGTCTATCCATCAGGAAGAGCTAACAATTATAAATGTCTATGCGCCGAATACCGGAGCCCCCAAATATATAAAACAATTACTCATAAGCAACCTTACTGATAAGAATGTGGTAATTGCAGGGGACTTCAACACCCCACTTACAGAAATGGATAGATCATCTAGACACACGGTCAATAAAGAAACAAGGGCCCTGAATGAGACATTGGATCAGATGGACTTGACAGATATATTTAGAACTCTGCATCCCAAAGCAACAGAATATACTTTCTTCTCGAGTGCACATGGAACATTCTCCAAGATAGATCATATACTGGGTCACAAAACAGCCCTTCATAAGTTTACAAGAATTGAAATTATACCATGCATACTTTCAGACCACAATGCTATGAAGCTTGAAATCAACCACAGGAAAAAGTCTGGAAAAACCTCCAAAAGCATGGAGGTTAAAGAACACCCTACTAACGAATGAGTGGGTCAACCAAGCAATTAGAGAAGAAATTTAAAAATATATGGAAACAAACGAAAATGAAAATACAACAATCCAAATGCTTTGGGATGCAGCAAAGGCAGTCCTGAGAGGAAAATACATTGCAATCCAGGCGTATCTCAAGAAACAAGAAAAATCCCAAATACAAAATCTAACAGCACACCTAAAGGAAATAGAAGCAGAAGAGCAAAGGCAGCCTAAACCCAGCAGAAGAAGAGAAATAATAAAGACCAGAGCAGAAATAAACAATATAGAATCTAAAAAAACTGTAGAGCAGATCAACGAAACCAAGAGTTGGTTTTTTGAAAAAATAAACAAAATTGACAAACCCCTAGCCAGGCTTCTCAAAAAGAAAAGGGAGATGACCCAAATAGATAAAATCATGAATGAAAATGGAATTATTACAACCAATCCCTCAGAGATACAAACGATTATGAGGGAATACTATGAAAAATTATATGCCAACAAATTGGACAACCTGGAAGAAATGGACAAATTCCTAAACACCCACACTCTTCCAAAACTCAATCAGGAGGAAATAGAAAGCTTGAACAGACCCATAACCAGTGAAGAAATTGAATCGGTTATCAAAAATCTCCCAACAAATAAGAGTCCAGGACCAGATGGCTTCCCAGGGGAGTTCTACCAGACGTTTAAAGCAGAGATAATACCTATGCTTCTCAAGCTATTCCAAGAAATAGAAAGGGAAGGAAAACTTCCAGACTCATTCTATGAAGCCAGTATTACTTTGATTCCTAAACCAGACAGAGACCCAGTAAAAAAAGAGAACTACAGGCCAATACCCCTGATGAATATGGATGCAAAAATTCTCAATAAGATACTAGCAAATCGAATTCAACAGCATATAAAAAGAATTATTCACCATGATCAAGTGGGATTCATTCCTGGGATGCAGGGCTGGTTCAACATTCGCAAATCAACCAACGTGATACATCACATTAACAACAAAAAAAAGAGAAGAACCATATGATCCTGTCAATCGATGCAGAAAAGGCCTTTGACAAAATCCAGCACCCTTTCTTAATAAAAACGCTTGAGAAAGTCGGGATAGAAGGAACATACTTAAACATCATAAAAGCCATTTATGAAAAGCCCACAGCTAACATCATCCTCAACGGGGAAAAACTGAGAGCTTTCTCCCTGAGATCAGGAACACGACAGGGATGCCCACTCTCACCGCTGTTGTTTAACATAGTGCTGGAAGTTCTAGCATCAGCAATCAGACAACAAAAGGAAATCAAAGGCATCAAAATTGGCAAAGATGAAGTCAAGCTTTCGCTTTTTGCAGATGACATGATATTATACATGGAAAATCCGATAGACTCCACCAAAAGTCTGCTAGAACTGATACATGAATTCAGCAAAGTTGCAGGATACAAAATCAATGTCCAGAAATCAGTTGCATTCTTATACACTAATAATGAAGCAACAGAAAGACAAAGAAACTGATCCCATTCACAATTGCACCAAGAAGCATAAAATACCTAGGAATAAATCTAACCAAAGATATAAAGGATCTGTATGCTGAAAACTATAGAAATCTTATGAAGATAATTGAAGAAGATTTAAAGAAATGGAAAGACATTCCCTGCTCATGGATTGGAAGAATAAATATTGTCAAAATATCAATACTACCCAAAGCTATCTACACATTCAATGCAATCCCAATCAAAATTGCACCAGCATTCTTCTCGAAACTAGAACAAGCAATCCTAAAATTCATATGGAACCACAAAAGGCCCCGAATAGCCAAAGGAATTTTGAAGAAGAAGACCAAAGCAGGAGGCATCACAATCCCAGACTTAGCCTCTACTACAAAGCTGTCATCATCAAGACAGCATGGTATTGGCACAAAAACAGACACATAGACCAATGGAATAGAATAGAAACCCCAGAACTAGACCCACAAACGTATGGCCAACTCATCTTTGACAAAGCAGGAAAGAACATCCAATGGAAAAAAGACAGTCTCTTTAACAAATGGTGCTGGGAGAACTGGACAGCAGCATGCAGAAGGTTGAAACTAGACCACTTTCTCACACCATTCACAAAAATAAACTCAAAATGGATAAAGGACCTGAATGTGAGACAGGAAACCATCAAAACCTTAGAGGAGAAAGCAGGAAAAGACCTCTCTGACCTCAGCCGTAGCAATCTCTTACTCGACACATCCCCAAAGGCAAGGGAATTAAAAGCAAAAGTGAATTACTGGGACCTTATGAAGATAAAATCTTCTGCACAGCAAAGGAAACAACCAACAAAACTAAAAGGCAACCAACGGAATGGGAAAAGATATTTGCAAATGACATATCGGACAAAGGGCTAGTATCCAAAATCTATAAAGAGCTCACCAAACTCCACACCCGAAAAACAAATAACCCAGTGAAGAAATGGGCAGAAAACATGAATAGACACTTCTCTAAAGAAGACATCCGGATGGCCAACAGGCACATGAAAAGATGTTCAGCGTCGCTCCTTATCAGGGAAATACAAATCAAAACCACACTCAGGTATCACCTCACGCCAGTCAGAGTGGCCAAATGAACAAATCAGGAGACTATAGATGCTGGAGAGGATGTGGAGAAACGGGAACCCTCTTGCACTGTTGGTGGGAATGCAAATTGGTGCAGCCGCTCTGGAAAGCAGTGTGGAGGTTCCTCAGAAAATTAAAAATAGACCTACCCTATGACCCAGCAATAACACTGCTAGGAATTTATCCAAGGGATACAGGAGTAAAAAATGTTTTAAAAAGAGTCTCAGTTTGCTTATTACAAAAAATTATAAACAAAGTTTTTTCTTCTCTTTAATGGCCAATGGCCTAAAAATACAAATTTTCTATGCTTTGTCTTTATCAGATTATTCAAGAAAACTGAGTCTTAATATTAAAAGAGCTAAAGTTTGTTCACTATTGTATAACCTGCAGCATTTGCCTTTAAAATCTTTTATCCTTGGCCCTCCTATCTCAAGGTGTCATCATGAGAGTGACATCTTCCTTACACTCTGCATGGAATCATTGATATGCATCTCCATGATGCCCAGGGAAGACAAGGTGACCCAGAAGTCCAAGTACTTCTTTTTTTTTTTTTTCCAAGTACTTCTTTAAGATCATCCATCTTTTGGACGATCATCCTTCATTGTGGGAGCAGACAACGTGGGTTCCAGGAAGACACAGTAGGTCCGCATGTGTTTGCATGGGAACGCTGTGGTGCTGCTGTGGCATGATGCCCATGATGTATGAGGTCATCTGCGGGCATCTGGAGAACAACCAGCTCTGGAGAAACCGTTGCCTCATATCTGGGTGAATGTGGGCTTTGTGCTCACCAAGGAGGACCTCACCGAGATCAGGGACATGCTTCTGGCTAAGGTGTCAGTTGCCGCCCGTGGTGGTGCCATAGCCCCATGTGAAGTCACTAGCCCAGAACACTTGTCTGGGGCCGAAGAAGACCTTCTTCTCCCAGGCTTTAGCCATCACCACTAAAATGTCCAGGGGCACCACTGAAATCCTGAGTGACGTGCAGCTGATTAAGACTGGAGACAAAGCGTGGGCCAGCGAGGCCACACAGCTGAATGTGCTGAGAAACTCCCCCTTCTCCTTTGGGATGATCACCAGCAAGTGTTTGACAATGGCAGCATCTACAACCGTGAAGTGCTTGACATCACAGAGGAAACTACATTCTCACTTCCTGGAGGGCGTCCGCAGTGTTGCCAGTGTCTCTCTGCAGATAGGTCACCTGATTGTTGCCTCACTGCCCCATCCTACCATCAATGGACACAAGCAGGTTCTGGCTTTGTCTGCATGGACTGGTTACAGCTTCCCACTTGCTGAAGCCATCACCACCACTGCTGTACCTGCTGCTGCCCTCAGCCCTGGCCAAAGTTGAAGCAAAGAAAGAGTCAGATGAGTTGCATGAGGATATGGGACTTGTCTCTTGATTAATCACCAAAAAGCAACCAATTCAGCCCATTTTATTTGTGGAACAAGGGAATAAAGGCTCACTTCTCTTCAAAAAGGAATCTTTTATTGTCACTTGGGTTGAATAGTTAAATATTGTTGCATAATGATCTGTGATCCTATTTAATCAAATGTTCAAATATTTTGATTTTTTGTAACACACACTTTCCAAAATCAAATTCTAAAATGAAGTATTTTGACCACAATGCAATTAAAATATTCCAGAGGATCCATGGAACGTTTTCAAGAGATTTGGTCTTTTTATAAAAGGAAGATATTACACAAATTAGGCTTATTTCTTATGTTAAATTACATAGGAAGCAATGTCAAATAACGGATACTAACACCCCTAGATTATATTTATGTAGAAATATGTTAGGAAAATAAGTGTTTTAGAAATTGTATGCAACTCCTAGAAATCTGATATGTCCTGAGATGTTTCTGTCGTGTGTCACAGAAACCACCAATTTCCTTGTCAACAGCCTTGTCATGATCTCTCATTAGATCTTTAACCTTGGACATTTTAAGTCTTTTATCATTTATAGACAGTTAGACTTTTACTCAAATGCTTTTATGAAAGCTTCTGCAAATGTGTTTCATCTGCAATGAGACCGATGGAAGGAACTCTTGCGTACAGATTTCTGATAACCTCAAGATCATAAAGCTGAACTGGGTAAGAATTTCCAGAATGAATGGAAGATCTAGATTCAAACAGAAGAGAAATTAATACCATGAGACTGGATGAACAGTGGATGATTATCATTTTTATATATATTTTTGAAGCATTTCTGATCTTTAAATGTTTTTTCCAGTATTAAAAAAACTGTTTTAAGCTATAACTTGAAAAAAGCAGCCGTTTGATAAAACATGCCTTTGTGAAAAGACTGGGACACTTATCTTTTTCTCCCTACCTGATCTGTCCAGAATTCAAAAACTTTCAGTGAGTATTCTTATATGTTCATGACAATATGTTAATTTGCATAAGTTGAATAAGGATCTGCTCTCCTTGTAACAGGACACATTTGGAAACTCTGGTTACATCACCAAGGCTTTGACAGAAATGTCATATTCAAGGGGGGACTTGCACAGACACAGATATGACCAGACTGCTTGAAGGAACTCAGGCAGACTTTATGGAGCCAATGAAGCCCATTGGAAAAACAGCCTGATACTTATATCTGAGTCTTTAAGCAAAGCAGGCAGTTTTTATACATTGTGACAAAGAGACAACAAATTCATGATGAATTAACAGGATGAAGAAAACAGATGTTTGGGACTGTTAATTAGTAAAAAATCCTAAGAAACTTTTTCTCATAAGCTATGCTTTACAGCAGTTTCATCATCAGGCCAAGTTAAAAAAAAAAAAAAAAAAGCAACGATTACACTTTGCAAGCAAATTGGTCTTAATTTGGCTGTCCTTGGTAAAAATGAGGGTGATTATAGAAAGAAACATTATGTTTCAATAACACACCATTGTGGCTATTACAATCTAATAGAGTTCACTATGAACTGGACGAGATCCTAATTTCTTCTAGTTTCCTCTGAAGCCTGGCCACAATCTCCAAACTACTATTTTCCACTTTTTTTCTATCCTTTTGACTTGGAATCACTGGATACCCAAAACTCCCCTTTTCCTGAAGCCCTGCAAATTGAATATGAACAACTTGATGTAACCTTCTGAGAAATCACTGCAAAACTCATATGTAGACAATCTTCATGCCAGTTCCTCTGTGAGCCTCTCAGAAAGTCTGTCAGCCTGCCACTACCTACCTACCTTATCTGCCTAAAGATGCTTTAAGCCCAGCATCTAGAGATTCTTTCAACTGGCTATCCTTGGAACTCAGAAACTGGTTTATAACTGGATCCTTTTATTAAGAAACATTATCTTTCTTGTACTGCCATAGAATTTCTTCTTATTTATTACCTGATTGTTTGAAGCAGAGGCCTCCCTCTAGGAAGATACCTGCATTGCCTCTTCCCAAAATGAATTTGACTGAACTGACTCACTGTCAGAACAAAGAGACTGGATTAAGGAGATAAAACTATCTATCAGCTCAACTTTGAATGCGTGAATCTTCCAAGAAAGTTACAGAGGAAGGAACCACCTAAAAATGTGGACCAAAAATCTGGGCTTACTTGGCTGGGTGACAAAACCAAGCTTTCTAGCTACTAGAGCCAAATCAGAAGACTCTGAAATTAGCTACTTTTAAAACTTGTGCTTCTCTTAAAGACTGACAGGACGACAAGAAAAAAGGAGACGTATGAACATTAACACTGTCAATTAACACTCCAGACTTTGAAAAGTACAGGTTTCAAGCTAACCTTGTCTATCCCCACTGCTTTATTTATTTATTTATTTATTTATTTATTTTGGAGCAACATAGGGACAGAGAGAGAGAGGGAGAGAGGGAGAGAGAGAGATGGGGGTCTCACCCAAAGCAGGGCTCGAGCTCACATGATATGTGACTCAGACTCATCAACTGTGAGGTCATGACCTGAGCTGAAGTCAGATGCTTAAGGACTGAGCCACCCAGGCACCCCTGCTCCTTTATTTCATGTGGTAACAAAGCATATAAAGGGCTCCCACCAAAATGATCAGAATCATATTGACTTGGATACCTGGCTCTTCTGTCACTGTGCTTGGTGACAGAATTTGTTCAGAAAATTGTGCCACACAACATGCCTGTTGAAGAATCATAGAAAATCGGATGATACATCAGAATTCCAGGTTCTTTTCAGCATTAAAGATCTTATTCCCAAGTTTCAGAGATGGTGAATTAGACAAGGCAATCCTAAATCTGTCTATGATAATGGAACAAAGAGGGTTCAATACCACTATGCATGCTTTGAAAACACTCCAGTCAGAAGGTAACAGCTTGGCCTCTGGGGGTCTCCAAAGTCATCATGTTCTAGATACCGTGACTGCCCAGCAGGGGGAACTCGTGCAATCATCAGTGGAAAATATTGCTTTTATCTAAACCAAATGAAGCATATAATGTCTACTCAAATCTTCCTTTAAAAAAGAATTAATATTTCCCATCAGATAAATGAAACACATTTAATTGAGCAGATCTATTTCCAGGATTGTGGGACTCGTTTCATGAGGTGTGGGGAAATGTGTTCTCTTCTGTTTATTCATCCTCTTGCTTTTTTTTCCTCAAATGTTTTGAGTATAAATGACACATGATGTTACCGTAGTTTCAGGTGTACAACATAGTAACTTGCCAACTGTATACATTATGTTGTGCTCACCACAAGTGTATCTACCCCCACCCTACATTGCTATTACAATACCGTGTACTATATTCCCTTTGCTGTGCCCTTGATTCCTGTGACTGATTCATTCCATACCTGGAAGCCTGTAACCCCACCCTCGTTCACCCATTCATTCATCCTCCAGGGGATCTATGCTTTTCTTATTCTTTGTAGATTTTTTACCGCTCATGTATGAACTGGATTTCTCTCTCCACAGTCACCTGCTCAGATAGTTAGTATGTGAACTTCCAGGGGAGTTTCAGAGGAAGAAATTGTGGGGGCCCAGGGATGTCACCCCAGAAGGTACCACATGGCATATTGACAATCTTGAGTTGAAGCTATTTGAGACACAGATGCTGCAAGGACACCCAGGCTGTCATATGTCTCCCCTGAAAGCAGAAAATGAGCATTCCCATATGAAAGGTCCCCTCCCTGTACTACAAGGTAAAGAGACATCCTTATCAGCAGAGATGGGCTTCAAAGCTGAGAAAGTTGTAGAAACAAACCTTGTTACTTTTTCACTCATATACAAACTCAGCCCAGATGCCACTTGGAATTCCTGCAATTTAAAGCTCCCACACACCTCTTCTCTTTTTCCTGTCAATTCCTCACAAATAATTGTCATTGTCTAAAATGTATAAAAACTGCCAAAAAAACACCTACCTGCCTTGGCCATTCTGGGGGGGCTCAAATTCATTACTGGGCTTCCCTAGTTGTGTAATAAAACTTTGAGTGATTTTTTTCTACTGTTTACCTGTCTTATGTCAATTAAATTCTTAAACCAGTTTGAAGAATTATGGGGGAAATGAGGACATTTTATCCTCCCTCCAAAACCATTGAATTTTTTACTGTAAAGAAGTTTTTGTATTAAAAACCAAATCATACCTCAACATATGAAAGTAAATTTTATTTTAAAAGGTAAAAATTTTATGCAATGTTTTAAAACATGAGCCTTCAGGGGGGCCTGGGTATCTCAGTCGGCTGAGCATCCGACTTTGACTCAGGTCATGGTCTCTTGGTTTGTGGGTTCGAGCCCTACATTGGGCTCTGTGCTGACAGCTCAGAGCCTGGAGCCTGCTTCGGATTCAGTGTCACCCTCTCTCTCTGCCCCTCCCCTGCTCACACTCTGTATGCCTCTCTCTCTCTCTCTCTCTCAAAAATAAATCAAAAAAATTAAAACACGAACATTCAAAAGTTATTAAGCAAGTTAATCACACACCACTGATTAGAGCAGGGATTAAAAAAGTAGTTTCGTCACCAATGAACAGTCACAGAATCCAACCACAACTTGGATCTTCAGTGATTCAAGTGTTTTATCCCCCACAATAAGATGTGATCAACTCTACAATAAAATCCATTTCCTGGATATTCTGTTGCCAGTCAAGGCCTTCTTCATCACCATCGTCTCACACGATAGGAAAGCTGGCCTTGGTGGTGATTCCACAGTGGTTGTCCCGGTCTTTAGCCATTTTTATGTAGCCATCCATGCCCCAGTCAGTGCCCCAGCTGAAAGAAGAGAGAGTTTTCCAACTATTACAAACAATCGAAAACATGTATCTTTTTGAACAAGAACATCTGATACTGAGCAGTGCACCAGAGACCAGGACAGATTCAGGAAGAACCAGGAGAGACTGTTCTTGTTCATGGTTGAGTTCTAACCCAGCACAGAATTCTATCCCCAGACCTTTCACAAAACTGCAACGTGAGCAGGAAAAGGAAAATTTTGGCACCCAGATGTGTTATAGAAATTTTTTAAAATTACAATTTAGAAATACAGTGGTACCTGGGTGCCTGGGTGGCTCAGTCGGTTGAGTGTCCGACTTTGGCTCAGGTCATGATCTCACAGTCTGTGAGTTCAAGCCCCATGTCGGGCTCTGTGCCGACAGCTCAGAGCCTGGAGCCTGCTTCAGATTCTGTGTCTCCCTCTCTCTGCCTCTCCCCTACTCATGCTCTGTCTATCTCTGTCCCAAAAATAAATAAAAATATTTTTAAAAATTGAAAAAAAATACAGTGGCACCAAAACTATATTAGGACTCTAGCAGGTGAGGCAATATCTTAACGTTGTCATTATATGACTATGTCTGTGTTCCCCCCTAGATGGGGTAAACACTGCTGGGATTTCAGAAGTGTGCTCAAGGGTTGGGGGGCCTGCGTCCAAACACTGGTTCCAAAAAATATTCCCTTTTCAAATTCAAAAGTACGTATTCCTGGATTTTCATACCTGTTCTTGACAAACCAATATTTTTGGTTATCGGATTCTTTTCCTTGAAAGCCATAGCCAACCACCAGAACACCGTGATTCAGGTCTTCACTGCTGCACTTTGGATCATAATAAATGCCTGGGGAGTAATATTCAGTGCTGAGGTGAGGATTCCCACGTGACATGTGATAGTAACCCAGCCTAGCAACCATAGTATGGGAGGCATTTCAAAATTCAGTTGTGATATGAATTCAGATGAGATTTAAAAGTCAGATACTTTTGTTTAGCTTGGGGGTGGGGGTGGGATTTAGGCCTTCATCTAACACCAGGAGAAATACTAACAGTCACAATCTCTTTTGAAAATACTACATCTACCCTAGGATGTCAGCCTAGGGAAACAGCAGAGAACATAAAATTGCTTGAGCCAAGGGCTTCTTTCCAGTGTTAACTTCAATAGCAAAATTCTTTAAAAGTTTTTAAGGTCTAACAATTGGAAAAAGGTGAAGTAAATTCTACCCATCGAATTATGTAGCCATTTAAATATATTTGTGATATACGTAAACTCATGGGGATTTTGGCCAAGTCATGGCATACAGAAACAGCAGGCATAAATATTACGTGTACAGAATGAACAACTATGTTAAATCCACACACCCCAAAATTCTACACTGAATTCTACATACCAAAGTGTCACTCTTGCTGTTTCTTAGGGTGGTTTTCCAATTTTTCTACCTATATTTCTACATCAACGAATATTTACCTTGTTTATAGAACCGGAAGGTATCCAGGCTTGCATCAATGGTCGCAGAGACGGGCCCCACCTTTCGTAGTACCATCATAAGGATCTTCTCCCGCTGAGGGATTGTGTGAAAGGCAGTGATATTGGCAGCAGAATGCTCAGGCCGGTATTTGCAGGGTCCATCCTTTGAACGGTAAAGGAAAAGAAACTTGATTACTGCCATCCACTTCCTGTGGAACATGACTTCAAGACAGGTTGCAGGTGAAAGATTTCCAAGTCAAGTTTGTTGTGAAGCAACCCAGGAGGTGAAAGGGTATTTATTATTTTAAAATTGAAAAACTGGTGTGAAGGGTGCTGGTGGCTCAGTCGGTTAAGTGTCCAACTCTTGATTTCAGCTCAGGTCATGATCTCACAGTTGTAGGATACAGCCCCGTGTTGGGCTCTGTACAGAGCATGGAGCCTGCTTGGGATTCTCTCTCTCCCTCTCTCTGTTTCTGTACCTCTCCCCCTTTCATGTTCTCTCTCTCTCTCTCTCCCTTTCTCACTCTCAAAATTAATAAATAAATAAACTTAAAAAAAAGCAAAGCTAATTGGTGTGGATTCAATGAAACACTCGTGGTCTACATGTCCATAAGAAGTTTTTCACCCTGGAGAAATCTGTACCCTATATAGAAAGGTATGCATATCTCCATGTGATGTAGAAATAAAAACAGCTATGTGGTGACCATCTAAGCAGAGAACTATGCCAGGCTAATACCGTTTAATGACAGTCCTGAAAGGCTGCAGATAGAGAGTCTACAATTGGAAATGTGAATGTTAAACATGGTGTCTGTTTTCTTCAAAAGCATTCAGCTCTAAGGACAGAGCTGGAATGGTGACAAGTGAGGAGCTCCACTCACTCTTGCAACATATGGATAGGATTCCTCTGTGTCCAGGCCTCCGTTGTCCTTAACATACTGGAAGGCATTACTCATTAGACCACCATTGCAGCCCTCATTGCCTTGAGGCCAAGAGCAGTCCAGGAGGTTCTGCACACTCAAGGAAACACGTTTGCCAGTTTTCCGGAACATCTGTACTTCAAGAGCACCAGCTGCACTAAAAGCCCAGCCAGAAGCACACCGACCCTGGAAACAAATTATAAAGGTCTCAATCTACAAAACAATTAACAAAAGTGACAACAGACCATCTATACAAAAACTTTTAAAACGTAGCAATGGTGGGGTGCCTGGGTTGCTCAGTTGGTTAAACGTTTGACTTCAGCTGAAGTCATGATCTCAGGGCTTCGGGGTTTAAGCCCTGCATCAGGCTCTGTGCTGACAGCTCGGAGCCTGGAGCCTGCTTTGGATTCTGTGTCTCCCTCTCTCTCTGCCCCTCCCCTGCTCATGCTTTCTCTCTCTGTCTCTCTCTGTCTCTCTCTTTCAAAAATAAATGAACATTAAAAACAACAACATAGCAACACCATATTGTTCCACAGCAGGAAACCATAGCAGGGGGCCACTTTCTTTTTGGCTTTCCTCTTGGAGAGAGACCTGATGAGTAGTCATCTTTGATACTCACAGGACTTACAGTGGACGTCTGTTTTCTCTCGACAGGTACAGAGGTGTCAGCACAGAAGGGGACTTTAAACACTTCCCCATTCTCACTCTTCTGCATTTTAAGACCAATCATCATGTGCCTGAATTCTTCATTGGTCTTCAGGGAAAAGAAAGTAGAATGTTTACAAACATGAGATTTTGGGGAGAAAGTACTGAGAGAAAGAACAAAATATTCAGCAAATCCATGCCACGCTCACCATGTCACCAAAGCCATTCATTGCCATCAAAAAGCGGTGTTTCCCTTGATAGTATTCCTGATTGTGCCGTATAATCATTTTCATATTCTTCTCCCACACTGCTCTTCTGCATTCTTCAACCTAGAGGCAAACATATAACTTATCACCTTTATTTCTATTTAAAACCAACTGACCTGCTCCAAGTAGATGTGCTCACAGAGAGGAGGAGAAGTCACAGCCAGGGATGGCCTGATGCTTCTGGGAGCTGTTCTCCAGCAACCACACAGCAGGACATATGCCCACACTGTGCGCAGTCACAGTGCCCTGCTTACTGCCTTGGTAAGAGCGGCTTCAAGATGCAACTCTGTGTTACAAACTCCCACCAGTACGGACATTCTCTGTGGGTCCTCTGGATAGTTTAGATGTTACCAACCATGCCATATTGCTTCCCATGTGTCTCCTTCCACTGGATCCACTGTTCATCTAAACTTTGATCAAGCTCTATAGTAGCTGAAACTATTCCCAAGCAAAGAGCAGTCAGGAAGGCAAAAGGATGCATGTTTCAAAACCTAGGAAGTGAAAAAAAATGAGAATCTGATTAGACTGATCTGTCTAAAAATCCATCCTCCTTTCTTCTAGATGTTAGAGCCACTATGGTGGAGTAAAAACATTGAATTTATCCTCCCAAATACTTACACAAGGATTAGTCTAGCCCCACTGGGGATGCTCACCTAATCATGCAGCTGTGCAGATGCCCTCAGCAGATGTAGCCCCAGGGCTCTCTGATGGTGGGTGGGGGCTCCGAGGCCACCCACTTAAAGCCTTGGGGTTTGGCCTGATTGGCCTGTCCATACCGCCAGTACACTGTAATCTGCCCAATCTGCTTTCGTTTCCCAAGCTGATGACTTCTATTCTGATGTTTTCTTGGTGATAATTGCTTGTTCTTTACAGAAGAAAAACTTGTTGACCATGGTCTGGGGTCAACTCCCTGTCAAATGGTCCTTAGATGTTTTGACTAAAACAATAGAGCAGTTCCAGTGGTCCAGCTAAGGGTCCAAAAGAAAAAGTTGATGCTTATTCAACAAAGAAAATAACGTTAAACTTCCATTTAGTTGATGCCATTATAAGATATGAAAAAAGTGTGTATTGAAGGCACACTGAAATATATTTAGTGGTGATTTAGTGATCTGTGTCCCTGCATGTCAAATCTGAGGACAGGAAGCTGGGAGGAGCTTGGGACTCCCCTCATTTCATTCTCAGAGGCTACATATCAAAGATTCAAAGCCACTGGTGGAATGGCACCCGGGTGACTGTCATTCCATAGGCAGGGGACAGAGGAACTATTGGGATCTCTAGCCTGTGACCTGAGAACCCCTTTCTTCTGTTTCTCATTCTTTCCTGATTGCCTTTCCACTGGAAGGTTACATGCTTGGGCCTGTCTCAGGGGGAATCCAGGTGTGCTTTCCATTTTCTAGCATCCCCTAAAGTACTCTGTAGAGCTCTGGCCCTACTTGGGGAAGGTGGGAGCATTCACTGGGTTGCATTGGACTCTGGGAAAATAAGCTTCAGCAACTGGAAGGCTGAGCAATTAACACATCAAAAGGAGAAAAGCCATATGATTATTTTAATAGATGCTTTTTAAAAATAAAAAGAAACATGCTATTTCAAATCAGTGGGAAGAGAATGGTCAATAAATAGCTAGTCATCCAGGAAAAATTAGAAGCAGATCCACAAAATGTATTACTGATGGATTCCAGAATTCAACATAAAAAAACAAAAGTATGAAAGTATTAAAAGCATAAAAGAAAATGTATTTATAACCTTACAAGGGACCAAAGACACTAAGCACAAAGTGTAAAGAAAAGATAGATGTGATTACGTCAAAATGGGAATTACACCCCACGAACAAAGTTAAAACACTCCACAGCACAGGAGAAAAATGTTTGTAACATGTAACACAAAGCGCACATCAAAAAACATACCTATTAAGGAGGAAAAGATAAATCACTTCAGAGAGATAAACTAAGGATATAGGACTACAGTTTGTGAAGAGAAAATACAAATAGTAGATGAAGCCATGGGAGACGGTGAGCCTCCCTGAGATCAGGAAATGAGAAGAACATGGCCCATCCGTTCTCAGCAGATCCACAATAAACAGCCGCGACTGATCCTTTCAGATGTCCTCAGGTGCTGGGACACGGCCCTCTTCTGCCTGATGGAGAGACAGATCACAGGACAGCCATGGGACGGCAACGTGGCAGCTCTGTGGACATTGAGAAGTTTAGATAAGCAGGCCCTCTGACCTGCGGGGTCAGCAGGGAAACCTAGATGAGCCTTTCTAAAGTTACATATTGTCTGTAAGAGCAAAAATATGGGAAGGATCCAAGTGTCCAGCAGTAGGGAGACGGTTGACTGTGGAAAGCTCTTCAGTGGTTTGAGAAAGTTGGGAATTACTTAGAAACCCACTCCAGCTTTTATGAGCTTGGAAATCAATCCCTTACCTGGTTTTATACAAAGGCATCCTTCACATCACAATAGAGAAATTGAGGAAGAAATAAATACATTGGCTCCATGCTAAGGCCTTTTCCTTCCGCCTAACCTGATGACAAAATCATCTTTACTCTCTATTCACAACCATGTAATGAAATCTAACCACCTTCTTTTTCTCTTTCTTTCTTTCTTTCTTTCTTCCTTTTCTTCTTCTTTCTTTCTTTTTTGCAAAGAATGGAAAGAGGCATGAAAAAGATATACAGGTAAGTAGGAGATGGTCTGTGGGTCTAAGATGGGTCCATGTATCAGTGAGTTCCCCAGAGAAACGGAACAGAGTTTAACCCCTCCACCCCATGTAAACACACACACACACACACACACACACACTGTGTCACAGTCTAGATGCAGGATTCCTTCTTCCACAGAAACCTCAGTTTTGTTCCTAAGACATTCTACTATTCGGTGAGGCTTCAGGGGTTTGGGACACGCTTCCCCAAAGTAAGCGACTGTGGCATACTGGTTGTTTGAGCTGCAGGCACTTGAAAAGCAGCAGGTGCAGGAAGGACTCTCTAACATCCCCTTTCCAGAAGCAGGTCATAAAATTTCCCCGAGAAAGGTGTTCTCCCTTGAGAAAGGATCCAGCAAGAGAGCATCCTGACCAACGGAGGCTGGGAGTCAACACCGAACGCATCTATGCAAACAATTCCTAAATAATCCTGTTCTTCCACTAGTTTCGTCCCCTGCCCCCCAAAGTATCTCATTATCATTCCCCACAACTTACTGCGCTTTTTCTTGTCATTTCTTTACAAATTTATCAAGACTTTCTCTAAAGGTATAGAAGTTTCCAGTTGTGGTCACTCCTTGGGGTATTTAATTTGATTGTGAAGGCCCACATTGAATATAAAAATTTAATTCAACTTGGATGCTTCCTCTGATGAATTTGCCTTATGTCAGTTAATCTCACATTAGTCCAGAGATCTTAAGAGCACAGGAAAACATTTTTCAGCCCTGTGTGCTCAGGTGTGGGTTCTGCGTCCTGGCTGGGAACTCGTTCCCCATGCCCCACTGTCCTCCACCTGACTTGTGTAGATTCTTGTTGCAGAGGGGAACTGTTCTAAGGTCACTGCCCCATGATCTGCACGCTAGAGGCTCAGCGAGCACTTGAATCAGAGGAATCCAAGCAGTCTGGGCAATAATCCAACACAGGCTGTGCCAAATGGTGTTACTAGAAAGGTCAGGCTTGGTGCCAACAATCACCTGTACAGGAGGAGATCCCACCCCAACCACACAGGGCTTGGGTTGAATGTAGGTGAAATGTGGGCCCCATGGCCCCCTCCTCCAAGCACATTGTAGCAGTCTACACAGCACACAAGCGTTTGCAGGGACTGGACAGGAAGTATGCTGTTGCAGGGAAGATGCACAGCCCGCTGCACCCCTGCTTGCTCAGAGCTCATGATCTAGACAGGTGAGCAGCAGAAGATCCCTGCTGGCTGGTCACACTCATAGGACAGCACCAGGGAGCTGGACCCCAGGAGGTCAACACTGTCCTCCTGAGACCACAGACCACCATCTTACCCAATGTGTTCCTTGCTCTTTTTCCAGGACAGAGTGAGACAGCTTCCCACGCTCGCCTGCTCACTGGGAAGCAAGGTGAATCGCTTTTTACTGTGGTGAAATATACACAACAAAATTGACCCTTTTTACCGTTTTTATTTAGTGCAGTCACACTGTTGCAACCCTTACCACTATCCATCTCCAGAACGTTCCTCATCTCACATTGAACTCTGTCCCCATGAAACCCTAACACCCCTCTCCCCTCTCCTCTCAGCCACTCAATTTTGACTGTGATGGGGATAATATTTTTGGAAGGCTTATGTTCATTTTTGATTCACATTCGTATATGCAACACACCCTTGATTCACCAGAAGCATCCATTGCCTTGGGAAGTGTAGTAAAGAAGACATGAAAATAAAAGTCAAATGTTCAGGATTTAACTTGCAAAACCAGAGTTTTGAGCTCCTGGCTTTCAATAATAAGCCAGGCTTTATAGATAGATACACTGTCCTTCCAAATGCCAGACGCTCAGGAGAAGCTGGGTGGCACTGAGGACACTCCGACTCACAATCACCTTGTCTTCCACTGTGCATGTGGAAGACAAGAGACGAAGGAATCCAAAAGCAACATCATAACTGTGTTAACAAATGTTTACGTGGCTATCATGGACAAGGAATCCAGACTTCTATGTAACGTGGGAGGAAGGACAGGGATGGGAAGTTCAGAAGGGAACATGAGCACCCTTATGAAGTAAATCCTGTTCTTCCCATTCTCCATCCTCGAGTTTGGGCCGTTTGTCCGGGTGGCAGGGGAGCCTCACACAGAGAAGCTCCCAGGGCGCTAATGAGGCTGTTTCCCCAGCAAGGGGAGCCCGCAGAAGTACTCAGCCCCTTAAACCAGAGGGAGATAGATGGAGACCCCCACAGACTGGTTAATAGTGTTGTCAATTCCAGGAGCATTCAAATGAGTCAGCAGATGAGAAAGCTCCACATGTCTTAAGATCTAAAGTTTACATATGAATAAAAAACATGTAACTTGAAAGAGACTTTCGAGATTTGAAAAATATCTTAAAAATTCATATGGCATTTCCCATGAGTTGTGAAACTGAAGGTTTTGAAACTACCAATATCTATAATATTGACCAATCATTCTGGTCTCTCATGATAGTGGGAAGATTGCATTTTCTTTCTATTCTTGTAAAAATGTGGTATTATAAAGACTGTTATAAGTAGTAAAACAATGTTGTAAAAAAGTATTACAAGGTATGTCAACAGTTATTAATAAATTTATATTTTTCTAGGAAAAGTTCTCAAGATGCTTAGACTCCCTGAATGTGGCAAACGGGCACTCATGAATGAATGGGTGAGAGTCAAGGCTCTTGCCCATGAGATCAAGTCTTTAGGGCGAGAAAATCCTTTACCTCATGAAAAACACACACACACACGATAATACAAATGTGTGTGTGTGCGTGTGTGTGTGAGTATCAGCTGTTCCCTGGTTCATTTCCTGCTCCTGTCACACACATTTCAGAGGTGCCCATGGATTCTCCTTAAAATCCCCTTGCAGGGGCTCCCCCGGCCCTCCCTCCTCCAGGGTGTTCAGTGGGGCCCTGCGCTCCCGCCCCGGTCCTGGCCTGTGTCTGGAAGCTGCTGAGTTCCAGGCTTGAGGGGGTTGAGGCCCCAGCCTGTCAGCAGCACATGACCTTTGGTTGCAAAGATGAAGTCTGATCTTACTCTCAGGTGGCCACCCAAAATTCAGCTCCAATCCCTGAAAATAACACCCCAGGGCCAATTTTTCAGGCACTGTTGATTTGAGCCTGGTGACCCCTCCTTGGTGAGCAGGCACATGGGTGAACCTGTCTCTGTGCCCTCTTGTGAGCCTGGGGCTGGCGCTCACAAGAGCTCACCAATAGCTGGTCAATCAAGATCTGTAAACAAGGAGTGTGATAACCGCACACCTAATAAACAGTTTAGCTCAATTAAGTCCTCAAGAATCCAAAGTCCGGACAAGACTATGATGCCACCCCACATATAGATTCAAACTGGGGGAAAAAATGGAAAAACAAAAGAAAAAAGTCAAACAAAATTTTTAATTCTTCCTCCTCTGATACCACTTTAGATGTTTCCCTAAAGTAACAAATCTCAAATACTTGCAAAATGCATTGGATCATGTTTTCTACCTCAGCCCTTTTTGGGAGCCCAGCTTCTCTGCATACTCTAAACACAGTGGGCAATTTTGCACACTCCTCTGCAAGCTTTTCTCTTACCTGGCTATTTTTAACTTTCAGCTTGATGGGTCTTTTTACTTTGTTTTTAAGAAATTGTGGTAAGAGAGACAAACCTCAAAATTGGTCGTTTTAGCACATTTACCTGCGGGGTGCAGGAGCAGCCAATCCTGTGCACCCTCAGCACCAGCCTTCTCCAGAACGTTTCTCATCTTGCAAACCTGGAAACTACTCCTCACAAAGGCAGTCATTTTCAGCCTCAGGTCTCCCAACCTCCCTCAGGTTTTACAGCCTGCCTGCCATCTAGCGGCTGCTTGCGCAGGTACAGCCAGGCCGGCCCTTGGTGTTGGAGGGGCTCTCCCAGGGTCACGCCATCCAGGTTTAGTGACAGCCCCGTGGACGCTGGACGTTGATGAGTCTCATTTGGCTGCAGGGGCTGAGCCATGTTCTGGTTTCTTCCTCCTGCAGGGGGTGGAGCCAGCTACGCATGGTGGGACTTCACCAGGCAGTTCCCACCTCACCTGATTTTAGGAACAGAACACCCTGAAGGCCCCCCCTGGCTTCTCCCCCGAGGGCTTTCCCAGGATGGGGCAGTGAGCGCAGTGGTCCTTAAGCCCTTCGGATTTGGGTTATACGCCTCGTTGTTTTACTTTAACATTCCCGGAGCCCATGCAGCCCCACATCCTAATGTACACGTGCCAGTCCCGGCACCTGCATCTGAGAAAAGTAGACAGACTCTTGCCATCCTTTGCTTTTCTTTGTCCAGAGCTCTTCTGGTCCCTTCCCTGTTAACAGAACTCTCCCCGTGGGAAGGATGGCTCCTTTCCCAGCACCGCCCCAGCTTCCCCAGGAAAGGATTTATCCCTGTGTCTTTCTGCCCCAGGGGAGGTAATGGCTTCCTTCTGTCCCAGCCTCCAGATGTTTCACTGTCTCTTGGGTCTTCCTGTGAATTTTGCCCATGACTCTGCCTTTCATTAGTGTCCCCACCAGGACCCTGACTGATGTGGATCAAGCACTACCACTCAGGTCCGAGAAACCGTTTTTTGTCAAAGGCAACAATAAGTGCACACAGGAGCTGTCCGTGGTTTTCGGTGCCACTGAGTGTCACAGTGAGAAAGGTCTTCCTTTATGGAATCCCCTCCAGGGCTTTCGGTCGCTCTAGGGGCAGGTCTCGGTTTGTGGCCTGAAGTTCATCCCGGCTAATCTCCCCTGCTGAGAAAGCAGGACTGAGCAACTGCACGTACCAGATGTCAGCCCCGTGGTTGGCGGTTCACACAATATTTCTATCAATGGCAGCAATAGTGCTTTTCCGTTATGGGAAGGATATTAACGATCCACTTTTCAAGTCCACGTCTGTTAGTAAATGGAAATAATGGATCAATTTTGAAATATCACATGAACATTTATGGTGAGACCTGTGAGGTTAGCTGGAAACACGATTTGGGTCCCTTGCGTCTGTACCTAGAGCCTGGGGGCCCCAGGAGTGGTGCCCATGGACCCACGGCCCCATTACTAGCGCGTCTGCCTGTCTCTCCTCCATTGTCCTGAGGGCAGAGCTAGTCTGTCTGCCTCAGGGCTGGGACTTGGGTGGTGAGAGGCGGTTCCCCATAAGTGCACTGGGGGAGGGACCCGGGGAGCTGAGATACAGCTGTAGTTAGCACCTTAGGTTGCAGGGAATAGTAACACACAATGCAAAGTCCTGAAGAATTGACCATTTCCCCCGGGCTGCCTGACTTTCACAGTCGGTGAGCGAAACACAAAGTGAGCCCTTGTATGAGAGCAAAGATTTCAGACTGAGGACAAGCCCAACGGGAAAATTCAAGGCAGGAAGGAGAAAAGCAAGAACAGTTACTCTTAAGTGAATAGGTCTCTCTGATTATACAAGTAGGACACTTGGCCAATAGAAATGTAAAGAAGAAATGACGCAACCCTCAGTGGCAACGTGGGCCCCGTCGCAGTGTGCTTCTCTGCAGACTCTTAGTCCAAGTGGCGAAGGCTCTCGGGTTTCCCGAGAAGGGGTCTGTCCACTCCCCGTGGCGTCAAACCTGTGTCCTGGACAAGCACCGTCAGGGATGGACTGTCTCAGTGGCACCACGGCCTCCGGCTTCCTAGGAGCAGACCAGATTTGCCAAATGAAAGGCATTCCGGCACCTGCTGCAGGAATTTTTTGTCGGGAGGATAAAAGATTGGGACAGAGTTGTACACAGTATTACAACAATAATGATTTCATGTGGAGACGTTAAAATTACAGAGGGAAAACATTAATTTTTGCTAACTGCTGGCCCCTAGTGGCCTGATGGAGAAGCCCCTTTGCAAGCTGGGCAGAAGACCCTCCCTTGTGCTCCTCTCGGGACAGAGGGCAGCAGCCCTCTGCAAGATGCCCAAATACCCAACTTGTCCAGTGACATCTCTTCAAGTGTGAGTAGCAAAAGCAAGTGGCAGCAAATCTTGTTTTCCTCCTCCCTCCCTCCCTCACCCATGTGCACAGCACTGCCAGACCCTGGGTCTCAGCCTCTGCCGTCGTCACAGACACATTATGTCTCTGAGCCCTGGGTTACTTCTCCCCGAAGGGGGTTTATCACACAAGCTCACCAAGTCCAGAGAATCCGGTGAGATGACACATGTGTGGCACCTGGACCAGGTCAACAGCCTCCCCGGGAGACCCGCTGCATCTCTGTGCTGATTGCAGCTGGGGTGGCTCTTGCGTCCAAAGGGCACATCCTCTTGACAGAACCTTCTGTCACCAGGCCCCAAGTCCCAAGTCTCCCTAAGCAGTGGCTGAAGGATGCTGCCACACACAGTGACACTTGTGGATAATCCCGCCACCCTGGGCCACATTTTGTCAAGAATCTACTTGCAGAATCTTCAAGTTAGGGAAAATCGGTGAGAAGGAAGATGAATGGAGACATGACTTCTGAGGGGTGAGGGGTGAGTAGCAAATAACATTTCTCTCTCCCCAGGAACCATGCGTCACTTGTGCGACTGGTTCAGGGTAACTCCTAGGCTCCTGGAGCATAATCTTCATTACCCATGAGGACCTATGAAATTTCCAGGTAACAGATCTAAATAGATTTCTTTGTCTCTCTCTCTCTGTCTTGAGTCACTGGGTATGCCCAGCATTCTAAGAAGAAAGTCTAAGGGGAAGGTCCCATCCTGGGGCCAATATTGATCTGTACAATCTGAAAGCTGTGCTCGACCAAGCTCACTGTCTTGGTGAGTCTTCAAGGGCTGATCCCTTCATAGCCCTTCAAGTAGAACACAATACCATCTGCAATTTGACATTTGTGGTTTGGACTTTTGGATCTTTGACCATGATTTTGGTGAGGCCTGTCCTTACTATTGCTGGGACACCGGCAAGTGCAGGCCAGGAAGGGGGTGGACACGAGGCCCACAGCCAGGCTGACCACACCTAAGGCCACCAAGGCACTAGGGGACACGAGCCAAGCAACCAACACAAAGCCAGCACTCCTCCTAGGCTGTGACAGGAGACAGCACAAAGCAAGCACGGAGTGGAGAGACAGGAGCCGGGGAGGAGGCGACTATGTGCTGGCTTGCAGGGCCGGGGTGAGGGCAGGAACCTTGCGGAGCTGATGGAGGAGAGTCTGGGCCCGCGTCTCCTGAAGTTTCTTAGCAGCCCACACTTAAGGATCTCACCAGGGTGGTTTTTCCAGACCCCGAGGGGGCCAACAGCTGCTTTTGATTCCACCCTGGAGGTTCTGGGAAGATCTCAGCTACTGGAGGAAGGGTCCTCAGTGTGTATCCTGAACACAGGTGACCGAAGCTGTGTTACAGAAAAAGGCAAGGCCCTGAGCAGATTTTAAATTTTGCCCCAGGTTCAGAACTTGTGATAAGAACTTTTAAGAGCTACTCCCTAGGAACTTTCAAATATGCAATAGAGTGTTGTGAACTGTGGTCCCATCCTGTACAGTACATCCTGGGACTTACTTATTTTACACCTGGAAGTGGTACCCTGGTCTGCGATGCTACCCATGTCTGATTCTGTCCTGTTGCATCTAAAAACAATTCATGTAAAGTGCATGCTACAGGTAATGGACCATTTTAGCCATTTCAGAGGGACTGAAACTCTGTGGCTTTACTGCACATACAATGTGTACAACCAGCACTGCATTGGGATCCAGAGCATTTCCACCCCGTAAGGAAGCTCCGTAGCTATAACCAGTCACCGCCTTTCCCTGCCCGGGCCCTGGCAACCACCGATGAGCTCTCTGTCACCAGGGAGGTGCCCGTGTCCATGGCATTTTGGTGCACAAGAAATGGGGTGGAGTAACTCCTGTGAAGCCGTCAGTTTAAAGGGGAACCAGGGCCAGCCCGTCAAGAGCGGCCAGGGACCCCTGCTCCTCTGTGTGGAGGGGCCCCATTCCCTCACGACACCATGATGGCGCCAGAGGCTGAGAAGGGGCATCAGGAAGTACATACATGATGCTGTGGTGGGGCCGGGGACCCCGTAACCTTCCCACTGTCCTCTCTCAGCCCTGCAGAGAGAAGCAGGATAATTCACACATTCACTCACTCGCTCATCAGCACACATTTATGGAGGCCCCCAGGGGCTGAGCAAAGTGCAGGGAACAGGAAGGTGTAGACCCGACCCAGATCCGTGTCCTGGGGACACAGAGACACGTGAACACCGACACCAAAGACAACAAGAGCACTTTGATAGGACAGTGTGGGCAGGTGTTCTGTGCGCCCAGAGAGCCCACCTGGACACCTGCACAGTCAGGCACGGCTCTCGCCGCCCTGGCTCCATCCACCCTCACAGCCAGCCTGCTTTCCCACCCCCAGCCTGATCCTGGCCCCAGAACAGGGGCCTGTTGGAGTGTGGGGTGCAGGCTCAGGGTCCTTCCCCCACCCAGGATGGTCCCTCCGCTTTAACCTGTTAACTTCCATACATCCGGGGACCGCTTTTACCGGGTTCTCTTCCGGAACGTTCCTCCCCAGGAGGCTCCAGCCCAGGTGGGGTTCTCCATCATGACCCCGCTAGACTGTAGGGTGTGGTGGGATGATCTTCCCGCTCAACTGGGAGCCAACTTGAGGAGAAAGTCGTGTCCCCAGCACCTGGCAGGGAGGTGCTCAATAAAGGGGTGTGTAGAAATGGCAGGACTCAGGGGGACCTGCAGGAGCCTCTCAGAGGCTGCTGCCTGCTTTTAGTCTCCTGTGGTCTCAGGCCTGGCAGACTCTGCTTCCAGCTCTCACCCCGGGAGGGGGGATGTCCTGCTGGCCTCTTCCCGCTGAGCCACGGTGGCTTCTTCCACTGACCACCCAGCAGGCTCACCTGTCAGACTCCACTCCTTCCCCATTTTCTCTGTGTGACCCTGACCTTCCTCCTCCACATGGCAACACTGCCTCCTAGTGGGCACGGTGGGAATGGGCGCTACGTTTTCAGTTCTTGATGTTGGGGGTGCGCGTGGATGTGGGTGCTAGGTGTCCACACACGTTTACACATGTCCTGGATGGTAACAACTCCCTGGGTCCACCTGAGTGCTGAGTGTCTGCTGAGCATTTATTTAAGAGAAAAACTTGCTTATGATTACATGACCTTAGGCTTAACTGCATGCCACATATGACCCAGCCTGTTTTGGAGACTGTGTTATCTCAATAGTTGAGGTTTCCAAGAATGCAAATGCATAATAAATTGGTAAAATATATATATATATATATATATATATATATATAACCCTTCACGAGCTCCTACCCTCACTTGCGAAAATCAGGTCGACAAGCTGCTACAGTGTCCGCGTGCCATCCCAGCACTCCAGGATGCATGGGTGTCTGCAGGAACTTCATAGTGACTGTTCACGGGTCCCCATACCTGCCAATTTCACTACAACCTTCATGCCCTGGGCCCCAGCATTTATACACTGCAACACATTATATTCCACTATAGATATTCCCTTTGATGTCTTTGGTATGTCACAGGGAGGCCATTCCATTCACATTTAACATAATCTGTGCAGGTACTTGTCATCTGTGAACTCCTCCCCCTGCCCAGTGCTCTGTAGAACTTGACGCTGTCCTTATTCTAGCTTCTCCCTTAGCCGCAAATTCCAATAGGTTCAGACACAAAGCCCTGCAGGGGAGGGAAAGGGCTGGGGGAGCCTGCCAGTAATTCCCCTGAATTGTGACCCAAGTCAGTGCAGAGGCTGAAGATGTTCTGTTGTGACACAGTCACTCATCCCAGAGTTGCCCACCAGGCAGGAAGAAATGGGGTCACTGGATCTCTCCCTGATGCCATGTAGTGTTGCAGATAAGCCCTTGACCCCAGAGCAAATCTGCCTCCCACCCCTCTAATTTAACCTTCAAAGCCTGCCCTTTCCCCTTCCCTTTAAGTCAGTCCCTGGTTCCCCCTCCCCTGCAGGGAAAGCATCTGAACTGCAGTCACCATGTCCTGTGAGCAACACCATCCATTAGGAGTATCTCACCAAGTGGAATAGAACATTCTCCACCTAGTTTGTAACACACAGCTTACTAACATACCGAATCTTTTGAGGGCACTGGTGTCCTCTTCTCCTGTGACAGGGGAAAGGCAGAAACCTAATTCTGGCTATAATTGTACCACCAGGTGCTGGGGGGACACTGTGCAATAATTGACTTGTGGCCCTTTCTGTTTTGTGTGCTGTTGATCTTGGCACCTTGACTTTGGCCAGCACTTCTGTCCGGTGTGCAGGATTGAGGGGATCCCCTCTGCCTGAGCCCCTCTGGTCCTTGCACTCTGAAGACCCTAGAGGCATGGTAGCCATGGCACACTGCTGAAGCCCCAGAGAACTTCCAGAAGCCTCTCTGACCCAAGGCTGGCTTGCTCCTGGGCAGCTGAGGGAGGGCATGTCTGTGCCCCGCCCAGCGCTGCCCTCCACTGACTCCAGCTCACTCGTTCAAATGACCTTGAAGGCAGTGCTGGTGAAAAGCTACTCAGTCTAAAGGGAGACAAACTTAGAAAACACAACCATTCTGAAAACCCCAAAGATGCACTTCGGAACTTTTCACAAGTTTAAAAAATATACATAACTTTGAAAAGTACACAAGCTTCTAATATCTGAAGTTCACGCATCAGCCAGCTCTTCCTGGTTTCCCTCACATCGGCACCTGCACATGTTCTCAGAGTCTTGGTCTGAACTCCCAGGACAGTGTGGACAGCAGGCTGAGCGAGCCTGGCATGGTGAAGCAAGATGACAGTCACAAGGAGTCCTTTCTAAGGGATGTTCAGAGACCAACTGTGGCAGACTGCGTGTTCCAAAGACGGCCCCAGCCTTGTCTTCATCCCACACGCCCCTCTGCTCAGTGGCCTTGGCTCTCCCCATCATGAGGTAGGGTCTCAGCCCGTCTCCGGGTCCCTGGGCCATCCCTGGTGACAGGCTCCAAATACCTGCAGAGGCAGAGTCTCACCAAGGACCAAGGTCAGGCCATAGGAGTCTGGAGCTCCTTGTGAGCATCCTGGCACCCCTGTTGTTGGGACTTGAACTCAGAGACACCTTCAAACTGTGGGAGCCCAAGCAATGGGGAGGGCTGGGCAAGTGCTCTGGTCACCAGCCCAGGCTGAACGCCCCGCCCACACCTGCATCTAGGACATCCCACCAGTGGGCCTTCATGGACACCAGCCCATCCCAAGCAACAGGGGGTTCCAGCTCTTGGAGAGACTTCCAGGAAGAACCATGCCCCTGAGCCCAGGTGGGAAATGGGAGAGACGATTTTTGACAAAATCACAGAGCTGCGAGGATTCCGAGAGTGTGTTTACATTAACAGATAACCAGTCTCTCCATTGCTTTCCCAGTGGTGCCCCCCTGTCCTAGAACCCTCGTGTGGGCCCAGCCTCATCCCCCCGCACCCTCACCTCCCTCTCTTTCCATGTTCTCTAGATACACTGTCTCTTTTCTCCAGGGTTCTGAGCCCGAGCCTCTGCTCAGACACCCTTCTTTTTTCCTGTCCCCCTGACTGGCTCCTCTGGGTTCTCATCAGATACCTTTTCCTCCTGCTGTTCTGAGCTACCTCCTCCCCCTCCCAGCACCCGCTCCTCCTGGCGGTTGGGGATGTCCCTTCCACCAGGTGATAGCTGAGACCCAGCAGGTGC
This sequence comes from Lynx canadensis, assembly GCF_007474595.2. Taxonomy (NCBI): domain Eukaryota; kingdom Metazoa; phylum Chordata; class Mammalia; order Carnivora; family Felidae; genus Lynx; species Lynx canadensis. The sequence goes on along the minus strand of NC_044315.2, from coordinate 28,103,325 downwards.
TGCATCGGTTCTGGTTGTTCCAATACAGTTTCCCCCTGGCAGAAGGGATTCCGCTGGGGAGTCCCCACCTCTCCTGTGACTGCCCCTGACAGCACTGTCAGGAAGCCCATAGAATTTCTCTGCACACACCACATTTGTCATTTTAGGTTAAACAGTTGGAAATGTAAGCGTCTAGGATGGAAGTCTCATGGAGGGTCCTTCCGCCATGACAAGTGGCACAGTCCAAAGGGACTTGTCTCAAGGTGCTGGAGGTCTTGTGGGCTGAGACCTGCTGTCTTCCACCTCATGTGCTCATGACCGGTTACGGGGTCTATTAACTACAACCTTACATCTTCTCCTCATGCTTTCTGAGTGGGAACATGAGTCAATTAACCTGCAGAGAGAAAATGGAACTATGTGCTTCTTTAGCCAGCGAACAGTAGGCAGAATGTCTTCTTTTAATCAATTCCAGGCTTAAGTGGCTGGGTGTAAATGAGGCCTCAGATGATCGCTTTGGATGTCCTCACCTGCCACCTCTGAGGCCCAGTTCTATTTTTGAAGCTGGCCTCGTGTCTGGGGTTTACCCTTAACCCTTGTGGACCCAAGATACACATTCCTACAACCCACTGCGTCCAGTTCTTCCTCATCCGCACAGAGGTTACATGATCTTCTCTGGCATTTGGGGAAGATGCACCTGAAACTGACCGTGACATCTGTCCTGTACTTGGGTGGGTTGTAACCATTTGGGGTCAAATGACCATGATCTTTAAGGCACTATTCTACCTTGGAAATTCAATGTATGTATGTTACTTTTCTAACGTGTCAACTTTTTCCTCATTGAAAGAACATACCTTTGTCCTTACAGATCATTGTTCATATTTTGCTCTATTCAAGTGTTGGGACGGACACAGCCAAAGGGCAGCTGCCATGACATGTGCCTATTTACAACTACAAGAAACAGACACCATCCAGCATTCTCCTAGTGGGCCACTGGCACATTCAGTTTTGTCCCTAGAGCCCAGTGACATTTTTGGCTCTATAAAAATTGAGTGTATTAAAAACTTGAAGACCTTGAAATGTTTTTATTTTAAAGAGTAAAACCACACACTTCATTTTAAAACATGAAATGTTACATGCCATTAGACAAATTCCTACAAGGCTGTTTACAACAATAATGAGAGAGTCGGGAACATTCCCAGTATAAAGTGTCACAGGATCAATTCATAACTTGGATCTTCAGTCCTTCAAGTGTTTTATCCCAAACAGGAAGTTCTGGTCAGTGTTAAGATAAAATCCTCTTCTGCATACGCTGTCCCCCGTCAAGGCCTTCTTTATTGCATCGTCTCACACGGTAGGAAAGCTGGCCAAGGAGGCGATACCACAGTGGTTGTCCCGGTCTTTGGCCATCAGTATATAGCCATCTATGCCCCAGGCTTCTCCCCAGCTGAAAGAAGACAGCATTTGCTATTTTACTCACACAATCAAGCACATTTATCTTTATGAACGACAGCACCTGATACTGAGCAGTGCACCAGAGGCTACAGCAGATTCAGGAAGAATAGGAGAGGCCATTCTTGTTCATCGTTGAGTTCTAACCCTGCACAGAATTCTATCCTCAGACCTTTAACAGACTGCAAATGGAGACACAGAAAGAAGAAACTCTTGGGGCCAGATGTATTTCAGAATTCATAAAATTCCCAGTTTAGAAACCAGTGGTACCAAAACTATATCAAGACCCTAGCAAGCTTGAGACAGTATCTTACTGTTGTTATCATTACATGAATATGTCTGTGTTTTCCCTAAGTGGGGTTCTGGGTTCCTGAGATTTTACAAGTGTGCTCAGGGGTTTGAGGACCTGTACCCAAACCCTGATTCCAAAAAGGATTCCCTTTTCAGTTTTAAGGGTATTTTTGGCTTTTATACCTGTTCTTGACAATCCAATACTTTTTGTTATCCAACTCTGTTCCCTCAAAGCCATAGCCAACTATCAGAACGCCGTGGTGTAGGATTTCATGGCTGCAGTTTGAATCATAATAAATGCCTGGAAAGTAAAATTCAGTGCTGGGGTGAGGATTCCCACATGATGTGTGACAGTAACTCAGCCTATCCACCGCTGTAAGGGAGGCATTTCAAAATGCAGTGAAATGACGTAATTCCAGATATGATTTAAAAGCCAGGACTTTTGCGGGGAGGGGCACCTGGGTGGCTCAGTGGGTTAAACATCTGACTCTTGGTTTTGACTCAGGTCATGATCTTACAGCTTGTGAGATCAGGCTCTGCACTGACAGTGTGGAGCCTGCTTGGGATTCTCTCTCTCCCTCTGCGTCCCCCCACCCCCATTCATGTGAGCATGCACTCTCTCTCTCTCTCTCTCTCTCTCAAAATAAATAGATAAACTTTGAAAAAAAAATTAAAAAATGAAAGCCAGATCTTTTTTGAGCCAGGCGAGAGACTTAGGGCCTCGTCTAATACCAGCTGAATATGAAGTGGCACAATCTGTTTTGTAAATAACTAGTCACGAGCCATAAAAGACCACTCACAGAAATCTACTTTTAGGATGTCAGCCTAAGGAAACAGCAGAGAACACAGAATTACTTGAACTAAGTTTTAATTTCAGTAGTAGAGTCATTTGAATTACTTGAAAGTTCTAGTAACTCCAAAATCAGGTAGTAAATTATGTAGCCTTTTACACATATTTATGAAGTGATTAACATCATGAGGTTGTGTCTCCAGTCATTACAGATAGAAACATTAGGCACAAATATTTCATGTATACAATAAACAATTGTGTTAAATCCGCACCCCCCAAAATTCTATGTGAAATTCGACATGCCAAAGAGTCAGTCTTGCTGTATGTGATGATGGTCTTTGCATTTCTCTGCCTAAATTTCTACACAGACAAATCCTTACCTTGGTCATAGAACCTGAAGGTATCCAGGCTTGCATCTATAGCAGCAGAGACGGGACCCACAATTGCCACTGACCTCATAAGTTTGTACTCCGTCTTAGGGATTGTCAAGAACCCAGTTATGTCGGCAGCAGAATTTTCTGGATTGTATTTGCAAGATTGGAGCTTTCAAAGGTAAAGGGGTAGAGACTTTATTACTACCACCTACATCCTGGGAAACATGAGATCAAGACAGTTGCAGATATAAAGGCTACAGTCTAAATTGTGAAAATTAAATATGGCATCTCTTTTTCCCTGAATGTGTTCAAGTTTATAACAAGATAAGGAGCTCCATTTACCTGTGCATGGTATGGATAGGATTCCTCTGAGTCCAGGCCGCCATTGTCCTTAACATACTGGAAGGCATTATCCATGTTACCCCCACTGCAGCCCCCATTGCCTTCAGACCAAGCACAGTCCAGCAGGTTCTGCTCACTCAGTGAAACAAGTTTGTGAGTTTTCCCAAACATCTGTCCTTCGATGGCACCAGTTGCACTAAAAGCCCAGCCAGAAGCACACTGACCCTGAAACCCAAGTAAAAAGTTCTCAGCCTACAAAACAAATAGCAGGACTTGACAACAGAGCACACATCTCAAAGTCTTCTAAAACATAGCAAATGGCACATTATTTCTCAGTCTACCACAGCAAGGACACTGATCCCTTTTGCCTGTACTCTTGAGAGGAACCTGCTGAATATTGTCCCACCTGATTCTTCATGGGAGTTACGTAGCCTTTCTTTCTCCAGTTCACCGATGAGGGGATCTCAGCAAAGAGAGGAGGTTGGAACACTTTCCCCTTCTTGTGCTTCTGGATTTGAAGACCATTCATCACCTGCCTGAATTCTTCATTGGTCTTCAAGGAAAAGAAAGTAGGATGTTGACAAGTTTGAGATTACTTTGGCAAAGTACTCAGAAAAACAAAATGTTCAGCAATCCGTGCCACACTCACCATGTCACCAAAGCCATTCATTGCCATCGTGAAGCTGTGTTCCTTTTGATTGTATTCCCGATTGTGCTGTTCAATCATCTTCATATTTTCCCCCCACACTGCTCTCCTCCATCCTTCTTCATTCTAGAGGGAAGATACAATCACACCTCTTTATTTCTATTTAAAACCAACTCACCTGCACCAAGTGGATGTGCTCACAGAAAGGAGGAGAAACCACAGCCAGGGATGGCCTGATGCTTCTGCGAGCTGTTCTCCAGCAACCACACAGCAGGACATATGCCCACGTTGTGTACAGTCAAGGAGCCCTGCTTACTGCCTTGGTAAGAGCGGCCTCAAGAAGCTACTCCCTGCTACGAACTCCCACCAGCACAGACTGTTCTCTGCGGGGGTCCCTCTGTGCAGCTTAAATGTTACCAACCATGCCATATAGCTTCCCGTGTGTTGCCTTCCACTGGGACCATTGTTCATCTAAACTCTGATTGACTTGTGGAGCAGCTGATGCTATTCCCAAGCAAAGGGCAGCCAGGAAGAGAGAAGGATGCATGTTTCAAAAACCTAGGAAGGGAAAAGAAATGAGATTCTGATTAGAACAATCCATTTAAAAGGGCATCCTCCTTTCTTCTAAGGTGTTAGAGCCCTGTGGTAGGGTAAAAAGATTGCATTTATCAAATGTTTACACAGGGCTGTGGAGGATGTGGGACGTGCGAGGGGCCTGATGCTCCACTCCCCGCCTTGGAACCTGCCCACCAGTTTTAAGGCATGTGGACAAGGGGCCATGACTCAGCGGGCTCTACAACCTGGTGTGCAGAGATCTGGCTTCAGCGTCTGGTGGGGCCAGGCCAGGGACAGTACCTCCTGGAAGCCCCGAACCCCAAATCCTAAGGCTGGTGGCCAACCTCGTTCCCAGATTGGCCCTCCACTCAAGCCCAACCCTGGGCCTCACCTGTGGCAGGTGTAGCTGTGTAGGCACAGTCCCAAGTACAGGGCTGGGGGTCCACTGGTTCGCGAAGTGGGTCCAAGGCTGTCGGTTTAAGGCCCATGATTCCGCCGGATCGCCCAGTGCTGACCACCTGTCCCCAAGGTGATTGGCTCAGCCGGCCGGGGGGCGGGGCCTCTTGGCAGCGTTCCCACCTTTCCTAGGGTAGGTAGTATCTGCCCAGTGGCCCCCAGGGAGACAAGCCTGCCGAACGGGAACAAGACCCTGGAGGGAGAAGGGAGGGTACAGCTCATCCCTGGGACCCGAAGCTACTAATTACCCAGACTACAAGAGATGGGCAGGTGGTCCATGAGAAGAAGCTCACCGGGAGCCCCAGATTGATTTTCAGCATCAGCCTGCATGTCCTTTAGTCCTAGAGTTTTGGGTTAAAGTCTCCTGGAGGGCTGAGAGCAGGATAATCTAGCCTAGTGGTTCCTATTTATTCCAAGCAAAGGTGAGGGAGGGGGAGGAATGCAGCACCCACAGAGAGAGGTGTTATCAATGTCTCAGAATGGGATGCCTCTGGGTTTTGGAAGAATTTGTAGTGGAATGGAAATCTCCAAAACTCAGGATATGATGGGCAAGACCTAAATCCTTGGACTGAAGGAGACAGATGAGCAGGATGTCCAGGGATGGAGTGGCAGTTTGTTATGTTCCTCTCCAGTCCCCTCACAGTTATTTTCCTTTTCCTTCTCAAAACAGATAGAAACGAGTTATTGAAAAACAAAACAAAACTGGATTAAGAGATGAAGGAAAATCAGAATATAGGAACTGCATTCACTTCCCCATTCTCTGTATGGATATTATGTTTCTCGGTGTCTAAAGTGCTTTTCTTGAGATTTAACTTCACAAGTTTAAGATAAATAGCTATTTCAAGCAAGGATGTATTTATCAGGAGACCATGAATTTGCCCTCTGATGACCGGTGTTGCTTTCTTTAGAAACAGGATTCCACACATCTAAACAGTGGGTCGGCACCTCCTCTGGACTCACTTTAGTGAGACACCCAGTGATCTTCCTCATGCATTTTCTCCAGCACTTTTCTGCTCCAGGAGAGCAGTGGTCAAAGGGACTCTGCACAAGGGCTCAGAGTCAGGGCTGGGCCAGCAGGCCCATTCTACAGCTCTCCTGGTGTGGGCCCAGGCAGGTTCTCTCAGCCTCAGTTTCCTCAGTGAGGACATGGGGCAATAATTAGATTTTCCTCAGAGGATTCTTGTGATTAAATGAGATGGATTAAATGAGATAATACGTGTCAGGCATGAGCATAGAGTAGGGCTAACTTAATACCGCTTCCTTGTGAGGGCTGTTGAACAGAAAGCCACAGGCCCAAAATGGTGTTGCTTAGGTTAAGGGCCCAGGTCAGGAAACCAAGACTACTGCAGGTTCAACCTCCAGCAAGGTAATCCTGAAAGAGTCAACCTGGAATTTCCTGGTCCATGCTGGGGAATTTACTGAGAGCCTTTCTGCTCCCCTTTAACAGGGCCACCTTGTCCAAACAATGCATTCCTTGCTAATACGTTCCTTTCTTCCTTTTATGCTTTTCCTTACCTTTTCAAACCTTTCTTTTGTTTAGCTCAGGAGAGTTTCCTTCTATATGCTAGATGGGATGCTGCCTGATTCATGAATCCTCTAAGAAATCCAATTCAATTCTCAACTTTACTTGAATTTTGATTTAGTGGCAGGGACGAGATCTGGAGAAAACTTCTGGCAACATACCCAGCAAGGAGAAACAGGTGTGGTGCCCACAAGCCTTAGGTTCATGGCCTTCTCCCCCTTTCCCAGCGCTGTGGGTAAGCTCCTCCGGGTCAGAGCTCCATTCTGTTTGTCTCTATCTTTGCCTTGGAGCTCCTGATCCCACTGACCTTCCATTACAGGTCAGGCCAGCTTGAGCTGCAGATGGTTATGCCAGGAGCCCAATGGTGCTGGTGTGTTTGCCAGGACTTCCACTGAGCTGACAGAAGGGTCGCCCTGAGGCAACCCCTGCCTTTCATGCCACATTCCTCAGCAAGAGGCTCCCAAGGGAATGGGTGGTGGTGCTCATAGGGCCTTCCTAGTGACGAGACACAGTGCTGCTGATAAATGAAGGTACATGTTTGTTTGCCTTGTTTTGTGTAAATAAAGGCTATTGCTAACAGCCGGATCTTGGAGGTTAAAAAGCCACAAAAATTGATTGACATGAGTTCAGCATTTAAAGGCTGTTAGAGGGCTCACCACCTCAAGAAGTCTCCTGTGATAGGATAAATCAGCCATGAAACAAGTGACATGGGCACTAGGTCACCCACCAGCATCAAGAAAATTTTCATGCCACTAGATACCCTGTGAAACACCACACAGTCCCCAACCCGTGGTACCTCCCTTTTAGGTATTAGTTTGGCTCCTAGAAACCCAAAGGCTTAGCTAACTGGATATATAAAGAATCAACTGCAATCCTTTCTGGCACACTTGCTTATTTAAGTCTAAGAATTATAATCCCAGATGACAAACATATCTAGAAAGATGGAAAAGAATAATTAGAAAATAACCTAGAATTACACTGGCCATTACAGGAAACAATCCAGTTAGACAGGACTGTTCTTTCAAGGAGTGTACATGAAAGTCAGGGGTTCCAATCTAAATAAACAGAATGGGGGGCCTACTTTAATACGTATGCAGAAGACTCCAAAAGCCTTCAGTATTCCAAAATAGTTGCATTGAAAGATTCATTACAAAAGGCTACTGAACAATTAGAAACATGAGAGGTGCTTAAGACCGAAGACTGTAAGACTGACTTATGTCCTCCACCTCCTCAACCCTCCTTTCCCTGAGCACTCCATCTGCTACTTCCCTGTCCCAGGTGCCTTTCGAGACACTCACCTTTGTCCAGGAACACCGCCTGAGGTTACAGGTGATCCTCCTGAGATGCCTTTCATCCTTGGTTAAGGACTGAACCGAGGCCCACAGTAAAACATTTCGTAAACCTGGGCAGGGTTCCTGAGAGTTTGTTTGAGTTTGTTGAGTTTGTTTCATTTTTAAATCAATTCCTCCTGAGCCTATATGAGAAAGGGAAATAAACATTCACATTATCCCTTCCTTTCCAAGTCCAGACCCATTGGATATGGATCTTTTTTTTCCTGGGAAAAACCATTTTCTTCTTGTCCCTCTGGTTTCTGGCTCGGCCTTCCACTTCCTCGGCTCTGTCTTCAATGATCTTTGGGGGTGGCTCCAGAGCTTGTAAAAGTAGTACCATGCTGTTTACACTGTCTAAAGGTGCCGTGTGAGACCCTGGGCTTGTTTAGCACTGTCAGAAATCTTTACTGTTTGTCCCGGCTAAAATCAGACAAGATTTTTTTTTTAATTTTAATAACTCCATAATAAAAAATTTGGCCAAATTAAAAGCTGATAATCAGAGCCTGATAGACTTTTTTTGGCCGGGGGGGGGGGGGGAAGGGGCGCAGCTTCTCTGTTAAGCAAACCATCCAGAGGAAAAGAAGACTTCCTCATAGGGATGGATGTGTTAGCCCTTTATTATTATTTAGGCAACAAGCCAATTCTTTCAGAAGCTAAAAACAGCTGTCCTTGTTTTACGAATCTAGTCTTTACTGGACCAGAAGTCTGGTTCCAAAAACAATGCAGAGAACTCCAATCCTTTTTATCAATCTTCAAACCTCCCTTATTTATCTCAAAAGGCTTATAAGTATTGTAAAAGTTCTGCCCTACAGAGATGAAAAGTCCTTCTAGAAAGTGCTTGCGTTTTCCCCCTGTGCCTTCAAAATATAAACATTCAGTGTTCTGCCGGTCTTCTCCAGGAATTTCTTATGTGGTGCATCTCTTCACAGTGCAGATTCCAGGGAGATCGTTGTTACCACGCAAACATGGCGAGCAAGGCCAGAAAACCCGACTTGCCAACGACAAATACAATTCTAAAGGGTCTTCTCTACAAATATTAAAAAGAAAACAGTCTTTAGCCATCTAGACCAATAACCTTAACTTATTCCATTGAACAGAAAAAATAAAAGTAGATATACACCCTTTACAACTGGTAAATTTCATGGCAGTTAATTTTACAACAGAATCTAGGAGGTCTGCAATCTGTGTTATAAATGCTTCTATATTCGGATGGCATTGCTAAAATTACTTTGTGAAGACCTCTATTTAGTTGGTTTGAAGGCAAGTGACACTAAGCACTGGGCATTCTAAAACGCTAAGAGGTAGAAACTAACCCAAGTGCTTTTCAAGTTCACATGATTTAAGAAATTATTTGATATTAAAGCTACTTTAAGGTTGGTGGTTTAATTAACCCAAACTTGTCTTTAGAGTTATCAACAATCAATACAAAGAGTTTTATTCTACATGAGGTGACTAGCCAAATAAATTTGTTATTTCTTATAGAATCTGTCATCAGCAAAAAAAAAAACAAAAACAAAAACAAAAACAAAAACAAAAACAACATAGCTTAGGATAAGGACTATGTCTAATGCTTAATAACCTGTTTTGTAAGTAATCTACACATAGTGCTTAAAACAGGCAGATTAAATATAAATAGCAAGTTTGGGGATAAATTTTTTAAATAGTACAGAGGCCAAGGAGAGGCTGTCCCAAGATGGGCCACTGAGGCATAAGGATTATTTTGAGTTAAGGCAATCAAAACCCAGCTGATTCAGGAAAAACTCGACCTCCCTGTCACATTCCTGCCTTAGCAGAAATAGGGCATTAACAGTCCTTCTACCTGAGAAACTAACCTCCACAACTCAAAGAACTTAAAAACAGAGGAAATTCTTCCTCCTGCTAAATAACAAAATCAGCCAAGTAAATTTGGAGATCTAAGTGGCTTTCTGAAATGCTTCACGAATCAGGCAAGACCACACTGAGCAGGTAGAAGTGTGCTCCCAGGAGTGGTACAAAATGGAAGGTTTTTATAGAAGAAGGGGGTGGCCAGAGAGTTATTAGCCATGGAAAAGGATTGTTCCTGGCAATGCCTCTTTCTAGGGGACAGAGCAGGCTGTCTTATCAAGCTACTTCCCCTTCTTGGGGGGGACAGAGATGGCCCAAGTGGCAGACTCACTGGACCAGACAGCAAACTCCCTGCCGACAGGTTACAACTACACTCCTGGGGAGGTTGAAACTGCAGTTAGTTTCTGTGTTAGGCACCAGATTGGGAACCCAGTCGACAAAATTGGGGGCCTTTTTTTTTTTTAACATTCCTGAATAAATAATAGTTTCCCCTAATCTTTTTGCAACATTTATTTATTTTTGGGACAGAGAGAGACAGAGCATGAACGGGGGAGGGGCAGAGAGAGAGGGAGACACAGAATCAGAAACAGGCTCCAGGCTCTGAGCCATCAGCCCAGAGCCTGATGCGGGGCTTGAACTCACGGACCGCGAGATCGTGACCTGGCTGAAGTCGGACGCTTAACCGACTGCGCCACCCAGGCGCCCCTCCTCTAATCTTTTTGATAACATAAAACCTTAAAAGGTTTGCTACTTTAAATAATGAGTTAAGTTAAATTCATTAAAAATCTAGATCATTCCCAAATAACACAAAACACTAGGATATTAATTACTAAACATAGGTTTATCTACTATTGGCTTCTTGTTGCAGAGAAATTACAAATATTTGCATATGTTCATGTTACATTAAAGACATTTAAAAAGGCATATGCCTCTAGAAATGTTTAAATACATTCCTAAGTTTGCAAATTAAAAAATGCTGAGATGACAGATTGATCACCATGGATTGCTACTTAGTTTTCATTAGAGGTCTAGGTTTCTAAAGTTAAAAAATGTAATTGAGAAAAGTAATTAAAACTACTAAAAATGATAAGAGAAATATCTTCGTATGTCAGGAGAATGAGATAAGTTTTCAGAGGAAAAAAGGACATAAGAAATAGAGATACATTTTGCTATTAAGAAAAGGAAAGTAGGACACCTGGGTGGCTCAGTCATTAAGTGTCTGACCTCTGTTCAGGTCATGATCTCACGGTCTGTGTGTCCGATCCCCGTATTGGGCTCTGGGCTGACAGCTCAGAGCGTGGAGCCTGTTTCAAATTCTGTCTCCCTCTCTCTCTGCCCCTCCCCTGCTTATGCTCTGTCTTTCCCTCTCTCTCTCAAAAATAAACATTAAGGGGCGCCTTGGTGGCGCAGTCGGTGAAGCGTCCGACTTCAGCCAGGTGACGATCTCGCGGTCCGTGAGTTCGAGCCCCGCGTCGGGCTCTGGGCTGATGGCTCAGAGCCTGGAGCCTGTTTCCGATTCTGTGTCTCCCTCTCTCTCTGCCCCTCCCCCCGTTCATGCTCTGTCTCTCTCTGTCCCAAAAATAAATAAAAACGTTGAAAAAAAATTTAAAAAAAAATAAACATTAAAAAATTTTTTTTAATTTAATTAGTTTGTCTAAGTTTCATAAAGATCTGTGATCCTATTCCAATAAGTGCTTGATAGCCTCTTTTGCACAGAAATATTCCCAAAGATTTGTTACACTACATAGGCTGATTACATATACTAATAATACTAAGCCTTTAGGTTATATCTGTAAGATTGTGTCACTTGTAGCTAAATTTAATTCTGCTTCCGCAAAAATAGCCCCTCATTGCCAGACTTTAGCTGTCCTACTGTCCTGGTGACATGCACACAGTCAGCTTTTGGAAAGAAAAAAACCTTAACCCGGACAAATAACAGTGGTGAATTCAATAAACAGGGCTGGGGAGAGTGCAACACAGCAGCTCGGTTCTTCCGGGCTCCCTGACAAACCTCCTTTTTCAGGTGTTTCCCCCAGATGACTCAAATTAGAAACAGACAATGGTGTAGACTCTTCCATAAAATTGTAACACTTGCAACAGGACTTGATTGAACTGCCACTGAGGACGGGTGATCATAGGTTCTTGTTATTGTACACTCATTTCCAGATGGGTTAGAGCCTGTCCTTGTCACAGGGCTGATGCTTTCACAGTGACCAACCAAGTTAAAATGTGTTTCCCACTTGGGGTGCACTTCCTTCTTTCTCCAGTGAGCAAGGCCCTCGACAAACCCTCACCGGACAAACCCTACGAGCCTTAACAAGAACCTTACAAATGTCTTGGGATCCTGTTAGCACACACCTTCTGCGGACCCTTGCTGTCTCGGGCTGGGGGCCAGCTGCTGTCAGTCTCATGTCTGATGCTCACGCCTGTCATCAACAGGATAAAGAAGACTTCTTGCATTTGAACTCAAAGGAACCTGGAGGCCACTGTCAGAGCAGGTGATGGGGTATTGTAAACCTCATCAGAGGAAGACAGGCTTCCTGTCTGTAAAGGGGACCTTACTGAGGGCTCCCCACACTGATGCTGCTGCAGAACTCAAGGATGCTGAGGCATCGAAGTCAGATTCCCGGGGAAGAGAAGGAGTGACACGGAGGGTCCACCGCTTCCGCCCAGGACAGTGGGCTAACACTTCACATTTTCACTGACCATAAGCAAGCTTTCTCTCCTGAGTCTCCTTTCCTCTGCTCTGGCATTGATTGGCCTTGAAGGATGGGGCCCTCTTCGTGTGTCTCCCAGACCATGGCTAAAGGAAGGTAGGTGACCTCTTTTATTTCAGGCTAGGGAAGAATCTAACTGCCCCCTAACTTTGCACAGGCAAAATAAGACATCTCATTGGTCGACTCCCCTGAATTCTCATTGTTTAGTTAGAAAGGACCTACCAGGAGTCTTTCCCCAAGATTCACGCCTTTGGGCAGGCATATACGCATTTCCCGGGTTAGGAACCAATGTAAGAGGCTGTGATCAAAAACTTCTCCTTGGGGCGCCTGGGTGGCTCAGTCGGTTGAGTGCCTGACTTTGGCTCAGGTCATGATCTCACAGTTCCTGGGTTCGAGCCCCGCATCAGGCTCTGTGCTGACCGCTGGCTCAGAGCCTGGGGCTTGCTTCAGATTCTGTGTCTCCTACTCTCTCTGCCCCTCCCCCGTTCACACTTTGTCTCACTCTGTTTCTCAAAAATAAATGTAAAAAAAAAAATTAAAAAAAAAAACTTCTCCTTAATTTTAATATTATTACAAAATCTGCTGCTGAAGCTATAGTGAGAAAAGAGAAGGAAAAACTCTTCTCTACCCTTGAGGTCTTCAGGCTGGACTAAAAATTACATTTCTAGGAGACAAATCAATAGAAGAAAAAACCCCAAAGTTTTATTACCTGCACTCAGAAGCCTAATTATAAATAGGGAACTACTGGCTGGAGGGAAGATGGCGGCGTAGGAGGACACTGGGCTCACCGCGCGTCCTGCTGATCACTTAGATTCCATCTACACCTGCCTAAATAACCCAGAAAACCGCCAGAGGATTAGCAGAACGGAGTCGCCAGAGCCAAGCGCAGACGAGAGGCCCACGGAAGAGGGTAGGAAGGGCGGCGAGGCGGTGCGCGCTCCACGGACTGGCAGGAGGGAGCCGGGGCGGAGGGGCGGCTCGCCGACCAAGCAGAGCCCCCGAGTCTGGCTGGCAAAAGCGGAGGGGCCAGAGGGACTGTGTTCCAACAGCAAGCGCGACTTAGCGTCTGGGAGGTCATAAGTTAACAGCTCTGCTCTGCTCGGAAAGCGGGAAGGCTGGAGGACAAAGGGAGGGAGAGCTGCTGAGCCCCCGGACGACAGAGCTCAGTTTGGTGGGGAACAAAGGCGCTCGCCAGCGCCATCTCCCCCGCCCACCCCCCAGCCAAAATCCCAAAGGGAACCAGTTCCTGCCAGGGAACTTGCTGCTCTGTGCAAACACCCAACTCTGCGCTTCTGCGGAGACAAACCTCCGGCAGCGGATCTGACTCCCTCCCGCTGCCGCAGGGCCCCTCCTGAAGTGGATCACCTAAGGAGAAGCGAGCTAAGCCTGCCCCTCCTGCCCCCGTGCACCTTGCCTACCCACCCCAGCTAATAGGCCAGATCCCCAGCATCACAAGCCTGGCAGTGTGCAAGTAGCCCAGACGGGCCACGCCACCCCACAGTGAATCCCGCCCCTAGGAGAGGGGAAGAAGGCACACACCAGTCTGACTGTGGCCCCAGCGGTGGGCTGGGGGCAGACATCAGGTCTGACTGCGGCCCCGCCCACCAACTCCAGTTATACACCACAGCACAGGGGAAGTGCCCTGCAGGTCCTCACCAATCCAGGGACTATCCAAAATGACCAAGCGGAAGAATTCCCCTCAGAAGAATCTCCAGGAAATAACAACAGCTAATGAGCTGATCAAAAAGGATTTAAATAATATAACAGAAAGTGAATTTAGAATAATAGTCATAAAATTAATCACTGGGCTTGAAAACAGTATAGAGGACAGCAGAGAATCTCTTGCTACAGAGATCAAGGGACTAAGGAACAGTCACGAGGAGCTGAAAAACGCTTTAAACGAAATGCAAAACAAAATGGAAACGAAGACGGCTCGGACTGAAGAGGCAGAGGAGAGAATAGGTGAACTAGAAGATAAAGTTATGGAAAAAGAGGAAGCTGAGAGAAAGAGAGATAAAAAAAATCCAGGAGTATGAGGGGAAAATTAGAGAACTAAGTGATACACTAAAAAGAAATAATATACACATAATTGGTATCCCAGAGGAGGAAGAGAGAGGGAAAGGTGCTGAAGGGGTACTTGAAGAAATTATAGCTGAGAACTTCCCTGAACTGGGGAAGGGAAAAGGCATTGAAATCCAAGAGGCACAGAGAACTCCCTTCAGACGTAACTTGAATCGATCTTCTGCACGACATATCATAGTGAAACTGGCAAAATACAAGGATAAAGAGAAAATTCTGAAAGCAGCAAGGGGTAAACGTACCCTCACATATAAAGGGAGACCTATAAGACTCGTGACTGATCTCTCTTTTGAAACTTGGCAGGCCAGAAAGAATTGGCACGAGATTTTCAGTGTGCTAGACAGAAAAAATATGCAGCCAAGAATCCTTTATCCAGCAAGTCTGTCATTTAGAATAGAAGGAGAGATAAAGGTCTTCCCAAACAAAAACTGAAGGAATTTGTCACCACTAAACCAGCCCTACAAGAGATGCTAAGGGGTCCCTGTGAGACAAAGTACCAGAGACATCACTACAAGCATAAAACATACAGACATCACAATGACTCTAAACCCGTATCTTTCTATAATAACACTGAATGTAAATAGATTAATGCGCCAACCAAAACACAGGGTATCAGAATGGATAAAAAAACAAGACCCATCTATTTGCTGTCTACAAGAGACTCATTTTAGACCTGAGGACACCTTTAGATTGAGAGTGAGGGGATGGAGAACTATTTATCATGCTACTGGAAGCCAAAAGAAAGCTGGAGTAGCCATACTTATATCAGACAAACTAGACTTTAAATTAAAGGCTGTAACAAGAGATGAAGAAGGACATTATATAATAGTTACAGGGTCTATCCATCAGGAAGAGCTAACAATTATAAATGTCTATGCACCGAATATGGGAGCCCCCAAATATATAAAACAATTACTCATAAACAGAAGCAACCTTATTGATAAGAATGTGGTAATTGCAGGGGATTTTAACACCCCACTTACAGAAATGGATAGATCATCTAGACACACGGTCAATAAAGAAACAAGGGCCCTGAATGAGACATTGGATCAGATGGACTTGACAGATATATTTAGAACTCTGCATCCCAAAGCAACAGAATATACTTTCTTCTGGAGTGCACATGGAACATTCTCCAAGATAGATCATATACTGGGTCACAAAACAGCCCTTCATAAGTTTACAAGAATTGAAATTATACCATGCATACTTTCAGACCACAATGCTATGAAGCTTGAAATCAACCACAGGAAAAAGTCTGGAAAACCTCCAAAAGCATGGAGGTTAAAGAACACCCTACTAACGAATGAGTGGGTCAACCAGGCAATTAGAGAAGAAATTAAAAAATATATGGAAACAAACGAAATGAAAATACAACAATCCAAACGCTTTGGGACGCAGCGAAGGCAGTCCTTGAGGAAAATACATTGCAATCCAGGCGTATCTCAAGAAACAAGAAAAATCCCAAATACAAAATCTAACAGCACACCTAAAGGAAATAGAAGCAGAACAGCAAAGGCAGCCTAAACCCAGCAGAAGAAGAGAAATAATAAAGATCAGAGCAGAAATAAACAATATAGAATCTAAAAAAACTGTAGAGCAGATCAACGAAACCAAGAGTTGGTTTTTTGAAAAAATAAACAAAATTGACAAACCGCTAGCCAGGCTTCTCAAAAGAAAAGGGAGATGACCCAATAGATAAAATCATGAATGAAAATGGAATTATTACAACCAATCCTCAGAGATACAAACGATTATGAGGGAATACTATGAAAAATTATATGCAACAAACTGGACAACCTGGAAGAAATGGACAAATTCCTGAACACCCACACTCTTCCAAAACTCAATCAGGAGGAAATAGAAAGCTTGAACAGACCCATAACCAGCGAAGAAATTGAATCGGTTATCAAAAATCTCCCAACAAATAAGAGTCCAGGACCAGATGGCTTCCCAGGGGAGTTCTACCAGACGTTTAAAGCAGAGATAATACCTATGCTTCTCAAGCTATTCCAAGAAATAGAAAGGGAAGGAACACTTCCAGACTCATTCTATGAAGCCAGTATTACTTTGATTCCTAAACCAGACAGAGACCCAGTAAAAAAAGAGAACTACAGGCCAATACCCCTGATGAATATGGATGCAAAAATTCTCAATAAGATACTAGCAAATCGAATTCAACGGCATATAAAAAGAATTATTCACCATGATCAAGTGGGATTCATTCCTGGGATGCAGGGCTGGTTCAACATTCGCAAATCAACCAACGTGATACATCACATTAACAAAAAAAAAAAGAGAAGAACCATATGATCCTGTCAATCGATGCAGAAAAGGCCTTTGACAAAATCCATCACCCTTTCTTAATAAAAACCCTTGAGAAAGTCGGGATAGAAGGAACATACTTAAACATCATAAAAGCCATTTATGAAAAGCCCACAGCTAACATCATCCTCAACGGGGAAAAACTGAGAGCTTTCTCCCTGAGATCAGGAACATGACAGGGATGCCCACTCTCACCGCTGTTGTTTAACATAGTGCTGGAAGTTCTAGCATCAGCAATCAGACAACAAAAGGAAATCAAAGGCATCAAAATTGGCAAAGATGAAGTCAAGCTTTCGCTTTTTGCAGATGACATGATATTATACATGGAAAATCCGATAGACTCCACCAAAAGTCTGCTAGAACTGATACATGAATTCAGCAAAGTTGCAGGATACAAAATCAATGTACAGAAATCAGTTGCATTCTTATACACTAATAATGAAGCAACAGAAAGACAAAGAAACTGATCCCATTCACAATTGCACCAAGAAGCATAAAATACCTAGGAATAAATCTAACCAAAGATATAAAGGATCTGTATGCTGAAAACCATAGAAAGCTTATGAAGGAAATTGAAGAAGATTTGAAGAAATGGAAAGACATTCCCTGCTCATGGATTGGAAGAATAAATATTGTCAAAATATCAATACTACCCAAAGCTATCTACACATTCAATGCAATCCCAATCAAAATTGCACCAGCATTCTTCTCGAAACTAGAACAAGCAATCCTAAAATTCATATGGAACCACAAAAGGCCCCGAATAGCCAAAGGAATTTTGAAGAAGAAGACCAAAGCAGGAGGCATCACAATCCCAGACTTCAGCCTCTACTACAAAGCTGTCATCATCAAGACAGCATGGTATTGGCACAAAAACAGACACAGAGACCAATGGAATAGAATAGAAACCCCAGAACTAGACCCACAAACGTATGGCCAACTCATCTTTGACAAAGCAGGAAAGAACATCCAATGGAAAAAAGAAAGTCTCTTTAACAAATGGTGCTGGGAGAACTGGACAGCAGCATGCAGAAGGTTGAAACTAGACCACTTTCTCACACCATTCACAAAAATAAACTCAAAATGGATAAAGGACCTGAATGTGAGACAGGAAACCATCAAAACCTTAGAGGAGAAAGCAGGAAAAGACCTCTCTGACCTCAGCCGTAGCAATCTCTTACTCGACACATCCCAAAGACAAGGGAATTAAAAGCAAAAGTGAATTACTGGGACCTTATGAAGATAAAAGCTTCTGCACAGCAAAGGAAACAACCAACAAAACTAAAAGGCAACCAACGGAATGGGAAAAGATATTTGCAAATGACATATCGGACAAAGGGCTAGTATCCAAAATCTATAAAGAGCTCACCAAACTCCACACCCGAAAACAAATAACCCAGTGAAGAAATGGGCAGAAAACATGAATAGACACTTCTCTAAAGAAGACATCCGGATGGCCAACAGGCACATGAAAAGATGTTCAGCGTCACTCCTTATCAGGGAAATACAAATCAAAACCACACTCAGGTATCACCTCACGCCAGTCAGAGTGGCCAAAATGAACAAATCAGGAGACTATAGATGCTGGAGAGGATGTGGAGAAATGGGAACCCTCTTGCACTGTTGGTGGGAATGCAAATTGGTGCAGCCGCTCTGGAAAGCCGTGTGGAGGTTCCTCAGAAAATTAAAAATAGACCTACCCTATGACCCAGCAATAACACTGCTAGGAATTTATCCAAGGGATACAGGAGTACTGATGCATAGGGGCACTTGTACCCCAATGTTCATAGCAGCACTCTCAACAATAGCCAAATTATGGAAAGAGCCTAAATGTCCATCAACTGATGAATGGATAAAGAAATTGTGGTTTATATACACAATGGAATACTACGTGGCAATGAGAAAAAAATGAAATATGGCCTTTTGTAGCAACGTGGATGGAACTGGAGAGTGTGATGCTAAGTGAAATAAGCCATACAGAGAAAGACAGATACCATATGGTTCACTCTTATGTGGATCCTGAGAAACTTAACAGGAACCCATGGGGGAGGGGAAGGAAAAAAAAAAAAGAGGTTAGAGTGGGAGAGAGCCAAAGCATAAGAGACTGTTAAAAACTGAGAACAAACTGAGGGTTGATGGGGGGTGGGAGGGAGGGGAGGGTGGGTGATGGGTATTGAGGAGGGCACCTTTTGGGATGAGCACTGGGTGTTGTATGGAAACCAATTTGACAATAAATTTCATATATTAAAGAAAAAAAATAAATAAAATAGGGAACTAAAGAAAGGACCTAGACAGGCAGTTTTTATACTTTTCAGATAGACAATGAATCTATGAAGAATTGACTAGACAAAGAAAGCTTAACTTTGGGAGCTTCAATTAGTAAGGAATTCTGAACAGAATTTGGGCGGGGTGAGAAATTAGGAGAAAGTAACAGGGTGTGGATACAGTCTTCTGAGCTCTGAATGCCCCTGTCTCTGGTGATGAGAATGTCTCTATCTCCTGGTGCAGGGAGGGCGCCTGCCACAAGGAGAGTTCTTCCCTGCTCTCAGGGGACCGGGGGAGGCCCCGAGTGGCCTTCTGCACAGGCTGTCTCTTGAGTAACTTTTAGTCATCATAATAAATAGCCAAAGTGGCACATTTTAGGGCCGCCTGCCCTGGGCTCCTTTAACCCTACATCCAAACACATCATATTGGAGGTTAGATCTTAACAATGAATTTGGGTGGTACAGAATTCATGGCAGAGAACACAAATTTATATGGGTGAAAAGTGCATCTTTCTTTTATCAAGCACTGACTGAAAATTGGCATTCCCTTCAAGTGTGTTTGTCACCAACAGACTGAGGTATTTGTAGTACCCACGACTTTGTGATCATGAGAAATCACATAACTTACAAAATCCACATAACTTACAAAATTATAAATGCTTTTCAGTACTTCCAAGTTACAGCACTTAGAAGATCCTCTACTGGAGGCACTCATATTATCATGTTCCCTATTTCATTTTTATATTTTGATAAATACATTTCAATGCCCAATCGCCTTATAGACTTAAGTATTTTATGGCAGGCACCTAAAAGCATTGTTGTGAGACAAGATCCATGGGCATCATCACCTTGCCAGAATGCCAGAGCTGAGAGGCTCCTATTAGAGGGAAAACTATACATTCAGGTTGTTGGATTTGGGGTCACACTCTGCTGGTTACCGGTTATCAGGATCACCCAGGATTGTCTCAGATGTAAGGTGTGGAAAGGTAAGCTGACATTTACCATGAGTTCCATTGAAAACAAAAGAGTTTAGTGACCACGGCCTCTAAATTCAAACCTGCAGGGCATTATACTTGGTGGTCAATACAGCACGATCATGGTCAAGAATTCTGCAACTATTTGAAGGAGTATGAAGCCTTCAAGTTTAGAGCAAATTTGACCTAACTTCAGATAGAATTATTACCAATCCTTTTTTTTCTCCCTAGAACTACACTCTATGGCATTCTTCTTTTGTTTTTGTTTTTTAATGTTTATTTATTTCTGAGAGAGAGAGAGAGAGAGAGAGAGAGAGAGAGAGAGAAAGGGAATGGGAGACACAGAACCTGAAGCAGGCTTCAGGCTCTGAGCTGTCAGTGCAAAGCCCGACATGGGGCTCGAACCCTCAAACCATGAGATCATGACCTGAGCCAAAGTCGGCCGCCTACCTGACTGAGCCACCCAGGTACCCCTATGGCATTCTTTTACAGACATTCAGAGAAATTTGTTCTGAAATAGACAAGTAATTACTTTCTAGTTTGTACATTAAAGGTTACAAAGATTTCCCTCTTGAACAGATATTTATCAAAAGAAGATGGAAAAGTGGCCAATAAGCATCATCAAACTACCCAACATCATTAGTTATTAGAGAAATACAAACTAAAACCACATTGACATCCCTACTACAACTACTAAGATAGCTAAAATTAAGAGGACTGACAAGACCAAACATTGCTGAGGGTAGAGTAAAACTGGAATTCTTTTACATTGCTAGTGGGAATTAACAATGGTGCAAAGCTGGATGAAGAGTCAAGGACTAAGGTGACCTTGGAGACTGTCAACCAAACCAGCTTCCAATCCTCGTGGCTTTCTGCCATGCTTTTCTTTGCTTAGTCGGCCCCCAAATGTGCTCAATGCACTGAAATAGGTCACCTGTAGGCAGAATGTTGGCAAAATGCAATGCTGAGTCCAGGCTTTGCCTTGGTGAACTTTGCTCATCAGTGATCCATCTGGGAAGCCAGTGTTCTTCCCCTTCTTCTCTTTCATGTTCTCAGAACAATAATAACAAAGTCAAAAACGACTCTCTCAAGTTCTAGTGGGTTCACTCTCCAACTGGTCCTGGGAAACTGGACTTGCTAGTAAACATGAGTGAATAGTTACTTTAAAATTTCAGTAGGTTGAAAAAAATTTCAGTGGGTTGAATGCCAGTGTCATATGAATGCCATCTTCCCCCCCACCTCCAGGAACTGAGAGCAGTCTACACAGCACACAAGTGTTTGCAGGGGGCGGACAGGAAATACGCTGCTGCAGGGAAGATGTACAGCCCGCTGCACCCCTACTTACTCAGAGCTCATGATCTAGACAGGTGGGGCAGGCACAGGGTCCTGGCTGGCTGGTCACATTCACAGGACTGCACCAGGGAGCTGGACCCCAGGTGGTCAGCACTGCCCTTCTGAGACCACCCACCACCATCATGCCCAACTTGTTCCTTGTTCTTTTTCCAGGAGGCGGTGAGACACTCACCTGCTCATGGAAGCGACCTTGATTTCTCTTTATCCTGGTAACACATACATAATAAAAGTGACCCCTTTAACCATTTTCATTTAGTGCAGTCACATTATTATGCAAATGTCACCACGATCCATCTCCAGAACATTCCTCATTTCAAACTGAACTCTGTCCCCATGAAATACTAACTCCCCACTCACTTTCCTCCCAGCCCCTCAGTTTCAACTGTGATGAGGATAATATTTTTGGAAGGTTTATTTATGTTCATTTTTATTTACTTTCTTAGATGTAACCTGCCCGTGATTCAACCAGAAGCATTCATTGCCTAGGGAAGGATTAGGAGTAGTAAAGAAGAAATGTAAATAAAAGTCAAATGTTCCAACTTTAGCTTCCAAAACCAGATTTTGAGCTCCTGTCTTTCAATAAAAAGCCAGGCTTTATAGAGAGAGACAGACTGTTCTAAATGCCAGAAGCTCCTATCTTTGGTGGGTACCTAGGATATACTGACTCATGCTTAGTTTGTCTTCCACTGTTCATCTTTAGATGAAAGAAGTCAGCAAACAGCATCATTACTGTGTTAACAAATGTTTACTTGGCTGGGGTACCTGGGTACTTCAGTTAGTTGAGCATCAGACCCTAGATTTCTGCTCTGGTCATGATCTCATGGTTCCTGAGTTCGAGTCCCGTGTCAGGCTCTGAGCTGACAGCACGGAGCCTCCTTGGGATTCTGTGTCTCCTTCTCTCTCTGCACCTCCCTTCTCATGCTCTCTCTCTAAGTAAATAAAAGAATACACAAAACAAAAGACAAACAACAAATCCAGGTGTCTATGTGATCTGGAAGGAAAGACAGGGATGGGAAGTTCAGGCAGGAATATGAGCACTCTTATGAATTAAAACCTGCTCTTCCCATTCTCCATCCTCGAGTCTATGGAATAGAGACGCACTGACCTTTGTGTTTCATGACAGGGCCATGGTCTGACATGTGTGTGACTCCAGGTTTTCTCCTAACACTGAGATCTGTTACATGTTTCAAGAGCAGCCAGAATCACTGGTCTTCCCAAAGTGAGGCCCTGCCTGCGAACACAGGGTGAGTTTTATAGTGTCAGGGGATGGGATCCACGTGGCCACGAAATATTACATGGGCAGGGGCCTGTGGGGCTTTCTCTGCATTTCTGACCTGGGCCGGTTCACCCCTCCTTAGGCAACCTGGTGGTCCCCCGCTCCCGGGAGGTCACCATATTGATGCCGAACTTAGTGCGGACACCCGATCGGCATAGCGCACTACAGCCCAGAACTCCTGGGCTCAAGCGATCCTCCTGCCTCAGCCTCCCGAGTAGCTGGGACTATAGGCGCACACCACCGCGCCCGGCTGCATTTCTATATACAACACAGAACAAACGCTTAGGGACAAATAATACAATAAAAAGCTTTAGAGCCCCAACTGCCCACAATGATCTCTGATCACTAATGATGACCACTGGATGATATCTTTAAGATTAAATTATTCAGGGGTGCCTGGGTGGCTCAGTCAGTTGAGCATCTGACTTTGGTTCAGGTCATGATGTTATGGTTCATGAGTTAGAGCCCCATGTCAGGCTCTGTGCTGACAGCTCAGAGCCTGGAACCTGCTTCAGATTCTCTGTCTCCCTCGCTCTCTCTCTCTGCCCCTCCCCTGCTCATGCTGTCTCTCTCTGAAAAACAAATAAACACTTAAAAAATTAAAAACAAGATTAAATCATTCAAAGGAGAGAAATATCCATTATTTTAAGACTCTAACATTCTGCATTTAAAAAAATTTATTCTTTTTTTTATGGCATTACAATGTTTTAGAAGTGTTTTTTTGTACTTTGATGGTGACAACAGTAGGCAGCTATGCTGTTCCTAAGTGGTCTTACTTTGGAAAATAGTTTCAGTCCCCCATGTTCTTCATGAAATCCGACTATTCCATGAAATTTCCAAAGCATGGGAACCACTGACACACAGTAGGGCTGATCAGCATTCAGGAGTCAGGAAATGAGGCTCATCTTCATTGGAAAATGGTATCAGGCTCTAGATTTTGGAAGCAAAGAGTGGTAACATTTATTTCTTATTTTGAGGACAGAATTCTTACCAAAATGGTGAAGGAAACCTAATCAAGCCTGAAGTCTATCATTGTCCTGTTCATGGGGGATAATTTAATGTCACCTGGAAAAAGCAATCAGATAAAGCCACAAATCTGAACATTCTACAAGATAACCAGTTTTGCATGTTGGCTCTGGGGCTGGGTATGCTCTACATGGAGGGGTCTTTAACGGCATCCCCACTATTACAGCCCCTGTTGTCTGATAAGACCCCCCAGTGCTTTCCCAATGGGAGGGCGGGCAGGGCTCAGCCGGACAGCAGGCTCCCAGGCACAGAGAGGTCAGGAGGCTGGAGAAGTGGGGACCTTGGCCGGGTGGCAAGGGAGCCTCACACAGAGAAGAGCCCAGAACACTAGTGAGGCTGCATCCCCAGCAAGGGGAGCCCTCAGAGGATCTCAGCCCCTCAAACCAGACAGAGAAGGACGTGGACCCCCACAGACTGGCTAATAGTGTTGTCAGTTAAACGAGCATTCAAATGAGTCAGCAGGTGAGAACTCCATGTGTCAGAAAACCCTGCAGCTTAGATATGAAAAAAACCCCCAAACATGACGGAAGTACCTGGGATTTGAAACCAACCCTAAAAATGTGTGTGGCATTACCAAGAATGAGTTTAAAGCCAAAAGTTCTAAACTATCAATAACTATAACTACATTCTTAACTAACGTATTTTGTCTTTCATGGTGGGGGAATGATTGAGCTTTCTTCCCATTCTGTTCAGAGTGATATTGTAAAAGCTCTTATATGTACCAAAAAATGAGGTAAGAAAGTATCGTAAGTTGTATCAACACTTAATTAATGAAATAATGTTTTCTGGGGGAAGGAAAACCAGCAGAGAGAACACGAATGCACTTTTTTACTCAGCAATCAATCCTTTTCTCTAGGATTTTAAGCACGTGACTAAAGCCTCCCCCCTCCAAAGTTTCATGTCCAATCCAAAATACAGGGGAAAAATGTGCATGAAGATGTTCACTCCAGCTTTATGTGTAATAGAGAAATGACTGAAATATTCATGATGGGGACAGGTTAAGTCAACAGGGATATGACAACACTACTGGTGTCATGCAGCCATTAAAACTGTACTTTCTGAAGAGTTTCCCGTGTGAGGACTGGTCACAGAATCACATGATTCACAGGAATCGCTCTCGGGTGACTGGCCTTCCCTTCTTGGAAGACAGAAAGATTATCTTCCGCACTGGCTTCCGTGTAACCCGAGGACTCTGCAGGACCCCGTGGGGCTCACACAGGGGCGGGGATGGCGGGGAGTTGGGGGGCAGAAGACAGTACTCACCCTGCTCTGTGAGTCTCCCTAACTGTGGGGAACAGGCACTCGTGGATGAATCGGTGAGGGTCATGGCTCTTGGCCAGGAGAACAGGTCACCAGAGCCAGAGAATCCTATATCTCATGAAACACAGACACAAATATACACACACTTAAACACAACACACACATACACACACATTTATAGACAAATACACATGTATGCATACACACTTTCATGCTACACATATATATATATGCACAGTCATCACACACACACTCAACACACACACACACACACACACACACACACACTACATTACCATACAAATACTTAGCACAGAAGAATAATGGATCCCCAGGTGTGGGCAGATGTCCTGGCACTTAGTCTGAATTGTTAGTAATTGATGGCACAATTTTGTCTAAATCACTAAACCCTCTGTTTCTAGATCTTAAATGTGAGGTTGAAGCAGACCATCTGTAAGTCTCTTTCAGTTGTAAAACTGATTTCAGAGGGATAAGACACATCATCCACCAAAAGCTGACCTCAGTCCCCTCTTGCCCCTGACAGGAGTCCCGCAGGCTGGAGTCACAGCCTTGGGCACCCAGCCAGGCCCCCTCACCAAACATCAGCCCCAAGAGGGAAGGGCCATCTCAGGGGAACCTCTGCTGTAGAAACTTGTGCAACTTCTTTCCTGCCCCTCCTCCCCATGCCCACACTCTTCACCCTTTTGGAGCAAAGACTTGGCCCTGTGAGCAATAGTCATGACCAGTAAGCATCCGAGGCTAGGGTTCTGGGAGATTAGCAGCTGTCCCCTGGGCCATTTCTCGCTCTTGCCACACACATTTCCAGAGGTGCCCATGAGAGGGGACTGACCACTCCTTAAAACCTCTTCCAGGGGCTCCTCCCTGGCCATCCCTCCTCCAGGGTGTTCAGAGGGGAATTGCGCTCCCATCCTTGTCCTGGCTCATGTCTGGAAGCTGCTGAGTCCCCAGCCTGAGGGGGTTGTGGCTCCAGCCTCTCAGCAGCATGCAACTTTTGGTTGCAAAGCTAAAGTCTGCTCTGACCCTGAGGTGGCCAGCCAAAGCACAGGTACAATCCTTGAAAGTAGCCCCCAGAGCCAACTTTTCAGGCACTGTTGACTTGAGCCTGGTGACCCCCCTGGGTGACCAGGCACATGGGCGAACCTGTCTCTGTGCCCTTTTGTGAGCCTGGGGCTGGCACTCACGATACCTGCTCAGCCATGGTCTGGAGACAATAAGTATGATAACCGCGCACCTAATAAACAGTTCGGCTCAGTTAAGTCCCCAAGAATCCAGAGTCCGGACAAGACTATGGTGCCATCCCACATATGGATTCAAACTGGAAAAAAAAAATTGAAAAACAAAATAGAAAAGTGGCCAAATCAAATTCTTATCTTTTTCCTATAATAAGCACTTTAAAGATTTTTTTTTGAAATAACAAATACCAAATTCTTCCAAACAGCAATCTATCATTTTTTTCTATCCCCCCACTCCACCGCACTTTAGAGCCCTGTCTTCTGGACGCACTAAACACAGTAGGTAATCATGCGTGTTCCTCCGCAAGCTTAACTGTTAGGGAATATTGTTAGGTTTCAGCTTCATGTTTTTAAATCTCCTTTTCTTAAAATTGTGGTAAGAGAGACAGAACATAAAATCACTCACTTTAACGATACCTCCCTGCAGCGTGCAGGGGTGGTGACTATATGCACAGCATCCGTCTCCAGAACAGTTTTCACCTTGGAAAACTGGAAATACATTCAACTCGTCAGGAAGACATTCCATTTCCAGGCTCAGCTCTCCTGATGTCCCTGTGGGTTTTATAGCCTGGCTGCCATCTAGGGGCTGTTTATGGAGGAACAGCCAGGCTGGCCCTTCCTCTTGGAGGGGCTTTTCCAGGGTCACACCATGACCAAGGGCAGGCCACCCCAAAATGTGCCACTTTGGTGTATTGGTTACAATAAATAAAAGTTACGCAAGAGACAGCCTGTACAAGAAGGGCACTCAGGGCCTCCCCGTGCCCCTGAGAATGGGAAAGAACTCTGGCTGTGAGAGACACCCTCCCTGTGCCAGGAAATAGAGATATTCTCGTCACCAGAGCCCAGAAGGCCGTATCCACAACCCTGCTACTTTTTCCCAAATCTCAACCAGCCCAAATTCCGTTCAGAATTCCTTACTAATTGAAGCTCCCGGAGTTAGCTTTTCCTGATCCTCACAGATCCACTCTCTCTCTCAAAAGTAAAAAAAAAGTAGAGAAGTAGAAAAACTGCACCTCGGTCATTTCCGTAGTTCCCGGCCTCACGATTGGGCCTCAGTGTGCACATAATTGAACTTTGGTTTTCTCTCTTGTTAATCTGTCTGGTGTAAATTTAATTATTAGTCCACCCTGGTGAACTTGAGGGTGGAGAAGAATTTTTCCTTCCCGTCAAGGGTTCAGTAAGACCAGGGTAGACTCAGGACACTAGGGGGAGCCGATCAGTTTCGACATTTCAGTGAATCCTGTAGTTGTAATGATACCCCTTTCTGCAAACTGTCCGCCAGAATTCCCACCCACAGTTCTGATTCGTTTTGTGAAAGGTGGGGAATCCAGGTTTCTGAACACATCAGAGCCACAAAAGTCTGTCACCACTCCATAAAAGCTTGGGGTCCCTGGGAAGCTCCTGTCCATAAGGAGACCTCAGGCACCGCAGGGCAGCCCAAGGTGGACTTTGTACCAACAGGCAGCACAGCACAGAGAACACGTTCCCTGTGCATCTCACATCCACGCTCAGAGCAATGGTTCCATGAGAGGCTTTTCTTTCTGGCCCTCATGCAGGGGGTGGAGCCGGCTACCCACAATGGGACTTCGCCAGACAGTTCCAGTCTCACCAGAATTCATGTCCCTGAAGACCCCAAAAGTCCCCAGGAATGCCGGCCACCACCTAATCCCAGGATGTGGCACTGAGCTCAGTCGCCCATAATCTCTTCAGATCTGGGTCGTAATGATTCTTACTATGGCTTCAACATTTCAGGAGCCCAGGTGGCCCAGATCCTTAAGAACACTGGCACCTGCATAAAACAAGAGTACAAAGATTTGCAGCACTTTGTGTTTTTTTAATGTTTATTTATTTTTGAGAGGGAGAGAGCACGAGCGGGGGAGGGACAAAGAGAGAGTGGGACAGAGGATCCAAAGCGAGATTCAAACTCACGAACTGTGAGATCATGACCTGAGCCAATGTTGAATGCTCAACTGACTGAGCCCCCCAGGTGCCCCAGTACTTTGTTTTTATTTGTCCAGCATCCTGCCTCTGCCTATTTCTCCTATTAACACAACTCCCTTCTCGGGGAGAATGGCTACTTTCCTCACCTTGACCCAGGGTCCCCGGGGCCAGGCCCTTGCAGAACTCCACCTCCCTTCCCTCCGTGTTTTGTGTAGGGCTGCTCTGGGACCCAAGGTTGCCCCAGTCACATCCTTCTCTGAGATTTTACATACAGGTGATACCAGAGACTTACTCTGTGCCTGGGGGTTTCAGTGGCCTGGTGTCATGTCACTCCCCTGTGACACTCTTTGAAGCAGGAGAGAGTGAAGTGGCCACTCTGGACAGAGGTGACACAGGATAAACGCGTCTACTTTTGTAAGGTGACCACAGCTTCGATCTCAGTGCCATCCTTTTCAGGCGTGTCTATGTAGCTTTTAGTTTTATTTCATTCATTTATTTTCCTAATGTAACTAGACCATGTTTATTGTGGACAATTTGGAAAAATGGAAATGAGCCCCACAGAGAAAATCATTACCGTTTTAATCTTTTTCCTTCCAAACGTTTTTCTTTGTCAATGTATTTTTAAAAAGTCTTGAGGTTTTACTAAATGCAGGTTTTGTCACTGAGTGCTTCCATGCAGGTCAAAGCTGGCATTTCCAATACATGGCCTGGGCCACGGGCTCTGTCCGGAAGGACAGAAGATACGCGTCTTTGGCAGTAGGTTTATCTCTTACTCCTGTGGGTTGGTCCCCGCACCTCTGTACAGACAGAGGAACCTCCCCACAGGCCCGGGGCGGCACTCAAGGACTCCAGTGGTGTTTGGGTCACCCAAGGACAACAGAAGGGATTCCCTTCTTCAAGTGACAACAGTGTGAAAACCATCCGGGCTCCTCCTGCTTCCCCCTACCATCCCCAACTTTAGTACTAATGCCCCCCCCCCCCACAATGAGCCAGCTGTTTCCACACGGGAGTTTAGGTTAACTGACTTTCTGGACTTCAGTTTGGTTTGCCCTGCCATGTGGGGTTTTGGTGACTGAAGAAAAAAACAGAATAAAGGATTCCTTTTGAATTAAAGACCAACAATCAAATGCAACAAGCAATAGTTTATTTATATTTTTAAAAAAAGAAAAGAAAAAAAAGAGAACAGAAAAGAAAAACCAACATCTTTTTACTACATTGTATAGATTAAGTAAAAATACCTGTATTCATATATATGTATATACATAATGCATATATATATATATACACACATATACACACATGTAATGTAACATTAAAATTACACGCTTCTCAGGACAGAAGAATTAGGACGTGTTCCCTCACTTCAACCTAAAATCACCGCAGGAAATCTCGCTTCCTCGCATTCTTTGTCGGACTTCACAGACAGGAAGTCATCGAACCAGGATCTACATGTGAAAACCATCTGCTCCGCGCAAATGACAGCGGACTGCCACCGAGCAGGAGTCAGGGGTCTGCTGAGTCCTCCCGCAGACCTTCCTTTCCTGCAGCTGTGTCACCTTCTACCTGAGATGAGCGGGAATGATCAGCGGACACTCTGCGGGTTCCGCGTGGACGCGCAACGTTGACGTTTACACAAGAGCAGCAAGGACGTGTCTTACCATGAAAACAACACTGTGTGTGAAATCACTCTAGAAGAGGATTCCTTCCTCCCCTTTCCGTGTGAAATGAAACACAAAAATTTCTGGAAAAACCACAACTCAGGGGGGAGCACCTCAGGCGGTGATCAGCAGACAGCAGGGGACAGAGAGGGAGCGTTCCCTGGATGGTCTCAGACACAGCCTCTTCTGCAAAGGCCTCACACGTTGTCTGTTTGTCAGTCAGACAGCGGGATTCCACACATGGGAGTCTGTCCTACAAATATCAAAGGGATAAGACGAGGACATGGTCTGACAAGGAAAAGACTATAAGAAACACATTTGGGATACATGTGCTTTTTTTTTTTTTTTTTTTTAGGACAATTCATACAGTAGTTAAAAAAATTTCATTGAAAAGTTAGGAATTCCAGTAAAATTATCAGTAAGAAGCAAGGTGCTGGCGGATGAGAGATGATCTAGGACACAGGGAGGAGGGATACTGGCTTCTCAATTGGCCAAAGGACAGGCTGTGGTCTGCTCTGTAACTACAAAGACCGTTCACACACAGTGGAATGTGTGGGAGGAGGGAGGTAGTGGCAGAGAAACTGGTGAAGCAGGAGGGAGGGCGGGGACCTTCAGGATGTGGGCACAGGGAGGGATGCCAGAATTTCTGCCGGGACTATGGGCTGCATCCCCCTGCTCTGCAGTCCGAAGACACCCTGCCCAAGCCAAAGGCTGCCCTCACCGGGACACGACGGAGCTGATGGAATTATAAGATGTGCCACTGTTACAGCTGGAGTCATAGGCCTCCTGGCCATTGCCATCGAGGTTGATTTTGAACACTGAGGACGCCTTCAGTAGAAAGTCTGCTGCGTCCCGACGCCCCAGCTCCCGCAGTTTGGACATGAGGACGCCGACCGTGCTCTCGGGGTAGGAGGCCCATTCCCGGAGCAGAGCGTGGACCGGGCTTGGGAGGAACTCCTTGGAAGCCCCGTTATTGGTGTTGTACTTTGCCACAAGGTCGGGGAGACCCAAGTTCATGGCCAGAAGGCACCAGTCCTTCCCCATGGGGTCGGGCGGGTCCAGCAGACGACACAGTTTCCTCCGGGTCAGGAGGTTCAGATCTGATGCATGGATGTCCATCCCTAGGCTGGCCTGTGAATACACGTCATGACACCCAAAGCACATGATGCTGCTGAAGCTTTCCTTGTACCCGCCCATGGTGTTAGTCAGCGAGGTCTCCTTCAAGGTCTGCGCCCGGAAGAAGTCCCGTGGCTGGTAGATCATGACAGGCTCATGGTGCTCCCTCAGCTGCTGGGGGCTCAGGTAATGCTTCACTGTCAGCAACCCTGGGAGAGTGGTGGCCATGACGTTCTCCATGGTGCTGCACACGGAGTCCAGGAGGAGGCAGCACTTTATCTTTTCCGTCTCCAGCCCTCGCACCTGCACCTCAATGCCCTGGCCGTGGTTGACCAGGAGCACCAGCAGCTCGGCCCCGCGATTGGCAATCTTGCAGCCATTCACCCAAAGGCGGATGTCCGCATCTCCCTCGGTGCTCTGCTGGTGGATCCACCGACAGAGGTTCACCTGGACCTTGTGAAAGATGCCACATGGGAAGGGGGTGAGGTGTTCCACGGGGACGATACGCACGCCCCCGTAGACCCTCCCCTCATCCTCCTCATCTGTCCAGGAGCGGTGGAGGTTGTCAGTCTTGATGAGGGCAGGGATGTCCACCATGGTCCCGCTGCTCAGGTCCCGGGCACAAATGTCCATGGCATCTAGGATCTGCAGCAGCTCCTCCACATCGCTGTCAGGCACCAGGCGCTGAACGTCCTCCACAGTGTAGCGGCCCCGGTAATGGTGCAGGGCCCGTGGGGTCTCCACGGACAGCAGCTTCCCCAGGACATTGGTGCAGAGCCAGCGGGGGTCCAGGAGTAACACGTCCTGGACCGTTTCACTCTGCATGATGTTGATCTGCCAGAAGGGACAACAGGAGGTCACACAAGGGAACACAGAGGGCCAGAGGCACCAGCTGTTCAGAGCACTGAAGGAGGTGAGCAATGATAAAATCTGTGCGCATGTTGCAAAAAACGACCCAGGGCATTCATGGATCTCAGAAATCAAACACTGAGCCAAAACGCCAGCTTGAGAAGGTCATAAGAGAGATTCTGAAAGGACTACCTTTGACTTTTTAAAAAAAGGTCAAGGTAATAAATTCAAAGACAAAAAAGAGAGAGAGATGGCAGGTAAATGCAATGAGTAAATTTTGACGGGGCTCTACATCCCGAAATACACGAATAAAAGAGAAATTATTGGGACAAGTGGCAAACACTGGAGAGCGAACTATACATTCAATAACAAGGTCACATCTATGTGCTTCTGGGATGTGATCATTGTATGGTTATCCTCAGCACTCCATCTTGTTCACGTCCACTCGCTGACGCCCTCGGCTACGGGTCCCCGGGGCTCTTGGAGACTGATATACCTACCTTAGACGTGCCCGACACCGCCAGGAGGGTGAGAAGCTGGCTTTGCCCCGCCCCAACCCCGGTAGATTTGTTAAAGATAACAAAGTCTCTCCCTTTCCTGACACACAGGTGTAGCCAGGAGATCTAATTCGATGTTAGAGGTCAGTAAGTTGCACACGGACTCTTTGATCTCACCGCACTGCCCTTCTGTGCAACCCTCGCTCTATCACATCTGTAGACTAACGTCCAGACTTTGTGGAGAACAGCAGCACAGCAGGATCATTGCCTGCCATATCTCCCCGGTTAGGAAGTTACCCCAATTAAAACTGTGTAAACTATAAGGAGTCACCTGCTCTGTTTTTCTGGTCTCAATGTGGGGGATACTTGACTGTCCGTCCTCCACCCTGTAACAGTGGGAAAACACCCCGCTGCTTAGGAGATCCAGGCTAAAGTACTGAGGGGTGAAATGTCAGGATATTTGCAAAATAAATAAGTAAATAAATAGAAGAGAAAGAGACAAAGCCCATGGAGCAAAATGTAAACAACTGGTTAATTTAAGTGTGAAGTAGATGAAGATTCTTTGAGCTACTCCTGCAACTTCCCTAAAGGCTTGAGATTTTTCAAAGAGAGATTCAAACTGTGATATGAGTCCACGATATAAAATTTTAACACGCATAGGAGAAAAGGTCTGGAAAGCACCCTGGAGAGGGCAGAGAGGAAGGAGACTATAGTAGATGGCCAGAGGAGACTTGGAGCTTACCTGACCCCTTTATTTCTTTAGAAAGCAAAAGCCTGAAAGAAAGAAATATGACAAAAAGCAGAGACAACTTTGGTCTCTTTGCAACACTCACCCTCCTCTCCTCCCTCCCTGTTCAGGGCCAGGTCTACACACAGTGCTGACCCAAGGGACACTCTGTTCTCACACGGAGTCTGAGGCTCTTCACTGTTTGTACCAAGAGTACTTTCTGGTCCACACTCCGGTGACAGCTTTGAAACACCCTCTGCATATGATTCTGTTCAAACCGGTCCCTAGGTTGACAGTTCCTGGAGGGTAGAGCATCTATTTCTTGATAAGGCATTTGGTGGGGACATCATCTGCAGTTCAACCCTGGGCACTGCCGTCCCCTCAGGATCACGGGAGACAGGCTGAGACACTGGCCACACTGGAGGAGGTTAAGGGGACAGATGACTAAGGGCAGTGAGGGATCCGGGAGCAGAAACAGGCATCATGAGGATAAGTGGTGAGATGTGCATAGGACTCGGGCCTTCCTCACTAGCAGGCAGTAATAGCACTGGGGGAGAGGCTGGTGGCCAAGCAGAGGGGGCCACCTGACCGATATCTCCCTTCCTTACTCCTACCATCAAGTCTTCACTTCATCACTCACTGAAGTCTCAAGGGCGGGGAAATCTACCAGGCAGAGAGAGAAGGAGACGCAGAATCCGAAGCGGGCTGCAGGCTCAGAGCTGTCAACACGGATCCCCATTTGGGGCTTGAACTCACAAACCGTGAGATCTCGACCTGGGCCAAAGTCAGATGCTAAACCGACAGAGCCACCCAGGCACCCCAAATTCAATGACTTTAAAGTACTGCTGGAGAGGTCTATAGATTACTGGTAGTTTCAGTGAAGTTCAGAGGCTCATGCTGTCACTGCATGACACTCTAGTTCAGTTGTAATTTCAGTTGTAATTTCAAGTCTCTATGATTTACACGCACTGGCCTCAAGTCAGAGGTGGGACTGAGACTGCACAGGAAAGAAGCTCCTGGGGTCTAAAAATCTCAGAACTGCTTCTGGGCTTTCACGTTCAGAACTGCCTTTTATGGCCCGGACTAGCCTAAACTGTCCCCGGATGTCACAGGACAGAGGGACACAAAGGCCAGCTCCCCTCTCCCGGGATGCAAATAGAACAGCGATCTGGATGCCACCTGAGTGGGAGCAAAGATTCCCATTTCTGGGAAAGGCTGTCATTTCTGGGGACACTGCTTGCTGGGCCTTAGTGTCTCTGGACAGGCTCTTGTCATTGCCTTTTCTGGACCATCTGTGAACCCAGGAGTCTGTGTGGAGCAGATAACAGCCCAGGCCAGAGGCTGCAGGAACCACAGCTAAGCAACAGACGCCCCCGGAGGAGAGGAGAGGCCCAGATGCCCAGTGTGGTAGAAACTGTGCTCCCTGACACAAGCTGGAAAACAAACGCATCAGAAGAAAACCAAACACCAGCTCTTAGGGTGCATGGGAGAGCAGAGAACCACAGTTCAGAAGATCACCGAAGCCTCTGTGATTGCCACATGTTTGGATATATTATGGGTCATCGGGCAGTTTCCACTCTGCCTCTCACGGCTCAAACCACCTTCACAGTGGGGACAGAAACCAATCTCCCGAGCCCCTCCCAGACCCCTGCCTGGTCTCCAGCCCCCTACCTCGCCAGCACTGTGGAGCTGCTGGGCTATGCGCCTGAGATCCCCCTCTCTGGCCAGGGGGTTCAGCTGGTCTTGCACATCGTACACGAACTGCTGCAGTGACATCAGTTGGTTGGGCCCGTTGAGCTTCCTCCAGGAAGGCAGCGTGGAGATGATCTTCTCACACAGGTGGGTCATCGGAGGGCAGACCTAGGACACGCAGCACAAGACAGGTCAATTTGCAGCTGAGGGGACTCCCTTGGAGATGGTAGAAAGCTTGGCGCTCTTTCCTGCACTATTGCAAAAATACTTCGCATGAGTTAGTGCTTTTTGGTTGGGTACCGGGCGGTTCTTTTGTTAAAGTGTTGCCTCTAAACAAAATCCATTTGCGAGGGTAAAATGGTATGGATGCTTTCATTTCTTCTTCCTTTTTTTTTTAACATTTGTTTATTTTTGAGAGACAGACACAATGTGCATGGGGGAGGGGCAGAGAGAGAGCAAGACACAGAATCCAAAGCAGGCTGCAGGCTCAGAGCTATCAGCACAGAGCCCGACGCGGGGCTCGAACTCATGAACTGGGAGATCACGACCTGAGCCGAAGTCGGACGCTTAACCCACTGAGCCACCCGAGCACCCCATGGATGCTTTCATTTCTATTGCTAATGATTAAACAGGTGGCAAGGCTTCACAATAATGCTCTTGGACTCAATCACAGTGTTCCCCAACTCCTAAAGTTGTGTGCCCCCTCCCCCCTCCTCGGGAGTGACTGTTTCAGCCAGATGATGGTTAATTTTATGAGCAAAGGAAGAGGAAAAGAGATGAACTGTCATCAGCAATACTGTAGTGGGTTTTTACCAGTATATTAAGTATTTGTGGGATTGCTGTGGAAATACTATTTCAAATTAGACTAATTCTTGGTAATTGGCTTGAAACAGCTTTCTTTTTTCGTAATTTGTTAAAATTCTTATTTGAGTATAGTTGACATGCAAGGTTACATGTGTTTCAGGCATGCAACACAGTGATTGGACAAGTCCGTAGGCTATGCTGGGCTCACCACAAGTGTAGCTATGGCACCTCCCACTATTACAATGCCATTGACTAGATTCCCTGTGCCTTTTATCCCTGTGACCTATTCATTTCACAACTGGAAGGCTGTATCTCCCACCCGCCTTTACCCATTTTGCCCATCCCCTCACCCCCCTTGAAATAGGTTTTTAATCTTTTAATTTGATGAAATAAATCATCTATGTGACAGGCCCATATAATCCGCACACCATCCTAATTAAAAACAAAAACAAAAACAAAAACAAAACCAACCGCTGCTCTACATCATTAACCAGGCAGTCTCTTCTCGAATCCCACCTTTATGTCAGCTAAATTCCACTCCCTGTTTCTAAAACAAAGTTCCCAAGGATAAAGGCAGTCTGTGGTGGGTTCTGCCTGCTTGGCCTCAGGAATTGAGGGTTGGGGTTGGGAAGCAGACAATCTCACCACACCTCAGCTCAAAACTTCAGGGAAGCCCTACAGCCTATCATAGAGGCCCTAACGCCACCACCACCAGGTGGGGAGGTGCTGGTCCTTCACAGACCTCTGTCCCAGATCACTGGCCACTGCTCTCTGCGACTGGCTTCCTCTGAGCTCCCCCAGACTACTCCCCACTCACCCTCTATGCCATAGTGGGGCCCCCATCAGAAGGCAGGGGCCAGGCAGGCTTCAGGAGAGCCCAGAGTTTTCTTGAAGATTCCAAAAGCACGTCTGGAACTGGAGCCTGGTGCTGTGAATGGGGGCATTTCCCAGCAGAGAAGGAGTAAGCTGTAACTGGAGGGGCCACTCCCCACCCAGGAAGGATGGACACAGCCTCCTCATCTACACGCAGGCTGGGGCAGCAGGAACTTTCCAGGGAACATTTTGCCCTTGGAGGTGTTTATCCTTTCTCATCAGTTGGGGAGAACTTTTTGAATATTATAGATTAGAAACTTACGTGTCAGAGGCACTGAGAGTAATTTTTCCAGCCGATTTCTCCTTTTAACTTTGTTTATGGAGTTTATTTGCCAGAAAAGAAATTTTAGCTTTTGTAATGTCAAATAGCTATATTTTCTGCGAAAACTTCTAGGGTCCTCGATATTGCCGAAAGGGTTTTCCAAAGCACAATCAAGTTATTTTAAATACACATTCAAGATACTGCTGTTTTTTGTTTTTTGTTTTTTTTTCTTTTTTACATTTATATGTTTGAATCCACCCACAATCTATTCTGGGGATTTGTAGTGAAAAGAATTCAATCTCACTTCATTCTAGACTAATAGCCAGTCGTGTCAGATCACTGATGAAATAAACATCTTCCCCCAAACTGAAATAACACCTTTGTTTTCTATTAAATTTCTGTAGATGTTGTGCTTTACTTCTGTATTCACTAATTTATTCCATCTATTGGTTTCTTGATTTTGGATTTATTAGTTACACAGCCTTTACAATATGCCTTATTTATCCTTCCGCTGAAATTTTAAGACAAAACACCCAATTTCCTCATTCCCATGAGTTGCTGGCCGGTACCGGACTAAGTTTATATAACTTGCGAAAATGAAACGTTGAGTAAGATCTTGCCCTCCACGAGCACATTTCAGTTCGTTTGAGTATCTATTACTTTATGTCCTTCAACAAATCTTGCTGGTGACGGTTCTTCTATTGTTCTGCATTTTCTAAGCATTTCACAGTAACTCACTTCTGGGCAGTTTTTATGATTTGTAAAAGGCAATGTCACTTATAAACTAACCATTAACACCGTCAGAATCCCATATGCTCTAAGGTGGGGCCCTCGCTCCTAACTTCCCTCATCTCCTGGCCACGTCCTTGCTTCTCACTTTTCATTCCTTGTTGTAGACCAGTGGGACACAAACACAGCCATGCATCCGCCTCGTGCTGGGTCCCCTGAGAACCGAATCTAACCAAGAGGAGCACGAAGAGGCCAGCTCCGGGGTGACTGGATGGTGTGGGCAAAGGTGGAGCTACCGCCTCTCCAGCACACTCACCGAGACAATCTGGCTCCGAATGTCTTGCAGGTGACTTCGCAGTACCTTCATGTCCTTAGAGCCCGATGCGCCGGCATCCAGAACAAACAGCTTGTTTGAAATGTGAAGATCGTTCCCAAACCTAAGGGAAGGGCAGTGGCCTCATCAGGGTGATGCGGTCTCACCAGGTGTCACCATGGACACCAGGCTCCTGTATAGCTGATCTGAAGCCAGAATGTCCTGGTGACTTTGCAGAGGCTGCCCCCTCCCCACTGTCCACTGGCTGGTCATATTACGGTGGTGTGAGGCCTGGGACCCCTGAGCTCCCAGTCCTATGGATGGGGGGGGGGTGGCTCAGGTTGCACAAATTGGCAGGGACACAGTATGGGAAGACTTCAGGTCCCCTGATGCAGCACAGGTGAGGCCCATGCTCTCACCTCGGATGCTGGGAGGACGGAGGCCACTACAGAGGGACGGGTAAGAGCAGAGGGTAGGCATGAAGGCCACTCCCTCAATGGAAAATACTAGCATGAGCCTTCTTTTTCCTATCAGGAGGACAACAGGGAAGTGTCTGCATTAGATAAACCAATAGTTTGTGTTACTGGAGGATTATATAGAGATGCAGCTTCAACGTTTTTTGGCCAAACATGAAGTAAAACCACACGTTTCTACACCGTGACCCATGCACGTTCATACTGCTCAGTGAAACAAAAGTTTTCCATAAATGCTTGCCAGGAAAGGCACTCTGGTATTTTCCCCTCCTGTCCATCCCACTTTCGTGACCAGGTCAGGACCCCCAGGTGACTGTCACGAGCCCCTGGTGAGTGGCAACTTAGACTTTGAGAAGTACTGCTCGGTGGTAAGATGACAGTCATCAGAGGAACTGAGAGCCAACACAACAAAAAGAACCGCGCATCTGTGTCAGGCATGGTGACAACAGTCGAAGCCACTGTATTATACGACTAACACTTGCTAAGGGTTGAACTTAAACATTCTCACCCAGAATTCAAACTTCTGCCATGCCTGTGGAAATTTCTTACCATTTTCCAGGGGGCGGGGGACAGATTTATTGCCTACTTTTAGTGACTCAATACATGATCAGTTCTGAAGTCTCAAAAAAACAAAAAACAAAAACCATTCTCACCAAAAAATAAATAAAAAGCAAAGACAGAGAAACATGTGAGGTGACAGATGTGCTAACTAACTAGACGGGCGCGTCCTCTCATAATGTGCATCAGATCACCGTGACACGCACTTCAAGTATCTTAAAATACGATTTGTTGATTATAATTGGCTCCACAAAGTTGAGGACTGACGCATGCAACTCCTAACAGAAGGTCCCCCGGGCAGTGGTACCGGGAGGTGAGGAAGGAGGTGATAAGTCTGTTGTTTTACATCCCGTGGCCTTTACTTTGGTTGCATTTGTTGTGTTTTCAGCGTTTTGATAAAAAATGAAATCTACGCCACAAAGCCAACCAAGCAAAGGAGGCCTTTGATTCCTTCCTCCGGTGTCCGTGAGCTCTGTGAGATGGCCCCTGTCCCCAGCGGCGCCCTCACCTGTTCCTGATCTCCTTCAGCAAGGACGTGTCCTTGTCGTACCCGAACTCGCCTCCAGCCGGCCGAGGCACGTTCATGATGTCGGCGTGGGTGGCCACCAGCACGACGTGGAGCGGGTTCTTCAGCTTGCCACCAAAGGCTGAGGGCAGAGAACAGACGTTTCACAGGCGGGTTGTCCTTCCTGGTTGTCTCCAAGGCGGGTAAGGCAGGGCGTGCTGGCCAGCCCGCTGTGCAGGGTCACTTCAAGAAGGCCCTGGCCCGGCCAAGAGTGGATTTCCTGGTCCTCGGGGAGGGCAGCTCAGAAGTGGACCAGCACCAGAACTCAAGACAGCTTCTCAGATGTCCCCCCAAGTGGCCCTGCTTGCCCAGTGAGAGGAAATCTGGCTCTGAGCAAAGGCACCTTTCTAAGACCTAGAAAGCTGTGTGAGTACAGCTACACCCAGAAATGTCCAAAACAGGGACTGTGGCGGTGCACACAGATAGCCTCTGGTGGGGAGAGTGTTTTGGAAAGAAAACACCAGAAAGAATGAGAAAGAGAGACAGAGTGGATGTACCCTGAGGGGGTTAAGTCCACTTATTTGACTTTTATAGGAAATCAAAAAAAAAAAAAAAAAATTGATAGCCCAGTTGTGTTTCCACCATGAAAGGCTGCCCAATTCTGTTTTTTTTAAAAAATTTTTAATGTTTATTTATTTTTGACAGGGGGAGGTGGGAGAGGCAGAGAAAGAGGGAGACACAGAATCCTAAGCAGGCTCCAGGCTCTGAGCTGTCAGCACAGAGCCAGATGCAGGGTTCGAACTCATGAACCAGGAGATCATGACCTGAGCCGAAGTCAGATGCTCAACTGACTGAGCCACCCAGGCACCCCTCTGTTTTGTACAAAGGAACAAAAGCGTATTCTGCGCTATTTTCTGCTCTAGGAATAAAGTTAAGATAATGCCTTCAGTCAATATGGACCCTTCCGTTCTGGATGGAACCACAGAATGAAGGGGGTTCATTCTGCTTATTAATTACGTATCATTAGGTAGAGAGACACAGGGCCATCTCTGGGAGGAGTCCACCTCTACCCAACAAAAGTGACCACAGCTCTAAAGTATAGGAAGAAAGCGAGAAACAGCTCTCTAGAAATCCCTCAGACTTGGTCTCTGAGGCAGGAGAATGCAATCATGTAACAATTCCCTGCGGAAACATCCAGAATGGGAATCTTGTCACAGGAAGCAACGACCAAGGAAGCCTCACTGTTAGCCCTGAGCTGTAGATCCCCCAAGTGGCTGAGCGGCCCACGGGAAGGGCACTCTCCACCAGGACGTGCTGGCTTACCTATGGGTTCTTCAACCGGCACAAGAGACTTCAGGAAATTCAGCCAGAAAATCACTTGGTTCAACTGGATCTCGTAGGGTTCTTCCAGACTGAAAACGATGACGTGGATGGACGTGGGATCATTTGCAGCGAAATAGTCATAACAGCAGAAGTACACTGGATTTCCAGAGAATTCCCACACACTGAAATCACCAACTCCTACAGACAGAATGAAGATTACTATCTGAAACAACACCAACAAGTGCCAATCACCATTTTGCTTGCACCTTAGTGACCACCAAGGGAAAGAGTGATGTCCGTAGCATCGACCTGTTTATCTTTGCATCTTCGGAGACACATGCATTCCACCTCTCCCCCCAGGGATTCCTCCTCACAAGGAAGGAGTCAGGGCAAAATGCCGCCTTGGGTTCCCCGTCAACAAACTCACACAGAGAACGTACATGATAAGATTCCGTATCCTCACATACGTATAAATTCTTTTTGGAACATGACAGGGTATACGACGTTGAACATAAAAGTCACTACGACATGTAACTTAATTCTGGCTTAGTGATGACCACGTTCACCTTCCACAGGTGAGTTAGTGACCTTTTCAGGTGGGTCAGGAGCCAGCAGGCTGCCTGCACAGGGGAAAGACACAACAGTTGATTCGCAGTTCCGCACCTGAAGGATGTGGGTGAAAGCGTGAGGAGGTGGGGGTCTGTGAGGTCACCCAGCGTGGGGGGCAGCTGCTCCCACATACCTGAGTGTGGGTGCAGAGGGTTTTTGTAGAAGTGTCTGTGGGTGAGACTCTGACTGCACTTCCTG
Organism: Lynx canadensis; assembly: GCF_007474595.2. Lineage (NCBI taxonomy): Eukaryota > Metazoa > Chordata > Mammalia > Carnivora > Felidae > Lynx > Lynx canadensis. Next base: position 28,062,112 of record NC_044315.2, on the reverse strand, counting down.
AGGCACCTGGCACCTTGCAGTGACCATCCAGACACAGGACCGCCCCACCCCTACATGGCCACACCCCAGCAAGACAGTGACCACCCACCCACCAGCCTCTGGGGGGACATGGCAGGACCACTTACGTTGTAGGATTTCAGGCTCTCTTTCCCTAATTCTACCCTCAGTGCTTATTTTGGGCCAGAAATTCTGTAGTCAACAATTTGGAAGATCCGTGGCTCTTCTGGAGCCCCCTCTAGGAGCACACACACTCCTGGGGATAGGACTCTCTAAGTCTGGCAGCTGAGACCTTGGAGTGAGGGGTTCTGGAACACGGTCTTGAGTCCTCTGAGAATGGGGAGCACTGAGAGCCAGACCTGGGGCAGGAGGGAGTTATGGAGGAGCTGGGTGAAGGGTTGTGGGGTGCTGAGGACACACTTCTCCTCTCCCTATGAAGCATGCCAACTCAGCTCCGGGACCTCGGAGAGTACTCAGCTTTTAGGATAGCACAATGCCCATGGACTTCAATGCCACCTCACTGGGGCCAGCAGAACCTCCATGAAGATGCTCCCGAGTGCCATTTTCTGAGCGCCTCTCCTGTGCCACTCTACCAGGCACTCGAATGAACATCGGCTCATACACTCTTCACAGATGAGTCTCGAAGAAAATGCTTGATCCCTGCTCTAAACTGCGTCTCAACAGGGCAGAAGCTGGTGTTCAAGTGACATGGGCCCAAATGGGGTTCCTGGGAGCTCGGAAGGTGCAGCACCAAGGATTCAGTGGTTGATGGAGATAGTAAACCTTCCCTGGTAACATTTAAAGCTTCATCCCCTTGGAAATGATTGAGAGCACTTGAAATTTTGCCTGTGGGAAAAAACTGCCTGGCCTGTATCATAGCATCAGCCATGAGTGGAGATGTATTCAATAATCACTCTTCTCATACTTGCATTTGTCAATCTTCTAATGGGATTATATTTTATAAGTTTTCTCATCCAAGTGGATGTTTGGTTCTGCCTAGAAAATGTATTGATTTACTCAGCAGTCATTTATTAAGCACCTACTGTGTGCCTGGGGCTTTGCTAGGTGCCCAGGACAGCAGGGTGTCTGGTTTCACTAGGGGTATTGACCAGCCACGCTTCACTGGGTCATCCCAAGGTCACTTTGTGCGGCTCTTCCTCTGTCCTTCGTGGGGCTGTGACACATGCAGCGGGAGAGGCCCCCTGGGAGGGGGGGATTTACAGTCCGGGCAAAGGGACTCTGGGCGCGCTCCCCGGTGCAGTGGGCGGGCTACTGTACCATTCAGATAGGCGTTCTGGATGTCGATGGCCTTGGTGGACTGGTCATCGGCCGCGCAGTGCGGGTGCTGGGGCGGGGCCACCACCACCTCTAGGGTCCCCCTGGTGAGACCAGGCTCGAACATCATGCTGCGGCTCCTGACGCTCACGTGCTCGCAGCCCGGGTACAGGTTGCTGATGCTCACGGAGCCTGCAGGAGGAGAGGAGGCAGTGAGACCCCGCCCAGGGCGGCGTGTGTGCGTGAGCCCCTCCCACCTCACCATGCCTTGCCCCTTCCCATGACACTTTCTCGTCCCCACCCCCTGCTGGGCTGTGTGGACCCCTCCCGTGTGCTATGCGGCAGCGGTTCAGGGATGTTGCCTGGATTCTTTCTGGCTGCTGCACCTCCCACATGCCTTTCCTGAGCTGCTCTGGGCCCCATGGGCTGCATCTCTGGGGTCCCCCGGCCACTTGGCTTCTGGTTGGGGTCAACCAATGGGAGGCCCTGGACAGGCTGCAGGGAAAGAAGGCCCAGGCGTCCTCCCCAACCCCCATCACTCCAGGCTGCTTCTCTGATTCCAGTTGTGTGTCTGTGACTCTAGACACCCGAGCGGCTTCACCCCTGGGGTCCAGCTTTCCCAGGAACACGATTTCTTCCTCTTGTCTTTACAGCCCGAAGGGAGGAACGGCTTCCTTCTGTTCCAGGCCTTGGATGCTTCACCGTCTCTAGAATGAGCCCCTGACTTTTGCCCAGGACACTGTCCTTCCATTAATGTCCCCACCTGGCCCCTGACAGATGCAGGTAAAGCGGTACCACTTGGTACATGAGATGGTGTTAGGTTGACTGCAAATAGATTCTACACAGTGGCAGGCTAGGATTGTCTAGGGAGAGCTGACAGGATTTGGTAAAAGGTAGGCATTCCTACACCTCGGTGAGTTTTCATTAGGAAAGAGTTTTTATACAATATTTTTAAAATAATAATTTCATGGTGGGGGGTGCCTGGGTCGTTCAGTTGGTTAAGCGACCCACTCTTGACTTGGGCTCAGGTAATGGTCTCACTATTCCTGGTATCAAGCCCCACATCTGGCTCTATGCTGACAGCATGGAGCCTGCTTGGGATTCTCTGTACCTCCCTGTTTGCCCTTCCCCTGCTCTCTCTTCTCTCTCTCAAAATAAATCAATAAACTTAAAAAAATAATTTCACGGGGATTGAAATCATAGAAAGAAAACATGATTTTTTGCTAACTGCTGACCTCTAGTGGTGAAAAGTGGCAGGGCAGGCCTGACGGAGAAGGTACCTTTGCACCCTGGACAGAAGACCCATATAAGCTACCAAAACTGAAACAGGAAGAAATAGAAAATTTGAACAGACCCACAACCAGTAAAGAAATTGAATCAGTAATCAGAAATCTCCCAGAAAACAAGAGTCCAGGGCCAGATGGCTTCCCAGGGGAATTCTACCTAACATTTTAATGCCTATTCTTTTGAAACTACACCAAAAAATAGAAATGGAAGGAAAACTTCCAAACTCATTCTATGAGGCCTGCATTACCTTGGTTCCAAAACCAAAGGCCCCACTACAAAGGAGAATTACAGACCAATTTCCCTGATGAACGCGGTCGCAAAAATTCTCAACAAGATACTAGCAAATCAAATCCAACAATACATTTAAAGAATTCACCACAATCAAGTGGATTTATTCCTGGGATGCAGGGCTTCTTCAATATCCCCAAATCAATCAACGTGATACACCACAGATTAATAAAAGAAAGGATAAGAACCACATGAGCCTCTCAACAGATGTAGAAAAAGCATTTGAGAAAATATGGCATCCTTTCTTGATAAAAACTCTCAAAGGGGCATCTGGGTGGCTCAGCTGGTTAAGCACTGGACTCTTGATTTCAGCTCAGGTCATGATCTTACAGTTCATAAGGTTGAGCCCTGTGTTGGGCTCTTCACTGGCAGTGCAAAGCCTGCTTGGGATTCTCTCTCCCCCTCTCTCTGCCCCTCCCTGGCTCGCTCTCTCAAGATAAATAAATATACATTTAAAAAAATTTTTTAAACCCTCAAGAAAGTAAGGATAGAAGGAACATACCTCAACATCATAAAGGCCATATAAGAAAGACCCACAGCTAATATCATCCTCAATGGGGAAAAGCTGAGAGCTTTCTCCTTAAGGTCAGGAACATGACAGGGATGTCCACTCTCATCACTGTCATTGAACTTAGTATTGGAAGTCCTAGCCTCAACAACCAGACAACAAAAAGAAATAAGGGGCATCCAAATCAGCAAGGAAGAAGTCAAACTTACATTCTTCACAGAGGACATGATACTCCATGTGGAAAACCCTAAAAGACTCCACAAACTGCTTGAATTGATACACGAATTTAGCCAAGTCGCAGGATATAAGATCGATGTACAGAAATCTGTTACATTTCAACACACCAATAATGAATCATCAGAAGAAGAAATCAAGGAATCAATCTCATTTACAATTGCATCAAAAACTATAAGATACTAGGAATAAAACTAATCAAAGGGGTAAAAAGTCTGTACACTGAAAACTAAAGAAAGTTTATGAAAGAAATTGAAGAAGACACAAAGAAATGGAAGAACATTCCATGTTCATGGGTTGAAAGAATAAATATTGTTAAAATGTCAATACCACCCAAAGCAATCTACATATTCAATGGACCCCCTATCAAAATAACACCAGCATTCTTCACAGAGCTAGAACAAATAATTCTAAAATTTGTATGGAACCAGAAAAGACCCCCAATAATCAAAGTAATCTTAAAAAATAAAACCAAAGCTGGAGGCACCACAATTCCAGACTTCAAAATGCATTACAAAGCTGTAATCATCCAGACAGTACGATACTGGCACAAAAACAGACACGTAGATCAATGGAACAGAATAGAGAACCCAGAAATAGACCCACAAATGTATGGCCAACTAATCCTCAACAAAGCAGGAAAGAATATCCAATGGAAGAAGGACAGCCTCTTCAGCAAATGGTGTTTGGAGAACTGGACAGCAACATGCAGAAGAATGAACCTGGACCACTTTCTTACACCATACACAAAAATAAACTCAAAATGGATGAACGACCTAAATGTAAGACAGGAAGCCATCAAAATCCCTGAGGAGAAAACAGGAAGCAACCTCTTTGACCTCAGCCACAGCAACTTACTAGATGTGTCTCGAGAGGCAAGGGAAACAAAAGCAAAAATGAACTACTGGGACCTCATCAAGATAAAAAGCTTTTGCGAAGGAAACAATCAACAAAACTAAAAAACAACCAATGGAACGGGAGAAGATATTTGCAAATGACAGATCACATAAAGGGTTAGTATCCAAAATATAAAGAACTTATCAAACTCAACACCCCAAAAAAACAAATAATCCACTGAAGAAAAGGGCAGAAGACATGAATAGACACTTCCCAAATAACACATCCAGATGGCTCACGAACACATGAAAGATGCTCAACATTACCCATCATCAGGGAAATACAAATCACCACAATAAGATACCACCTCACACCTGTCAGAATGGCTAACATGAACAACACAGGAAACAACAGGTGTTGGCGAGGATGCAGAGAAAGGGGAACACTTTTGCCCTGTTGGTGGGAATGCAAACTTGTGCAGCCACTCTGGAAAATGGTATGGAGGTTCCTCAAAAAATTAAAAATAGAATTACCTCATGACCCACCAATTGCATTACTAGGTATTTATCCAAAGGATTTAAAAATGCTGATTTGAAGGGGCACACGTACCCCAATGTTTACAGCAGCACTATCAACAACAGCCAAATTATGGAAACAGCCCAAATGTCCATCAACTGACGAATGGATAAAGAAGATGTGGTTTATATATACACAATGGAATACTACTTGGCGATGACAAAGAATGAAGTCTTGCAATTTGCAACTATGTGAATAGAACTACAGTGTATTATGCTCAGCAAAATAAGTCAAAAAGAGAAAGACAAATATATGATTTCCCTCATATGTGGAATTTAAGAAACAAAACAAATGAGCATAGGGGAAAGGAAGAAAAAATAAAATAAGATAAAAACAAAGAAGGAAGCAAACCCTGAGAGTTTGTTCTTTTTAAAAAAAAAATTTTTTATGTTTATTCATTTTTTAAAGAGACAGAGTACAAGCAGGGGTGGGGCAGAGAGAGAGGGGGACACAGAATCTGAAGCAGGCTCCAGGCTCTGAGCTGTCAGCACAGAGCCCGATACGGGGCTCAAACCCACGAACTGTGAGATCATGACCTGAGCCGAAGTCAGACGTTCAACCGACTGAGCCACTCAGGCGCCCCTGGAGTTTGTTCTTAAATACAGAGAACACACTGAGGATTATGGAGGGGAGGTGGGTGGGAGGATGGACTAAATGGGGGATGGGCTTTAAGGAGGACACTTGTTGGGATGAGCAGTGAGTGTTACACGTAAGTGATGAATCACTAAGTTCTACTCCTGGAACCAATACTACACAGCATGTTAAGTAACTTGAATCTAATTTAAAAAGGAAATGAAAAAGACACTTCTTCCCACTTGTTCTTCTCTGGGGACAGCAGGCAGCAGCCCCTGCAGGGTGGCTCCTGGACACTCGCCCCCCTCTGCTCTGGGTCATCTCCTTCCTCCTGCAGCCCCACATGCCACAGCTGTGATACTCAGCTGGCCACAGAGTGAGTGTATGTGTGGTGGCCAGACCACGCAGCGTGGGGTAGGGACCAAGTGACCTGAGTGCCTGCAGACAGGGGTGGCAGACATGTCCCCTGGTCTTGGCTTTCTGGCTGGTGTCAGCCCCCAACCTCCAGCATGTTCAGGAGATGACCTCGGAAAGGGCCAAGTTGTTAACACGAACCAGCTCCCTGCTGTCTGCGAGATATAAATGCACTTGCATGGAACATTTATATCCGATATTGGGGATGTGAATCAGCGTACCCAGAGCTTCCAATTTTCCACAAAGAGCCCCGTATCCAAATTTCTTGGTGAATGAGTTCTGAATGTCAGCAGTAAATCCAATTTTCCTCCTCCCCGTCTCTTGTATCACATATAGCTGGGTTTCAGCCTCTGCTTTAGACACACATTATGTCTCTGAGGCCCGGGTTACTTCTCTCCAAAATAGGTTCGTGAGAATCCAGTGAGATGACATATGTGCAGCACCTGAACCCAGGTCAGCACAGAGGAGGTCAACCACAGGCCGCTCTCCACTCTTTCTTGCTTCTAGGTTTTACTGTGGTCTCCCCAAGGGGCAGCCACTTTGCCAGCTGGATCTCCTTGTGGTGTCCCCTTGGCCTGCTCTTGTGTCTTTCCAGCATCTGCCACTTTCTTCACTCTTGCGAATCCCCAAGGGGACTTTCTTTCACACGAGTGACCAGGGAGAGCAGACCTGTGCCTCCTGAGAGAACAAAGCCGCCCGCTCCCAGGAGAAGGGACTACCACGTGATGGTCCCTCCCTTCAGCTGCTTTTGGTGACAAAACCAGCATCGACGCCAGGGCACCAGGAAGATTCTAAAGAACTGAGTCACGTAGGACACAAGAGCGAGCAGTGATTACCTCCTACCACCCCTGTGGGGGAAGCCCGACCCCACTAACCTGTTATCTTGACAGAAATTTGAGGGTTCGGACTGGAGAGACAGCTCTGAACAATTCTAAACAGAGGAAGACCCTCTGTGTCTCTGCCGACTGCGGCCAAGTGGCTTCTCTGGTCCAGAGCAGACTTCGTCCTCCACAGAACCTTCTGTGACCGAGCCCCACGACCAAGTCTCCCTCAGCGCTGCCTGGAGGACGCTGCTGTAACACCGTGACCCTGGCTGATAATGCAGCTTTCCTGAGGTGCGTTTTATCAAGGATCTACTTCCAGATTCTTCCAGATGTGGAAGATGAGTGGAGACGTTACTTCGGAGAGGTGAGGGATGCGCAGGAGATAGAATCTGTGGCTGGTTCAGTTCAGCTCATGGGTTTATAGGGCATAATCTTCATACCCAAAGAGGACTCACAGACATTGTAGATCCCAGGTCTAAATAGAGGTCTTTGTCTTTGTCTCTGTCTCTCCCCCTTTCCCTCTCTCACACACAGATACACACTCACAAACAAGGGTGTGGTTCACACACAGAGGCTGAACCTAATCATTAAATCTGGAAAACTACTGGCTTCAGACAAGGTGAAACCCATCTTACAAACTGAGCCCAAATTATGGGAGACAATGGGAAAATGTGTGTCTGAAATGCCCTTATACTCCAGACGGAGTTGTAAGCATCGTCCCTAAGCACTGGCTCGGGAGTCAGACACATCAAGAATGCCAGCTGTGTGACACCGGGCAGCCCATTTGACCCCTCAGGGCTTCAGTGAAATACCCTGCAGGCTGTCGTGTGGATCAAAGGAGGTGTCACACGTACCACATTTTGTCCAGTGCCTGGCACACACTCAGTGCTCAGAAAGCACAAGCAATAGGTGTGAGCGACACTGTAGTCATACTAATTATAAATCCATTGTGGTTATTATCTCAGCTCCTGCTTGTAACTCCACTGCTGTTCAGAGTAAAGAAGTTGAAAGGGCGTGTAAATCTCAGTCAACTGTCCCCCAGCCCTGACGAATGCTCCCCAGACACTCCTCCTCATGGACAGAGAGACTGTGTAGAAACAAAACGGTAAAACCGCTGTTTTCAATGTGGGGGGACTGATAAGACACCTTGTAATATCACGGGTAGAAACTGAGTCCCTGCACAAAATGGAGAGTGAGGAAACTGTGAAGGGTTATATTCTTATCTTTGCAAAACGGGACTCCCCCAATCAGGCTGCGTGTGAGTGGATGGACCAACCGCAAAATCCTTAGGGAGCCTTTCGAAACCACCAACCTACTTGGAGTCGCACAGGGATGGAACCGAATTTTGTTGCTGTGTTCCTGAGTCACTGGGTGTGCCCAGCATTCCAAAAAGAAAGCCTAAGGGGGAGAACCCATCTTGGGGCCAATATTCGACGTGTACAATCTGGAACCTGTATTTGTTCATTTGACTTGTGTCTTCAAGGGCCGGGTACCCTGGTCTGTATTTTTACCCATGTAGCAGATATGTTTTATTCTGTCCCATTGCATTTAAAATACATTCACATAAACTGCACATAGCATACAATTTACCGCATTACCCATTTTAGAGTAGAACATGACACCATTCTGTGATCTGCGCATTTGCAGTCTGGATCTTTGTGTCAGTGACCATGACTTTGGTGAGGCCCTGTCCTTGCTATTACTGGGGCATCTGCACGAGCAGGCCAACACATGGCCCACAGCCGGGGCAGACTAACACCTAAAGCCACCAAGACAGTGAGATCTGGTCACCCCAGGCCAGGTAACCAACACAAAGCTAGCACTCCTCCTAGACCGTGACAGGAGACGAGCACAAAAGCAAGCACCTAGTGGAGAGGCAGGGGCAGGGGAGGAGGCGCCTACCTGCTGGTTTGGATGCCAGGGGTGAGGGCGGGAACCTGGCGGAGCTGGCGGAGGAAAGTCTGGGCCGGCGTCTTCTGAAGAAGCTTCTCAGCAGCCCACACTTGAGAGACTCCACCAGGGTGGTCTTCCCCGAGCCTGAGTGGCCGAACAGCTTCAGTTTGATTCTGGATTGGAGGTTCTGTGTGGGCCGCAGCTGCTGGATGAAGAGTCCTCGGTGCGTATCCTGCACACAGATGAAAAGGGGCGAATTAGCCACAGAGAAAGAGAAGGCTCTGAGCAAACAGCCAATGCTGACTCTTACAGTTAGGAACTCTCGCCGTGTCCTTCCTCAGAGTTCTCTGGTGATGAGAAGGTTTAAGAGCTACTCGCTTGGGAACTTTTAAATATGCAATACAGTATTATGAATTGTGGTCCCATCCTGTACAGCACATCCTGGCATTTACTTATTTTACCCCTGGAAGTTTGTACCCTGGTCTGCGACGCTTACCTGTGTTGCAGACGTTTTATTCCGTCCCATGGTATCTATAAAAATGATTCATGTACAGTGCACATAACATATAATTGACCATTTCCGAGTGACCAAAGTTCTGAGGCTTTACTGCACATACAATGTGTACAACCAGCACTGCATTGGGATCCAGAGCATTTCCACCCCCTAAGGAAGCTCCGTAGCTATAACCAGTCACCGCCTTTCCCTGCCCGGGCCCTGGCAACCACCGATGAGCTCTCTGTCACCAGGGAGGTGCCCGTGTCCATGGCATTTTGGTGCACAAGAAATGGGGTGGAGTAACTCCTGTGAAGCCGTCAGTTTAAAGGGGAACCAGGGCCAGCCCGTCAAGAGTGGCCAGGGACCCCTGCTCCTCTGTGTGGAGGGGCCCCGTTCCCTCACGACACCATGATGGCGCCAGAGGCTGAGAAGGGGCATCAGGAAGTACATACATGATGCTGTGGTGGGGCCGGGGACCCCGTAACCTTCCCACTGTCCTCTCTCAGCCCTGCAGAGAGAAGCAGGATAATTCACACATTCACTCACTCGCTCATCAGCACACATTTATGGAGGCCCCCAGGGGCTGAGCAAAGTGCAGGGAACAGGAAGGTGTAGACCCGACCCAGATCCGTGTCCTGGGGACACAGAGACACGTGAACACCGACACCAAAGACAACAAGAGCACTTTGATAGGACAGTGTGGGCAGGTGTTCTGTGCGCCCAGAGAGCCCACCTGGACACCTGCACAGTCAGGCACGGCTCTCGCCGCCCTGGCTCCATCCACCCTCACAGCCAGCCTGCTTTCCCACCCCCAGCCTGATCCTGGCCCCAGAACAGGGGCCTGTTGGAGTGTGGGGTGCAGGCTCAGGGTCCTTCCCCCACCCAGGATGGTCCCTCCGCTTTAACCTGTTAACTTCCATACATCCGGGGACCGCTTTTACCGGGTTCTCTTCCAGAACATTCCTCCCCAGGAGGCTCCAGCCCAGGTGGGGTTCTCCATCATGACCCCGCTAGACTGTAGGGTGTGGTGGGATGATCTTCCCGCTCAACTGGGAGCCAACTTGAGGAGAAAGTCGTGTCCCCAGCACCTGGCAGGGAGGTGCTCAATAAAGGGGTGTGTAGAAATGGCAGGACTCAGGGGGACCTGCAGGAGCCTCTCAGAGGGAACTGCCTGCTTTTAGTCTCCTGTGGTCTCAGGCCTGGCAGACTCTGCTTCCAGCTCTCACCCCGGGAGGGGGGATGTCCTGCTGGCCTCTTCCCGCTGAGCCACGGTGGCTTCTTCCACTGACCACCCAGCAGGCTCACCTGTCAGACTCCACTCCTTCCCCATTTTCTCTGTGTGACCCTGACCTTCCTCCTCCACATGGCAACACTGCCTCCTAGTGGGCACGGTGGGAATGGGCGCTACGTTTTCAGTTCTTGATGTTGGGGGTGCTCGTGGATGTGGGTGCTAGGTGTCCACACACGTTTACACATGTCCTGGACGGTAACAACTCCCTGGGTCCACCTGAGCGCTGAGTGTCTGCTGAGCATTTATTTAAGAGAAAAACTTGCTTATGATTACATGACCTTAGGCTTAACTGCATGCCACATATGACCCAGCCTGTTTTGGAGACTGTGTTATCTCAGTAGTTGAGGTTTCCAAGAATGCAAATGCATAATAAATTGGTAAAAAAAAAAAAAAAAAAAATATATATATATATATATATATATATATATATATAACCCTTCACGAGCTCCTACCCTCACTTGCGAAAATCAGGTCGACAAGCTGCTACAGTGTCCGCGTGCCATCCCAGCACTCCAGGATGCACGGGTGTCTGCAGGCACTTCATAGTGACCGTGCACAGGTCCCCATACCTGCCAATTTCACTACAACCCTCATGCCCTGGGCCCCAGCATTTATACACTGCAACACATTATATTCCACTATAGATATTCCCTTTGATGTCTTTGGTATGTCACAGGGAGGCCATTCCATTCACATTTAACATAATCTGTGCAGGTACTTGTCACCCGTGAACTCCTCCCCCTGCCCAGTGCTCTGTAGAACTTGACGCTGTCCTTATTCTAGCTTCTCCCTTAGCCGCAAATTCCAATAGGTTCAGACACAAAGCCCTGCAGGGGAGGGAAAGGGCTGGGGGACCCCTGAATTGTGACCCAAGTCAGTGCAGAGGCTGAAGACGTTCTGTTGTGACACAGTCACTCATCCCAGAGCTGCCCACCAGGCGGGAAGAGATAGGGCGCTCCCTGGATCTCTCCCTGATGCCATGTAGTGTTACAGATAAGCCCTTGACACCAGAAGCAAATCTGCCTCCCAACCCTCTAATTTATCCTTCAAAGCCTGCCCTTTCCCCTTCCTTTCCAATCAGTCCCTGGCACTCCCTTCCCCTGCACAGGAAGCATCTAAACTGCAGTCACCATGTCCTGTGAGCATCACCATCCACTAGGAGTATCTCACCAAGTGGAATAGAACATTCTCCACCTATTTTGTAACACACAGCTTACTAACATATTGATTCTTTTGAGGACACCAGTGTCCTCTTCTCCTGTGACAGGGGAAAGGCAGAAAACCTGCTTCTGGCTGTAATCCAACCACCAGCTCCCAGGGACAGTGTGCAATTAGTTGGTTTGTGGCCCTTTTCTGCTTTGTGCACTTCTGATCTTGGCACCTTGACTTTGGCCATCACGTGCCCTGTGTGCCAGATTGAGGGTATGTGTGTCCCCTCTGCCTGAGTCCCTCAGGCCCTTGCAGTCTGAAGACCTAGAGGCTTGGTAACCATGACACACTGCTGCAGCCCCAGCAAACTTCCAGAAGTTTCTTTGGCTTGCTCCAGGGCAGCTGAGGGAAGTCATGTATATGCTTTGCTCAGTGCTGCCCTCAAATGACTACAGTTCACTCCTTTAAATTCCATGCAGGGTATTGGGGGCTAGAAGCTGCCGGCAATGTGTTTGCTGCTTCCCCGGCCAGACCGAGAACAGAGGCAGGCAGGGATGAAAACTCTCGCTTGGTCCTAACTCTAGTCAAGGTTCTCTGTGTCTTGCCCTGTCCTTGGCCAAGTTAGTTTAGTTTTAGCAAGAATCCTGTTCGGTCAGTTTAGTAAAAATCCCACTCCTTCCTACGTGAGGAAATTTCTCACCTCTCCCCTATATCTGACCACCTGTACTGCTTTGGCAAGAATCCTGTTGAGTACGTCCCTACACACAGGCTCTGGGATGCCAGTGTGATAAGGTGAGCCATGCCTCACGTTTTCCTTCTAACCCCCAAATCTGACCCAGGGACACTCAAATGCTCCCAATGACATTCCTTGTATACCCCACGCTGCTCCCCCATGATGCCCTTGCCAGGGGTTCTCCCTGCTTCCCCACCCACTGGCTGTGCTGGGACTGACTCATCCACCCTTCACCTTCTCTTTGGAAAGAAGACAAGTTTGGAAAGAGCTCCCCATCAAGATGGACAGATCTGCCATAAGGCAAGAAAGCAAAATATGAGTCTTCTCCTTTCTAAGGAGACCCAACCTGGTCCTGCAGGATAATCCCTCCTCTTACTCACTAAGAGCCTTGGAGAATCTGAACACAACCGATTTCGATGCAGAAGTACAACAGAAGATGCTGAAATCTCTCCCGGACTGCAGGTGGGTGGCGCATTTTCTCTTGTCACCAGTAGGCGGTGGCACAAAGACTGTTGGGGCCTAGAGCAGTGTCCCAGGGAAGGCAGCTGCCATCACCAGACAGGCGTGCTCTCCAAGGCTGACTGTGGTTCTGACGCAGAGAGGGCCTGAGGAAGACAGTGAGTTTGCCCCCCCTCCCCCCGCCCCACAGCTCTGAAGGTGGGAGAACACCGATTTCTTTGGAGGGAGCTCACAAGTCCCTCTGTGGTCTCTACCTACCAGGAGATCCAAGGCCACCTGTACCCTGGTGGCCACAAAGCCCGGCCTCATGAGACCTTCCTGCATTAACACCAAGGACTACCGTGTTTCCTAAATTCTGGCTCCTGCCTTGGAATATTCTCCTGTGGTTAGTGCAGAGGTGAGGGCTGGGGTGGCCATGGCGGTGAGCCTCTAGCAGGTGAGTCTGCCAGGCTTGGGGAGAGGTGGGGAAAGCAGCAGGGAACATGAGGATCAGAATTCTGAACCAGTCCTGCCTTCCAGGTGGTCAGAAGGTGTATTTGTGTAAGTGGGAGGCACAACATGGACTATTTCCCCATTTGCTTTTGTTAACTTTACACTTTAAATATTTACCCAGGGATGGGCACCCTCCATCTGCACTCCTGCCCATGGGTCACAGTGTAACTGAGCCTGGAAAACCCCATCCAAGTGCCATCATATCTCACCTGGCTTCCAAGACCACTTCCTACCTGGTCTCTGTTGGGGCAGTCAGAGGGCAATTCCCAAAATGAGAGTCAGAATTTGCTCCCACCTGCTGAACACAACTGGACCAAACCCAGTCTCCTGACCTAGGTTTGTAAAGCCGCCTACCACTCTGATCAGTCACCATTCTCTCCCAGACCACCAAGGTCAAGGCCTGGTGCAGGCCCATCCCCCTCCTTTTTGTTTTCTAGGACACACCCACCCAGCTTTTTACTGCCCCAGGCCCTTTGCACTCACTTTTCTCTCTGCTTCCTCCCCACCACCTTCTCTGGTTGCCTCCCCTCTCCAATCTTTCATGTGTTGGTTTAAAATGTCACCAGCAGAGTGGGTGGAAAGTAACTCCCCTCCCTTCTCTAATTTCACCCTGTTTGAATCCCTGCACATACAGCAGGGGCAACGATCCTTCTATAAAGGGCCAGGTGGTCTCTCCTATGATTGTCTTGTACCCAGAAACCGGCCATAGATAGTAGAAAGTCAATGGGTGTGGCTGTGTTCCAATAAAGCTTTATTTACAAAAACAGGTGGTGGACCCACTTTGACTGGGAGGCCATTGTTTGCCAACCCCTGACTTAACCCATCTGGTATTTTTCTTTATTCGTTTTTTGGCTGAGTTTTGCTTCTTTTGTTCACTGTGGTCTCTCCTGTGCCTAGAATAGTTCTTAGCATATCTAGACACTGTGAATATCTTTTAAATGAATATTATTTGGTAACTGCATTGCTCTTTGATGCCCTGGGGAATCCTGGTTTCTAGCTAACTTTCTTCCTGCACCTTTACCCCTGGCAATTTAGCTCCACTTTCCCATCAGCAAAGATGACTAAACATCAGCAGATTGACAGGGAAGACCATCTGAAATCTGGGAAAGCCAGATAAGAGCATAGGGAGGTGATGTGGCTTTCCCCACATGGCAGGATGCAATTAGACCCAGCAGGGAAGGAGCAGCAAGTCTTAATTATGCAAATGTAGTTTCCTTGTGCTGAATTTTAAATTCTGGGTAAATTCTACACTTTATCCTATTTTCCAAAATATTCCCAGGCACCTTTCTTCACTGTCTCATCTTAGGTGTAAGAACAGCAACTATTTTAATGTCAGCTTATTAAAATCTAATTGGAAGGACAATCAAGCCCCCCAGTGTGAGGGCACTGAACATGCAGGTGGGAAGAGACACGTGTCCTGGGCTCTGCGGGGGGCACCAGAGGTTCCAGCACACGGCTGCCCCCCAATCACTTCGTGGTGAACTGGGTCACAGCACACCTCGCCCAGCTCAGGCCTGTCCCGGGTTCTTCCTTTCCCCACAAGCTCTGGCCTGGCCACCCCCACCCCCACCCTGCCCAGATGCACTGGCTGCAAGGTCTCATCTCTCCAGGGTCAGCCCCCCTGAGCTAAGGACCCAAGTAGCCTCTCGCTGTGCTCTGGCCAGTCCTCTGCTGCCCCCTGCAGGTCAACAAGATGACTTAGGTTTTATTTCTGGAACAGGAAGCCCCTGGCTTCCCCAACAAACGTTTAAAAATCTGTTCCTAGGCTTGTCAACTGATTACACGTGAATTCAAGGGGGCATTTCTGTTGCTAATTTGGTCTACTTGGAAACCTATTTCAAGGCCACTCCCCTGCTGTGCAGATACAGACTTATCCCCATGAATGTGTTTAGGATCCACAGGGAGGGGGGTCTTACAGAGGATGGTTCTCTCCCAGGGGTGTCAGAAAATGTGCAGTTTTTGATTTCACAATGAATGCGGGAGGGGCCAAGATGACTGGAGCTGCTTGGGGGTCCTCTTATCTTGTAAGGACAGGAAGTCCCACCACCCCAAACTGCCCACTGCACCCTGGTGAGAAAGACTGGGAACATCAAGAAGAAATGACATGGAAAGGAAATTGGTGACACGATGCTCCTATGTAGAGATTGCCCTCTTCCTTTCCCTTATCCGCGGATCCTGGTGTGATCACTCTCCTCCAGGTGACCCGACTTATAACTGCAAATACATCTACTGTCTTGGCTTCTCTGTAGGTATCACCTGCTCCTCCTGACAACCTACCACAAGTGCCTCAACCACTTTCAAGAACCAGATTCCGGGACCGGGCATCCCCAATTCCAGGCAGTTACTTATTTGAAAATATATTTATTTTAAAAGACACAAATGTGGTTAGAAATACGGGGCAGCCAACTCCTCCCTTTCTGCCTCATCAGGAAGCTGAGTCTAGAGCCTTCTGAGGGAATGACTGCAGCAAACAAATCATGGGTCTCAGTGAACACAGAGTCCAGGAGACTCTGCTGAAGGGAGCAGACCGTGTGGACCCCTGGAAGGAGATCGGGCTCACCGCCCAGCAGGTGAGCTCAGCACGGGGATGGACCCCCACCCCACAGCTGGTGAGGAGTTGGCACTGAAGCCCGGAGCCCACTGAAGGCCACGGGACATTCTTATTTCAGGACTGACTCTGGGTGCTGCACTGATGAGCGTGTGCGTAGCCTCACTGAGCCCCGCTTTCCTGCAGGAACGTCTCCATCTTTGGGATGTTGTAAAATCACAGCACCTGCCACACATGGACGGTTGAATGATGGCTGTTGTAACGCTGGCTCTCAAGGGGGCCCACTTGCCTTGTTGACACTCCCACATCTGCTCCTGGGTGCTGGGTCACAGGAGGGGCCACCACAGGGAAATCCCTATGTTTCCCCGGGACTCAGAGAGTGGTTTGCAGGCTACCAGCAACAACAGCAAACACACGGTGCTTACTGTGTGCAGACACTGGTGTAAAGACAACATTTACATCATCACCATACTGTCAGGCAGCTCTACAATTACCCCATTTGACAAACAGGAAACTGAAGCTACGCAGCTTTCTATTTCCCGAGCCAGAAAACAGCAGTGTTGGGATTTGAACCCAGGCCATCTGACTCCTGAGTCTGTGCACCCAGCCATCACTTTATATTTTTGCTTCTCAAAGCAAACGGAGAGAGGAATCTTTCTGTGGACTCTGGGCACTAACAGGGATGATGTCCTTTGATCACAGGTATTAAAATGACTTTTTTTGCTCTGACCTCTCCTTAAAGAAAAATCCCAGGATAATGGCAAAATATCAGACATTGGAATATTCTCTCTCCCATCTGTCTTTTAAAAAGCTAGGCATCCTTCTCACTGCCACGTAGTACTCCATTGTGTATATAAACCACCATTTCTTTAGCCATTCATCAGTTGATGGACATTTAGGCTCTTTCCATAATTTGGCTATTGTTGAGAGTGCTGCTATAAACATTGGGGTACAAGTGCCCCTATGCATCAGTACTCCTGATCAGTATCCCTTGGGTAAATTCCTAGCAGTGCTATTGCTGGGTCATAGGGTAGATCTATTTTTAATTTTTTTGAGGAACCTCCACACTGTTTTCCAGAGTGGCTGCACCAGTTTGCATTCCCACCAACAGTGCAAGAGGGTTCCCGTTTCTCCACATCCTCTCCAGCATCTATAGTCTCCTGATTTGTTCATTTTGGCCACTCTGACTGGCGTGAGGTGATATCTGAGTGTGGTTTTAATTTGTATTTCCTGATGAGGAGCGACGTTGAGCATCTTTTCATGTGCCTGTTGGCCATCTGGATGTCTTCTTTAGAGAAGTGTCTATTCATGTTTTCTGCCCATTTGTTCACTGGGTTGTTTTTCAGGTGTGGAGTTGGAAATATGGCCCTTTGTAGCAACGTGGATGGAACTGGAGAGTGTCATGCTAAGTGAAATAAGCCATACAGAGAAAGACAAATACCATATGTTTTCACTCTTAGGTGGATCCTGAGAAACTTAACAGGAACCCATGGGGGAGAGGTAGGAAAAAAAAAAAGAGGTTAGAGTAGGAGAGAGCCAAAGCATAAGAGACTCTTAAAAACTGAGAACAAACTGAGGGTTGATGGGGGGTGGGAGGGAGGGGAGGGTGGGTGATGGGCATTGAGGAGGGCACCTGTTGGGATGAGCACTGGGTGTTGTATGGAAACCAATTTGACAATAAATTTCACATATTGAAAAAAAAATAAAAATAAAAAATAAAAAATATATATGTAAAAAATAAATAAAAAGCTAGGCACCAAAACACAAGGGCGCCAATTGGTGGGAGAAAATAAAGGAAATCTGAAACCGGGACAGTGCAAGAACGCACCTACCATGATTTAAAGATTCTAGACTGGAAGCCTCCCCTGGGCACACAGGGTTGGCAGGATCACCACACAAACTTCGCTGTATTTGTATTTCCAATCATAAAAGCAACGTAAGCACATGGCAGGAAATCTGGGATCAGATTAAGGGAGAAAACACTTTTAAGCCCCTCAGTCTGATCCCTCTCTGCTGTCACTGGAGAGCCTGTCCTTCATGTACTTCGGTCTGGGCTTTACTCACTGTTTCAGACCTGTCACCACAATAACTTCCGGCTTTGCACCCAGTGTGGCCATCCACTTTAAAAAAAAAGAACGGACCTTTCCTGTGTGTTAAACACGGCACAGCCCAAGGAAACGCTGTGTCACCTTGTCCGAAGAGGATGTCTCCCTGGGTGATCCACCAGACAGGCGGGGATCATGGTTTGCCACTGATTTCTGCTTAAAAATGAGTGTCTGTCCCATCCCAGGGTCACAGCTCTGTGAGAAGTCTCTGAGATGGTGAGCAGCATTCCAGGCCCAGAAAGATTCGCCAGAGGCTTCATTGTGAGGAATGGGGCCCACCGTGACCGCTGAGCCCTGTACACACGGCAGGGACATCACTAGGGCTCAGATTCGGGTGGTGGCACCCCGCATGGGTGAGAACCCTCCTCCGTGGAATGTGGGAAGCCTGAGAATCCCTGATCCGTGAGGTGTTCAGCCTAATGAAACCTTCCTCTCTACCAGTGGACTGTAAGAGAGATCTAACAATTCACAGTAAAACTGTGTCCTCATCAAGTGAGTTGGGAAGGCCAGATTTCAGGTCAGTTTCTTTTTGCTGTTGATGGATACTACAATGAGTGATCGACTTACAACCACCCTTCTCTTGTGACATGTCACCTATAAACATAGGCTCTGCACTCACATGCAGGGCACCTTGCTATAAAGTCCACCCAGAGTCAAAGGTTGCAAACACTGAGCCAATCCGGCCGGTTGTTGTGTTCCAGACTGTTCCATTCTTCCATGTGCTGACTGACACACTGCTTTACGTTAAGGGAATTTGGAGATCACGAGACTTTGTGGGCAAGTTCCTGGTTGGTCTGCTGATAGTGACTCCCAGGCTCCACCCCCTCTCTTTCTGCTTGTAAACAAAACACCTTCCCTTGTTTTTCTAGTCCAAATTCTCCTCCACAGTGAGACAGTGCACGGCAGTGCAGAGTGGGAGAAAACAATGTCTACATTTAACGCATGCATTTCCTGTAAGAACATGTGAGTAAGGCTAGGGGTGCCTGGGTGACTCAGTCAGTTGGGCCTCTGACTCTTTTCATTTCAGCTCAGGTCATGATCTCACGATTTGTGAGTTCAAGCCCCGTGCTGGGCTCTGTGCTGACAATGTGGAGCCTGCTTGGGATTCGCTCTCTCCCCCCCCTCTCTCTCTGCCCCGGCCCTGCTTGCATTCTCTCTCTCAAAAGAAATATATAAACAAAAAACATTTTTTAAAGATTAAAAAAAAAAGAACATCTGAGTAAGGCTAAGGACATTTTTCCAGACTTCTCTTTCTGGAATTTCCAGAAGGAAGGGCACATTGAATCCCTGCAGTGGCCGGGGACATCTGTTTTCACGGGTCGTCTTCCTACTGCCTTTGCAGCCAGCTCACAGACTCCAAAGCACAAAGGTGTGAAGAAGAATGATCTCCCCCAGCTCAACTCCAAGGCTGGGAAGGAAATTACTGCACCCATGTCCTCTCCCCCACCCCACGGCCAGGACCCTGGGACCACTATGAAAATTCAGACTCTCAGTAGCTGTGGAGGGTAAGAGGTGATCATCCCTCCCAGGACACTTCCAATTTGTTTTTTTTTAAATATATATTTATTTAAGAGAGAGAGACTGAGGAAAGGGCAGAGAGAGAGGGAGACACAATCCCAAGCAGGCTCCAAGCTGCCAGCTCAAAGCCTGATCAGGGCTTGATCCCATAAACTGTGAGATCATGAGCTGAGCCATAACCAAGAGTCAGTTGCTTAATCGACCAAGCCACCCAGGCGCCCCCTCACTTTCCAATTCATATGGCAGGACATCTATGGGATACCCCAAGCTTATTTTCGATAATCCCTTTCCACTGAGCACTTAAATCAACTGAACTATTATTTATTTCTAGAAAGTCCGTCTTTGAAAAATTACTACATGATTATAGTCGGCCCTTGAATAACACAGGGATTAGGGGTGCTGGACCCCCACACAGTTGAAAATCTAGATATATTTTTGACCCCCCCCCCCCCAAACTGAACTGCTAATAACACTCTACTGTTGACTGGAAGTCTTACTGATAGCATAAACAGGTGATTAACACATATTTTGTATGTTTATATGGACCATGGACTATATTCTTACAATAAAGTAAGTTAAAGAAAAGGAAATGTAAGTAAGAAAATCATAAGTAAGAGAAAATAGATTTACAGCACTGTACTGTCTTTAAAAAACGTGGGGCGCCTGGGTGGCTCAGTCGGTTAAGCGTCCGACTTCAGCTCAGGTCACGATCTCGCGGTCCGTGAGTTCGAGCCCCGCGTCAGGCTCTGGGCTGATGGCTCAGAGCCTGGAGCCTGCTTCCGATTCTGTGTCTCCCTCGCTCTCTGTCCCTCCCCCATTCATGCTCTGTCTCTCTCTGTCTCAAAAATAAATAAATGTTAAAAAAGAAAAAAAAACGTGCATAGAGGTGGACTTTGCACGGTTCAAATCTGTATTATTCAAGGTCACCTATATTATAAGGAATTTGGAAAAAATAAAGTAGTGTTTACAGAAGGAAATGTTAATTACCAAAACACCACTGTTAATATTTTCTATGTATTTCTATGTATACAGGAGAGAGTATAATGTGCATATATATAATTTATCTTCTGCTTTGAAACCCTGCAACATCCTAAGCACTGAACTTTTGTTACTAAAACCTCTTCAGAAATATTTTAGTGGTCAAAAACGGTTCTACCCTGTAGCTGTATAACAATTTACTAGACATTATTGTTGGTCATCTGTTTCCGATTTTTATTATTGTATTATATATAACTATATAACTATATATATATATATAGTTATATATATATATATATATATATATATATATATATATATATATATAACTATACATAACTGCAATGAAACCTGCATGCATAAAACACTTTTTCCTGCATTTCTTTCATTTCTTTAGGATAGAGTCTCAGACACAGAGTTCCTACCTTAAAGGGTGTGACTAATTCTGAGGACTCCTGATACACATTGTTATGATCTGGGCTGGAAAGACACACCTGCCATTTACTTCATTTTGTCCTGTGTCCTTAAACCCTAGAGCAACAGTGTTTCCTGGATCAGAGCGTATCATGTGGTATCTGGGAGCTCAACACATTAAGAAGGAAAGAAGCAGTCAGCCTTCTCACTTCCTGTCTACTTTGTGGGGACGGTTATTACAGAGAGGGCGGGAGGAGGGAAACCAGGCATAGCAACTGTAAGGAGATCAAATGATTTCCCAGTCCAAACACAGAAGAGGAAACTGATAGGTAGCTGATGCATTGACGCTGACTGTATGCAAACCACAGGACGGGGACAGACACCTTTCAAATAACCCGTGTGCCCAAAGCCTCATTTTGTTCATCTCATTCTTTACAAAGAAAAAGGCAGACCTTTTCATACAAAACAGAGAATTTCAGACCGATAAACAGCATTTCTCACCTTCCGGAGCCTTGCAAGCAGACCTGCTACGTGCTCGTGCTGTTCTGATTTAGCCAGCTCTTCTGCTGTCTTCCCATCCTGTTGGAGAAAAAGGATTAGTTTCTTTTCTTCGCACAAGAGCTGTTTGTTCCATACATTAGCTCTGCCTTCGGAGGCAGAAACAGGCGTAACAGGCGTCAGAAACAAAGAAGGTGGATAAACAGTGTGTCCTAGATTCTTTCTCTTCTGTAGAATCCTTATTTCACTGGGCTGCCCAGGAAAAGAAGAGGAGAATTAGGAAAAAATTGTGCACTGGTGCCTTGAAGTCCATCGGTGCGATGTTTCAGACCCACAAGCTTTCATCACACTTGGCACCTCGTTGGCGAGCAGATTACCCCAAATCCTGAACCCCTCTCCAATAAAGCAGACAATGAAGACTTTCACAGATGCCAAATTCTAGTTAGTGCTAGCTAATGACTTAAATTCCTTCCAAGAACAAACCTCAGCACTCATAGGATGCTAGTTACTGGTAATAACTGTGCATTTCAAAGAAAAGGCTTAGTTTTATGGACCATTTTGACCTAAAGAGTTCCAGTCAACATAAAAGAAGGACATCAGAGTCTGCAGCACCTTTCAATTAAAGAATTTTCATAGGGCTGCAGTTTCGTAGCGAGCAAATTCACTTCCATTTCTGTGCCATGAATAAGCACGACACTGGCTAACACCTACGGAGCACCTCCCGATACCATGCGCCTGGTCCAGCTCTCAGGGCTGTGCCTGCACTGACCCTCGGAGTCGCCTGGGAGAGGCAGGCACGGAGGCTGTTCACGTGCCCCCAAGGAGGAAATGGAGGCTTTGGGACTGTTCTGCTGCAGTTTTAAAGACATTACAAATTCAAAAGTAGAAAATTGCAATTTCCATGCAAATACAAGCAGTATCTTTTCAACAAGAAGAGTTAGAAGCATCTCGGCCCCTCTCTCAATGTCTATCAGTAACCGCTAAAGTTCCATTCCCACGGAAGCTCACGGACGCCCGAATCTGATTCACAGCACATCTTTGAATTTCTCAACTCGAGTCATAATCTGAGCCATGCGCGGGGTTTCATGAGACCAGCTGTTGACGTCTGGGACCAGATCAATCTCTACTGTGCGGGCGGGGCTGTCCTGCGCATGCGGGATGTTTAGCGCATCTCTGGTTTCTGCATCAGATGCCAGCAGCATCGCCTTCCCAAACACGTGACAACCCAGTGTCTTCATGAGACAGTATAGGGAAAGCAAAAGGGACTTAACTCCTAGCCACTGGTCTAAGGCAAGGGTTAAATGTTTCCATAGGCTTAGAGACAAAAATCTCCTTCTGGAAGGGAGACAAGGGAGAGATAAGAGCCATTAGGGAGTAACGGTGGTCTGGGCAAAATTAGAAGTAGCAATTTAAGGCCTCCTTGCACAAGTATTTCTGTTTCCAGGAGTTCTAAAGGAACGTTGAACATGGGGAAAGGCATCCTGTGATTGTCTCGTATCCACTAAAAAGTAACAACCACAAGATAATGACTGTGGGACTGAAGGATGCTTCCCCACTGCTTGCTCTCACCCTTTGGAAACGTGCCTTTATAAGCCTTGCATGCTGTCCCTTCTGGGAGCAACATTCCTCCTGCTTGTTGGCTCCCTCGTACACAGGCTATCTCTAATAAGTTCTGCCTGCCTACTTTCTCTCAAGTTTAGGGTTGAGACTCAAAAACCTGGTCTTGGGGGTCCAGTAACATTCAGACATTGCCAAGCGTTCCCTGGGTGGTGCGAGATGGCCCCGGTTGAGAACCACTGCCTTGGGCCGAAGCTGGAAGCTCACGTGGGTGCTCCAGGGAGGCAGTCTCCCACCCATCTCTCTCTCTCCCTTAAAGTCCCCAGGTGTCTCCAATGGGCAGGTGAGGGCTTCTCGTTTGCTTTGGGGTCAATTAGGGACCTTGTCGGACACCACAGCCCAACCAGGAATTCATGCCCAATTGCCCAGATCCTTACTGACATAAGAAAAGGCTTCAGGTTAGTGGTTCCCAAATCTGACCGCACACTGGAATCACTGGGGTCCTTAGCACCTCCTGGTGCCTGCACATGTCCGCTCCCTCTGGACACTCTGCTTCCCTAGGTCTGGATGCCACCTGGACACTGCGGTTGTGAGTGCTCCCAGGTGATTCCATCGTGTGGCAAACTTTGGGAACCACTGTCCCCACTGGAAAAAACTGAGCCTTGACTGAAGTTGTGTGCCTTCTGGCCACAGCACTTCTCTCAGAGACCCCAGGTCTGCACATGACACAGGCAGAGGACCTTCACTGGCAAAAGTTAGTGTCCATCGCAGAGCCTTTCAAACAACAGGAAAACCCCCATCAACCACATGTCCTACATTTATACAGCACTTTACAGTTTGCAAAATGCTTTGCCCTAAGAGACACTATTCAGGCTCCCAAAAGAAAAGCCTGTCAGTGTAGTAGAAAGAACTTTGGAGTCAGATAGACCAGATTGAAGTCCTGAATGTGTCCCTCACCAGCTACGTGGCCAGTCACTCGGCCTCCTGGAAAATTCTTCATCCGTATGGCGGAAACAGACACCCTCACCACTTGAGCAGATTAGAGAAAACCAAATAGAAAGAACAGACTATCAGTCATGGAAAAGGAAGCAGCAATAATTATTAATTAAAGAGCTGAGAATTCAGCCTTTCTCGGAGGGAATGGGGTAGAAGCTGGAAGTTTGCATTCTTGGCCTTGCTCTACCGTGGGCCCCTGCTGACTCCCACAAGCAATTCTAACCTTTAGTGTCTTCTTGGTTACAAACAGTGGTCTGGGAGGGCCTCATTGAGAAGGTGATGTTTTGAGTTGAAACCTGAAGGAGATGAGAGGGCAAGCCATTTGGATACCTGAAGAAAGTCCTGTGAAGAGGAGCAAGTGCAAAGGCCCTGAGGCAGCAGCATGGCTACCATGTTTGAAGAATTTCAAAGAAGCTCATATGGCTCATGTGGTGCAGGGGGGTCAAAGGGAAGAGATGGAGCAGGAGATGGGTGTCAGGGAGGCAATGCGAGGGGCTGATATTTAAGGGAACCCCCAACATAAGGACTTCTAAATTGATGGGGGGTCTGAACAGAGAAGGGACACGTTCTGGTTTATATTTGAATAGAGTCACACAAGCTGCTGCCTGAGAAACAGACTGGACACGTGAGGGTAGAAGCAAGGAGATCAGTTAGGAGACCAGAACAAATAGCACATGATCATGGCCAAGGGTTCACAGCTTCATGGGGGACCAGCAGCCAATTCCAACAGAGCAAGAAAGGAGAGCAAATCACACCTGCCAGAGGGGGCTGGGAAAGAGGAGGCTGTCTGGGGCTCCAGTTTAATATCGAAAGATGAGAAGGAGTTAGTGTCCCAGAATCCTCCTGCCACTAATGTCGTCTGCTACTGTGTGCCTGGGTGCCTGCCATGAGGCATTAAAGTCTCTTACTCTGGGGGCGCTTGGGTGGCTCAGTTGGTTAAGTGTCCGACTTCAGCTCAGGTCATGATCTTGTCATTCCCAAGTTCAAGACCTGCATCAGGTTCTGTACTGACAGTTCAGAGCCTCAAGCCTGTTTCATATTCTGTGTCTCCCTCTCCCTCTCTGCCCCTCCTCTGCTCATGTTCTGTCTGTCTGTCTGTCTGTCTGTCTCTCTCAAAAATAATAAAATAAACACTAAAAAAGTCTCTTACTCTGAAAGAAGGAGCACATCATGTTACCTTATAGCAGGGGTGTGTGTGCACAGGCACCACATGCAGGGGAAGGAGGGGGTGGAAACGCATGAGATTCCAGAGGGAAAAAAGAGCATGTGCCAATTCGATGAGGTGGGAGAGAGCGAGGGGATTCCCATGACCTGCAAAGAGCCCTGTTCTGCCAGGTCCAGCTGAGGGGGGACAGGGGTGAAGGGTGAGGCTGGGCAGTGGAGGTCGGAGTTCACTGGCTCTTTCCAGAACCATAGATGTGGCGATCCGGACCCAGATCTGAGGATGAGCTGGTCCTGGGGGAAACACAGAGGTCCTTAACCAGACAGAGGCCAGAGAACACAGTGCTAGGAGACCAAGAGGAACCCAGGATGTGGTCCCCAGGAGGATGCAGGGGAGGAGAGGCAAGCAGAGCTTCCCCTTCCTCGGACCGGGCGACGTGCCACATGCTGACGTCCCCTGCAAAGGTCAGATACTGACAGAGACGGGCAGAGCCAGAGGGAGAGGACGAATGCGGGGGCCGGGACCCTGTGACGGTGGTGCCCCCAGAAGGAGTCTGAGGGGGCGCTCCGGGACAAGTGGGGCTAGAGCCGGGGAGGTGGGCCTGAGCCCAGGAGAAGCTGCAGGCCTGGGTGGTGAGAAGTGGGGAGGCCACCGAGATGGACGCGTGGCTGGAAGAGGCGAGCAGAGGCAGGAAACGCTGCTGGCGCGAAGACAGGCAGGGACACGGTTGCCCCAAAAGTCAGGGCAGGGTTATGCTGTGTGGAGGGTGATGCAGCGACTGAGACAGGCCCCGGGGTGGTGACCTTAAGGTTCTATTTCTTGACCTGAGTGCTTATAAAGGTGCTGATGTTATAATAACAATTCAGTAAGTTTTACTTTTGTTCATGTGCTTTGCAAAAAAAAAAAAAAAAAAATCTGTGTTATATCTTACAATAAAAACGTTTTGAAGGAGAGAGAGACCAGGAGGTGACTGGGGACTGGACTTAGAGGCGGGAGTCCAGCAGGGACTGCGGGGGGGGGGGGGGGGGGGGGGGGGGGAGAGGGGGCCGGAGCCCAGGAAAAAGAGGTAAGGCGACCACTAGGGGGCGCTGCAGGGTCGAGAGCTGAGGTTAAGGACCGGAACTCTGGGGCTCAGGCAGCGGGGACAGAAGCAGAGGAAAGCCCCCCCCCCCACCCCGCACTGTTTTCTGCCAATAAGGAGGCGGCTGCTCCCAGCCCTGACTACTCAGTGCTTGAAATGAGGCCCAGAAGAATGTGAAAGATCTCAATAGTTTTAAAATACGGATTGCAGATCGAAATGATAACATTTTGCATGTTTTGTGCTCAACAAAATATATTCCTGAAATTAATTTCTTCCGTTGCTTTTCTTTTTGGATATGGCTTCTGGCACATTTAGGACGGCACCTACTACGCCTGTTAGGGCTCTGCTGGAGATGTCATCAGCAGGGAGCACGGTGTCTCCATGATGATCCCCTCTCCTGCTGGACACCTAAGACAACTGGGAGAGGGAGACCTCAGTCTCCACTGCACGGCCTGGGAGGCAGGGCGCAATCCGGCCCTGTGCATCCTGGCCCGCCATGCTGTACTACAGCCCACCGTCCTTCAGGTTCCTGGAAGGCCTTGTGGCTTCTCATAGGGTGCTCCCTACACTCTCCCTGAGGAGCACTCCCGACCTGCGGAAATTCCCTCAGGGCCCTGGTGTGTAACCCTCTGGAGACCCCATTAACTGTACATTTACTGCTATGGCTCGTGGGTCTGTCTGACTCTCTGTCAGGAGACTGGAAGTTTTCTGAGGGAGGAGAAATCCCCCCTGTGCCTGTGCCCCACTGTGTTCCTGGGTCCTAGCAGTGCTTGGTGCACAGTACATACCCAGTATTTGGGGAATGAAGAAAGGAGTAAGGCGTGTGAGTGGACTCCCGGGTAGCAGGGAGGCCCAGTGGTGAGCAGAGAATGAGTGGGGAGATACACTTGAGGGTTCACTGGAAGGGGAAGCCACTCGCGGGAGGCAAAGAAATAGCTGCTGTGGGCAAGGGCTCACAAAGGTCGTGGGGCAGCACTGAGGACCCAGCAGAGGCCTAGGGCCACACATGTTAGCGTCCCCAACCTGTGAGATGTGGCAGAATCAGCAGCTGGTATCTTCAGAGCCATCCCTGACAGTTTGTTTTTTATGAGGCAACATTCGTGACAACAAACAAAAAAACTTCTCCTCATAAAAATGCACATAAATACTCTATTGTGGAGTAACTGAACTGAGTGCCGAGACATGGCTGGGCAGGGTTTGATAATGGCACACGAGGCCTAGAAGCCCATGCATGGCCATGCAGGGTTTTGTGATGGGCAAGGAGGTACCCTGAGAAAGGGACAATCCCATCTAGAGCACTGGCCTTCACTGGGCCTGCAGAAAAGCCCAGCACAGGGCTCGACACTACAGGGCCCACTACTTGTGGGGACAGAATGACATCAAAGGAACATCAGTACAGTCAGGGAGGCAATGTCTCCGACCAGAGGTCAGTAATTTTCTATAAGGGGCCAGAGAATAGATAACTTCGGGCTCTGTAGGCCATAGGGTCTTTGTCGTAACTGTTCAACTGTGCCCTTATAACGTGGAAGTGGCCACGAATACGTAAATAATGAACCTGGGTGGGTCTCAATAAAGTTTGATTTATAGAAACAGCTGGTGGGCTGTAAACTATAAGCATGGCTGGGTCCCAGTAAAACTTTATTTACAGAAACCAGGCAGCGGGCTGGATTTGGCCTGCGGCCCGTGGTTTGCCAACCCCTACATGACTCTCCAAGAAATGAGGCCTTGATTTTCCCAAAGTTGGCTGCCATATTTTAAAATCCCAATGGATTTCCTCAGATACACACTTTACATCAGCAAAGCATTGTGAGGTTTAGCAGACTCAACCTACCATTAGGCCAGAAACAAGTCAAATGATAAAATTTCACTGTAGCAGTAAAATGACCATCTTATCGCATCAGTCCATGTATTTTCCCTCTTTGGTATTTCATGAACTGTAAATCAAAGGGCTCCTCCCGGAGGGTGGTGCCAGGCACGGAATGAGGGGTGGGGAGGCGCCGGGAACAAAATAAGAAAGGCAGACTTTTTAAACAAGAGAGAACAGCTCTTGTAAGCAGTTCCCCACCCTGAGACCTGAGACTCCTTCCTCCTTCCTCCCCCAGAGCCCAGGGCACCTCCACAGCCATTGTAGGGGAGGGGGAGCATTTAGAAAAGGAAAACACACATATCTAACAAAACACCCAAAGGCGCTGCTGTGTAGCACGGGAAACAGCAGGCACTCCTGGCAGTGCGGGCCCCGAGCGCCAAGGGCCCTGGCACCAATGAGCATAACCAGCTATCACCCTGGCTCTGTGTGGGCAACTGTCTACGGAACAGCACTGCAGGAGCAAAGCTTAAGAGCAGCTTGTCTGCTTGAGATGCAGTTGCCAAGCGATACCTTTCCCCGATGCCCTTGAGGCCCGAAACGTTCTCTACGGCTTTCCGTGGCTTTCTCCTGCCAGAAAGTGACTCACCGAGGTCAGCGCCTCCACGTTGGCGCCCGCCAGACAGAGGTAGCGGACCACGTCCAGAATCCCGTTGTTGGCTGCAAGGTGCAGAGGCGTTCGTCCATACTGGAAGACACACAAAAAAAAAAAAGCCCAAAGAGAGTCCTTCTCACAATGGCTGCTGAGGATGGCACTGACGGGAGTCTATCCCACGGGCCCGTACTGTGTGCGGGATCTGGGATCCCCCAGAAGAAATAGGACGTGTGGACTCCCTTCTCCAGAAACCCTCCCTCTCCTGGGGGGAGGCAAGCCAAGAGGAATGTGTTGAAGTATTTTCCAGTTAAAAGAGTCACTTTGAAAGAAAACTGCAAAGGACGAAAGAGTAGGAGGCTTATCATAAGATAACTAAATAGAGTCTCCTCCTGTGCTGGTAGAAAGGAGGCATGAGTCAGGGTTCTTATTAAGGGGCCCAAGGTTCCAGAAAGATCTGCACCACAGTTCAAATTAGACACTGCAAGGGACAAAGGGATGGAACGATAGCAGTGAAGTCGTTCTAATGAGGTGACATTGCAAGGCCATGCCCACCATGCTCTCCACTGTTTATGTCTGTGGTTCCCAAACTGTTTGCCAAGGCACCTCAGGGCGCTGCAGTGAATCCATGGGGTACTGAGGAATATTTTACATTGTTGATGGAACCAGCAGGTTCAGACATAAAGTGAACTACTCGCTCCAGGCAGCTTAGGGTCTCAGCATTAGATCACACTGCCTTCCTTTCAATGCCATCGTATCTGCACAGCGGGGGGTTGGTGGTTACTGTGACAAGAAACAAGTACCCTGAGAACACGGGTGTAGAATAGGTATAATGCAGTGTCCAGCCTGGCTGGGTCCAAGGTCTGAGGAGCTGTGAGGTGCCCAATCAGCACACACATCCCACCAGCATGCAAGTGTGGTTATGGAAGAATGAAATGAAAATATTCATTTTCTTTCCATTTGTGGGCATCGTTTTTTTCCCAACACCTACTGAGTTGTTAGGACGTAAATGCTTACTAGGTTGTTCGGACTGAACCTCTTAATAAACAGAACTGTTAGGTATTTCTTCTGCCCTGGGGGAACGACAAAAAAAAAGTGTCCTTGGTGGATACTGGAAGCAGAGGAAGTTCAGGTGTCTGTCTTATGCTGTTTATTTGCAAATGTAAGTTTTTGTTATGAAGTGAACACATGCTGACAGAGAAAGTGCAAAGGACGTGGCAGGACGCATAGGATCCGTGGTGGAGAAGAGAGGCGCTCCTTTCCTTCTGTCCCCTTCCCCAGGCTCCCCTCCTCAGAGCACTTCCGTCTCGACACTTTGGTGCCCGGCCTTCCAAGCTTTTAGCTATGAATCCACGAGAGGAAAGAAAAAATGTGAAAAGCCAAGACATATTCCACTTTCTAGCCTGTCACTTGCTACGTTCCCCTTAGTAATACATGGCACACACCTTGCGGGGCCTGTGACGATATCTAATTTGTCCTTTCGGCTACCTGAGTAACACTTGGCGTGTGGATGTGCCACAATTCACTCAGCCAGCCCACTGAAGATGGACGCTTAAGGCGGTTCCATTCCTGCCCCTTACAAATAATGCTGCAATGTGTGCACCAGTCTGTGCTAGTTTACTATCATCTAGAGTGATCTAGGGAGCAGAGATCAAATACCCTAGAGACACAGTGAGAAGGAAAAGAAGCTGTGAAGATGTAGCAAGGTGTTTGGATTTCTGGGTAAGGAAGAGGAGCCTGGCAATGGGAGGTATCGTTCATGGAAGGGGAAAAGGACAACAAAGAAAAAGGACTAGGAAGTTTACATGTTGAAGGCCCCGACTTCTGGCAGAACCAAATCCAAACTCCCGAGCCTTACGGTCAAGGTCTTGCACCTTCTGGACCCAATGTCCCCTTCCACCTGCATTTTCTCTCTCTGCCCCATTGCCGGCCTCCCTAAATGCCTACACCCACGTCAGCTACAGGTGCAGCCAGACAGCCCCCAAACATACACAAACACTTCCCCTGGTCTGAAACACACTTTCCTCTCTCCTTCATCCAAAAGCTCTCTCTGTTTCTTTCATGTGCAGATGTCCGCATCTCCATAGCACCTGGTGCCTCTTTCACAGCAGTGACTGCAACATGAGCCCAGCTACACCAAAAAACACCTGGGGGCACGAACCATTCACTATGCTATCCACAAGCCCCTCATCCTGCTCTGGCACAGTACTGTCAGAGAAAGGCACTAACACACACTTACTGGGCACGGAATTGTCACTCATATGCCTGGATATGTACGTGTGTGTGTGTCCGTGTACATGTCCACATGTGCGCGTGTGTGTGTGTATGTGTGCCCATTTGTAGATGTGAATCTGTGTGTGTCTATGTGCATGTCCATGTGCCCGTGTGCACGTACACGCATCTGTGTGTTTGCGTGTGTGCGCATCTGTTTATGTGCGTGTGTCTGTGTAACTGTGTGGGTGCACGTGTCTGTGTGCTGGTCTGCGTGCATGCATGCATGGTGTCTGTGTGTGCATCTCTGTGTATGTGTCTGTGTGTGCACGGACGCGTGCATGAGTACAACATGCTTTCTGTCTTCGCTGGGAAGAGGAAGAAAAAAACGAAGATGTCACCAACCCACTGAAGAAGGCGTGAGGCCCACGGAGTGACGGTGTGCCGAGTCCCTGAACACTGATGGTGGCCTGGGGACCTCGTCTCTGGCTCCACGTGGAGCTGCCAGTCAGCTCGCTGCTGCACCAAGAGGGTCCCAAGTAACTGCACGAGGCTGCTGATTCTAGGAGGGTGACACTGTGGAGCTCCAGCTGAGCTCAACTCAGTGACAAAATCACCTACGGAATGCCCTCTCTGTGCTGCTGTGTGGCCCAATATGGTAAAAGCAAGTGTGTGTGGGTATGTATGAACTACCATCTGCAGCCTCAACAACGTAGAGGCCTTCCCGTTAAATAAGTCAG
The DNA here is from genome assembly GCF_007474595.2 of Lynx canadensis. Lineage (NCBI taxonomy): Eukaryota > Metazoa > Chordata > Mammalia > Carnivora > Felidae > Lynx > Lynx canadensis. Next base: position 28,030,522 of record NC_044315.2, on the reverse strand, counting down.
TTGTTTTTAAACATGAAGTCTAGGGTTATCTTGCTGGGTATTTTAAAGAGCAGATTTAGCAAGTGCACGGCTTGCACTTAGGCGCGGGGTGAACACCCATTCCCTTCTTTCACTTAGTGCCCAGTACCATGAGTCACCCGCTCTGCTCCTCCACCTTCCCAGGAGACAGTTCATCCCAGGTTCTGTGCACACAGTAGGCCAGCTGTGTGGACTATGGCCAAGTCCAAAGGTATTCAAATAAGTACCATGATGTTCCCTGAAGCCATTTTTTATTCGTTTAAAGACTCCTAGAAGGAAAGCCAAGATCTTGATGCTGCTTAATATTACATTTGGCTTTCCCCTTAAGCCACTTTACCTAACAGACTTGGCAGGATTAGAATGGGATAAACAAAGAAAGCAACCAGCACAGCAGCTAATGCCTAAGACCTATGATCCTGCGTTTTCAAATTTCCAGAATGTGAAGACTGCCGATTTCAAGATTCATGAGAATTAATCACATAATAGGCAAGAGGAATAATTTTTTGTAGACGTGTAATTTTCCAGCTATTTTAGCTGTTAATTCTCTTACCTCAAACAAATCGTGAGAAAATTCTGCTGGCATCGTGTCTGCCAATTATAAACAAACACTTCCCACAATCAAAATTTTAATTCAACTTGGACTTGGTCTTCAACACAATCGTGAAAGAGTAGTGCTTGCCTTTTGTACAATTACATGCCTGAAACCACATGAATATACAACTGTTCTGTCCTATTTGGTAATGAAAGTCTCTATAGTATTCAGGGAAAAGGAAAGGTGTTAGCTAACTTCTAGAAGTCAACATATGGGGTTTTTTCATTTCATCGTGTGACTATTTTCATTTCTTTAGTATTCACCAAATAGTAGCATTCCCTTGGTCTTACTAAATTTATTTAGCACAAAAAAGGTGTTCTGAATGTTTGACCACAAAAACTCTCAAGGGAGAAAGCCAACAAGAGAAATCTGGTCCTAGGAATCTCAATGAGGTGTTTTCCTGGAGATTTAGTACTGCAAAAAGATGTTCTAATTTGACTGATGTTCTGGGATTCTTCTACAAGAGGTCACACACAGACACACACACACACACACACACACACACACACACACACACTCCCCCTTTCTCTCTCTCCCTCTCTTGATGTTCATCCGTAACAACCTGGCTAGGTAGGAAGTACTTAATAATGTAATGATTTTCTGTTATTTCACGAAGTTATTCAAAAGTCCAACGTAAAGTATGATTTAATGTAGACAGCTCTACAAGCCAGAACAGAACAGGTCCCTATGAGTAACACTGGCTTTGAACAATGAAGAGACGCGAAGAGAAACTTGGAGAACCCAGAAGCAGGTGGAGGGACATGCCCTGCTGGCCCCCGCAGGGATCCCCTCCAGCGTTACCTTGTTGGAGATATCCAAATTGCAGCTGGCTTCACAGAGGGCCACCACAATGGGCACGTTGCCATCTTTGCAGGCCACGTGGAGGGGGGTGTTGCCGTGCCTATCTTGGAAATCGACAGAACACCCCTGACTGATGAGAGCCTGGATGACCTCCATCTGACACCGTCTCACAGCAAGATGAAGAGCGATGTGTCCGTCCTGTAACAAACACCAGGGGCCGTGAGCACTTTCCCTTATGCACGTGGGCCTGGCCACCTGCCTTTCCAGCCACCACTGGGCCAAGTTTACTTGGCCAATGGCATTGTTACTGCAGATCCTGAAGAAGGATTACAACACATTCTTTACTCCTGGGGGAGAGGCTTCGTGTGCCCCACTCTGAACAACCACAGACTAAGCCGACCATCAGCCTGACTAATTCGGGCGTGGCCCGAACAGTCAGACAGAAAGACCCAACACTTCTTCTTGTCTCTAAATGTATAGAACTTACATAATTGTTGGCTCTCCAATGGCCTGTTTTATCAAGCGCTTAAAAACCCCTTTTATTTTTTTAAAATCCTTGTTTGAGAGAAAGAGGGACAGAGAGAGCACGAGCAGGGGAGAGGCAGAGAGAGAATGAGAGAGAAAATCTTCACCAAGCTCCACACCCAGGGTGGAGCCCGACACGGGGCTCAATCTCAGGACCATGAGATCATGACCTGAGCCAAAATCAAGAGTCGGATGCTTAACCAACTGAACCACCGAGGTGCCTTGAAAACCACTTTTAAAAACATTTGCTCAGCAGTCTTCACTTACTTCCTAAGCAGAAAGTCTATCATTTGGGGCGCCTAGGGGCTCAGTCAGTTAAGTGTCTCTTGATTTTGGCGTGGGTCATTACCTCAGAGTCATGAGATCAAGCCCCAAGTCAGGCTCCACGCGGAGTATGGAGCCTGCTTAAGATTCTCTCTCTCCCTCTACCCCTCCCCACTGCTCACAATTGCTCTCTCAAAAAAAAAAAAAAAGCCTGTTTTCTCTTACCCAGGGAGAAACTGGGAAAGCCATGGGAAGTGATGGGCTCAAGGGCTGTCATACATATCAAAGGCAAATAAAACATGCTGAATCGATGCATCCCAAAAAAGACCAGCCTGGGAATTCCCTCCACTTGTTACGGAACCCCTGGCGAATAGACAGGTTGAGTTTCATGAGCTGCGTAGAGAGTTTGGGGACATGTCTGTAACTTATCTGTTCTAAGGGTTCTCTACCTCAGTATACTAACTGACATCTGGGGCCTGTGCTGGGAGTTGTAAGATGTGTAACAAAAGCACACGGATCTTCATCCACTAGATGCCAGTAGTAACCCTCACTCCTGGCTGTGACAACCAAAACCGGGCTCCAGCCACCACCAAATGCCCCCCGGGGGCAAGCTTGCTCCCAACTGAGAACCACTTCTCTGCACCAAGGAAACACTCCACAAATGGCAGTTCCTAACTTACCTACAATATCCCAAATTTGACGATACGAGGAACACCATAGCCTCATTTAAGTACAAGCTCACAAACAAAAACAGATTATGCTGAATTTGCTTAATTAATAAAGGAGCACCTGGTCTAGAGTTGCAATTATCAGCCAACTAAGAGTGGTTTTTATCTTTTAACGAAACAGCGGGCGATAAAAGTAAATAAACCATCTATTTCTCTGTTTCGCTACAAAGTAATAGAGAGTTGCCAATTTTGGTCCTAACTGAAGATTGTCTTAGGCCCAGTGATCACTGCTATACCTGCTTCAAAGCTAAAAAGGCGGAACATAAAATAGACAGCTGAGCCATCTGACCATAAAGTGTTAACATGCCACAAATGAATATTAATTGTCAAACAGAATCTCATATTAATAGATTAATAATTAATTATCAAACAGAGAAGAGAAAGGACCATTGTAATTTGCTATATTCGAGTTTGTTATTGTAGGTAATTAATGGAGGAGTCTTGTGGTCAGCCCCCCGGATCACCTGCCAGTGCGTGTGATACATCTACCCACAAACCACCTTGTCGGAGGCATTGAGGTCGGCTCCGTGTTCAGACAGACACTCCACGATGTCGTGGTAGCCCCTGGCAGAGGCCGTCAGGAGGGGCGTCTCTCCTTCTCGATTCTTAATGTTCACATTGCAGCCGGCTTCACAAAGGGCTTTGGCCACAGAATAATAGCCGTGCCAGGCAGCACAGTGCAGGGGGGTTTCTTCTTCCTGGCCAAAAAGACACACAGGTAAAGGAAGAGAACACAAGAGCACACCAGTACAAACGCAGTGAGTTCCAGCCAACATCAGCAGCCGAGTCAAGGCAGTATAGAAAAAAGAGCTCGTGGCAAAAAAAAAAAAAAAAAAAAAAAAAGAGCAAAATCTGAAATAATGGACGCAGGTCTGATGTCTCTCCTTCACTAATTTTCTTTCCTCAACACTTGGGTGTTGGATAAATTCAGTTTCCCCTGCAGTTTACTAACAACTGACTTTTAGGAGCCCCCTGGAACCACTGGTTCAGCTCTTCTACACAGGAGAACCCCGGGGTGGATGGATTTATAACATCTTTCTTATCAAAGTGCCTTCGTTCAGTTCATCTGAGACTCCTCACAGGAGGAGAGCACTTATCTGAGCGGGAATTCTTGTAACAAGCTTAACACCTCAGGATTTCTGTCATGTGTATAACATAGAGATCACTCACATAATTTGTTATTGCTCTGGCAAAGACGTGCTGAGATAATTGTGCTTTAACAAGTCAGGGTGATGGCTGGCCACGAGATCTATAGGATTGTAAGGACTGTATATTCACAACAAACATCATTAGACACAGATGTTTGTCTACGAGAGGTTAGTACAGTGAAGTGTTTACAGGATGACTCTGGAACCAGACTGTTTGGGTTTGAGCCCCAGCTCCACCATTCACAGGCTGTGTGAGCTTCGGTATGTTACTGAACCTCTCTGTGCCTGGATGTTCTCTTCTGTAAAAGAAGGAGTGAAAATAATAGCAACTCACTCACAGGGTTGTCCAGAAGAGTAAATGAATGAATGAATGAATGAATGAATGAATGAATGTTAGTGCTCCTGTTTGAGTCCCTGCCCTCAGAAATCTAAGCAGAAAACCTACCTTGGATAAAACCCCAAAGGACCCGACCATATCAAACGGCTACGGGTATAGCCACCCAGCAGGCGAAAGGAAGTGAGGTCGGCTACCGTGACCTACCTTGTCCTGGAAATTGGGGTTAGAGCCAAAGTTGCACAGTAACTGAACCACATCGGCATGGCCATAGCGAGCTGCCACATGAAGGGCTGTCTCTCCAGACTGTGAAAGAAACAGCCAAATTCAGAGCACTCTCCAGGAGCAGACTCTAGAAACTAAATGCACAGGACTGGAGGCCCACTCCCATGCACGCCTGGCTCCAGTCCTGCCCTGAAGGGGCCCCCACCACCCTCAGGCCACATGCCCCTTTGGTCCTGGGGTGGAGGGTCCACCACACAGCTAGCGTGAAACCCACATGTGTAGCCCCTCCTGCTTGTCATAAAACCTCCTACATGAGAATGTTTTCCTTCTCTGTCATGGCGGTTCTCAATCTTCTTTATGTACGGATGCTTGTAGCCATGTGATTTTCTTTTCAAAACACAAAACTCCTGTTTTAATATTAAGTTACTTAAACACAGTTTTATTTATGAGCAAGTTTCTGATTTCATTGTCTATGTTGAGAATGTTATTTCTTACATTCTCAGAGATTAAAAAAAACCATCACTATTAGCCCACAGTGGCATTCTCTGAATTTGCAATAGGTGCAATTTCCCTATGATTTCCTTATGATATTTTACTTATACCTGTCCAGAAACTGTGAGTATAAACTGATTGATACAAAACAAGATGCTTGTTGCTACCTGACCGAAAACTGCCATCATACATGTGTGTGTGTGTGCATGTGTGTGTCTTTGACATGAACATCATCCCTTAGATACAGAGCAGTGCACAGTCCATACAACTGTATATGGCAGCTCTGATTAAACATGAAAAGTCAGTCTACAAGCACTAGGAGCAGACAGGAGTTGCACAGTAGAACGTATAATGAATGAGGAGGTAAGAATCCTTGGTACATGTTCGAGCCCTGCCAGTGAACTCACAGGGTTCTTGTGTGAACTGAATGAAACACAGATACATGAAAATAAGGTAACTTGCTAAATCAACAGCTTTTGTTATAATACCTTTGCTCCGCAAAGCCTTATTTTATATGCATTGTCTCATGAATTCTTCTAGTGCCAGGGACCGTAAGGTCAGCACTGGCAGCTACTTCAGAGGGGAGGAGAAGGGTAAAGAGATGTACACATGGCAATTCAATACAAGGATCAGGACTCGGATCTGCTTCTGGTTGTCTTTCTAGTAGAACCTTGAGTTTCCAGGTCATGGGGCAGATAATTCACTGCTTGCATATTATGCCAACTAGCTGGCAGATTTCAGCTAAATGCAGATTTTAATATTAGACTCAGCCAGTAGCAGAAAGACACTTCTGAACTTCCCTGCAGGAAGATTTTCATCACGGACCCTTTTGCTTTGGATCCAGATGCAGGTGGCATGTCCACACTCAAACGTCGCCTCAGATTACTTCCCACTATCCCTAAGAAGAGAAGGAGCCTTACCTTGTCTTTAATATCCAAAGGGCATTTGTTCTCATTGAGAAATCTCAGGGTGTCCACGTGGCCATGCCGAGACGCCCAGTAGATGGCATTGGATCCCCCCTGCATAAAAACCAACGTGAAGTCACATTTCCAGATCCAAATGCACACGTCACTCAGACTCACTCCATTTCCCTTCCTGTGTGACGGCAAACTTCAAAGGAGCAACTTCCAAGAGGAACGAACTCTCGTTTTATTCTTTAGTTTTCATAAAAAGACCAAGGTGATGTAAGATGTTAACATTCTGGGAAGTGGGGCGAAGGGGCTCCAGGAGCCCTCTGTCCTATCTTTGCACCTTTCTTTGGTAAATCTAGAATTACTTCAAAATCATGTTTTTGTTTTCTTAAAACCTTCATTTCAATCTCCGGTTCAAATTTCCTCCGTAGTCAGGATCGGCTCCAGTCCGTGTACAGTTCTGTAAAATCTATGGCCACATGGACCATCCTGACTTTGTTGCCCTAATTACACATGCAGACAAATACATCTCTGATGAGATTAATTAGACGATGAAAATTTTCCCGGATGTGACATCTCATAACACTGTTGAGTACATGTGATGAGTAAGGAATAGATCTGGGGTAGCGCGCAAGGAAAGGCTGATGCTGAGCAACTGAGCCAAGAGAAAGGGACGTATTTGCCTTCTTGTTTGTAATACGGGTCAGACTGGACCAGGCTATGGGACAGGTCATCTTCCTTTGTAGGAGACTGAGAAATGAAGTAAGGGGCACATGTGGTTTTCCTCTGTTACCTCTGTGATAGGAAGACATGTGGAAACACTTAGGAGGTAATTCAGTGGCAATAAAACAGAATTATGACCTTGTCCTGGACATCAATTCTTGAGCCTCTTTTAATGAGCAACTGTAGTATTTGAATATTCCCACAGCCAGCAGCGATCAGTAATGGAGGTGTCCCGTGCTGGAAGAGACAAGAAAAACATTTTTTGAGGTTTGGTAGGCAAGGAAAAGCAACTGTCACCATTGTCCAACACCACACAGCTTCTTAGGTCTCAACAGACGCACAACCACTGCTGTGTAACAGGAATGGGGACAGCCGGGGGAACACCCAGCCTTCCTCTGCTGGATTCACACTCAAAGGTGACAGTTTCATTTCCAGGATGAGCATATTCACAGTGTCGTGGGGAAAGGCTTTGCGTGGAGAAAGGCCCTCGGTGCATTCGACCTCACTTCTAACTCAATTCACTCTCTACGCAGAAGTGATTTCTCCACAGTATGGAGTTTGTAACAGCAAGGGGGGGGATGGAGAAGCAGAAGGGATCTTTTTCACTGTGAACTTGGAGGTGTAAAGTCACGGTGACCACCCCCCACCCCCCGCCCACTACCCCTGGCAGAGCAGTAGCAGACCTTGTTGGGTTGGTTAACGTCATAGTTGGACAATGAGCCCAGGAGGTGCTGTAGGCCTGGGACATTGTCATCATTGATGGCGTGGATGATGGCTTTCATCACAAAGGAGTCTTCCTCATCCTTGAGAGGGACAGTGAAGAGGGAAAAAGAGTTAGCTTGCTGGCCATGATCCTCTTATCAACATAAGAGAAATCAATGCTCATTTGTCAAGAGAAGCATCTAGAGGAAAGTAGGCCACTTAATCTACAAATCCACAGAGTCATGAAAGGAACCAGGAGGTTACTTTTTGCTCCTTCCATGTAGGAAACTAACGCCACCTTCTTTTACCTGTGCCTTAATGTCACTTGCATTATAACCCAGATGGCAAACACCTTTCAAGATTCAGATTAAGAACAACTGATAACAAATTATCTTCTGTGTTTATCTTGGAAACCTTTCAAAATATATAGTCCCAGAAACCACTGTAGAAAATATCAGGCATAACTCAGAGTCTAAAAACCATAGAACCAAAGAAATGATACCTCTGAATTTTACAGTCTTAATTTGTAATTTGTCCAATTATAGAATTGTTATTTTTTGATCACTGGAATTTCTTCCTCCTCTAAGTATAGAATAACATGGCAAAATTCTCTGAAAGCTAGTCACTATATATACATATATGTATATTTTAAAGATCCTAAAGGAGGAGTAATGTAAAAATAAAGGCCAGAAAAAGGAAAACAGATGCATTGCTAATTACAAAGAGAAAATAGAGAATGTCAAACTAGTTAAATCCTTGCCAATTTGTCAAAGTTTTCTTATAATAAGATATTTACCAAATATGGTACATTAAAACTAAAGAATAAGCTAGAAAAATCCCAAACAATATCTCTGGACTCACAGAGGTGTGGCTCCTCATATTTCAAATCTGGAAAAGCGTTATCACAGAGGCTGAGTCTCTGCTTGTGGGGTGGAATGGAGAAAGCATTTCTCTGATTTCTGCTTTCTCTTCTCTATGGGTCTGAATCCAAACCTCATGACGGTTTTAATAATATTTGGACAGACTCCATGTTAAGAATGTCATAGGTTTTGCTTTTCCATTACAATTCCAATTGATGCCTAAGAGACATTTGCATGAAAGGGACAGTCAAGAGAAACGAGGTGAATGGGGGGGGATAAGCAGATGGTTACGACAGGTCCTCATGATCAGTAGGACATCAGAATGATGAGGGAACATGAGTTCCAGGAGGGGTCATCCCACCTAGAACCCCCATGCACCCTGGGGCCCTCTCCCTCCCTAAACTTCGCACTGTGACACATGTTTCCCTCTAAGTGCTTATTCAAGATGATTTTAATTTATAACATTTAATTGTTCTCATCTTCCTTAGGTTAACAGATTTTGTCTTGTCCCTGGTTCTACTGTTACCCTCAAACAATTCCCAAACCTAGACTTTCTTTGCCATGTCCTCCTTCTCCGACCTTGCTTCTTTCCCATTCCTGTTTTCTCCTTAACATTTCTCCTTTGACTCTACAAGGCTACACCTGGAGGCTCAGCGAAGCAACTAGCTTCGGGGCGGGGATAGAGCTCGTGTCTGCTGATGTGTGATCCTGCCCATGGAGTCCCTGGAGTCATTCATGAAACACTGACTATGCAGTCACGGGAGCAGGTTGGTTCCCACAGAACCAACCTTTCTCCCTTCTCTGACATCCCCTTTACCACCAGGGCTCCCAAAGCCCTGTTGTCTGACTGTCAGGGGACAGTCTTATTGAATTCAGATGTGTCCAGTCTATCTGAAGAGTTAATCTGTGATTAGGTTTCAGTGTTCATTACGGGAAAAAGTATGGAATTGTTCTCAAGGGTTTTAGGCACTCAATACAATGTCAACAGAGCAAGTAGGTTTAGCCTTCTGGTCTACCACAAACTACCCCCCCCCCAGCAAGCTCCACAGTATTTGCCTTGATTTTGGGGTGTGTGTGTTGGTAGGAGGAGTATTTGTCTCTTTTATGGTATTATGACCAAGTATTTTCCAAGGTCAGTGGCAATAGAGGACTCTCATTTTCTTCATGGAAATTAGAATAAACTCTTTCCTCTTCTGCTGGCCAGTCATTCTCTCACCAAACTGTGAGTGTGGGAGGAGTGGGGCAGGGCGTGGTAGTGTCAGAGGTAGTGGGTGGGACTGGGCATGGTGCCAATCCAAACAAAGAGAAAAAAGAACGAAAGAACCAATGCGGTACATCAAATCAGCCACCTAACTCCCTACCTTGAGCAGGGGAAGAACAGGCCTGACACTTCCGTGACTTTAGGTTTTCTGGGTTGTTGAACAAATCAAACAACCTAAACATTGGAAATACACAGTTGTAAGAAAGAACTTCAGCAAGGCAAACAGGTGTGCTTACCAGAGTATCGTCGCTTCTGGCAACACTCATGTTACTCCTGGACAAGAACGACCTGGATAATCTTTGGCACAGTGATATCAAGCGAACGGATTGCTTTAAAAAAAAAAAAAAAAAAAAAAAAAAAAGGCAGGGAGAGAGGAAGAGAGAGAGTTTACGTAAGGATATTCAAATTAGTACAAATGACAAAGTCTTTGAGACAGCGTTCACTGCTGACAGCATGTTCTTTAGGGGTGGGAGACCTTCCAAGCAGGTTGGATCATATACGCCTAAAGAAATTTCTAAAGGTCTTACAAATTAAGACAACAGGATAGAGATTCTCCTTCCGCATTTCATTATTAACTACACAACTGTATACTCTATACCCCTTCTCTCTTAATATTTTCTTCTCTACTTTTTGAGGAATGGAATCTTACCCTAACAAACCCCTTGCACATCCCCACTCAAGGGTCCTGTCCTGTGTCCTTGTGCCCAGGCAAGCTGGTATTAATAGTAATGTGACTATCAAAACTCATACAGTTGTTAGAAACAAACAGGTGGGGAACTCCTTAGCCTATAGGACAAACACCCCTGCATTTACTCTCAAAGGCAAGAACAACAATAGGTAAAAGAATGTGTGTGTTGGGGGTGGGGGGGGGGGGAGTGTGGGTGTGTGAAAAAGAGAAAAAAAGAGAGAAACTTATGGTGTTCTCTCTACATTTTAAGCCTAGTCTAAGGGCTTCTTTCAGACTAAGTGTTAAGTCTTAAGTAACCCTAGTGCTGTGGTCCTCCTCATCCCTGTCATGGCACCCTAAACTTGATGGGTGTGAAAATGAGGTACATTTCTGGCCCAGTGCTCAGAAACATGGCAGGTATCTGCTTCCTCCGGGCTTCACATGATCCTGGGCATAAGAAGACATCCTGTCACCTTCTCAACCTTGAATTTCTATTTGTTCAAGGTTGACTGGAATGCCCTTTAGAGCCATGCCCCATACAGCCCCTGCAGAAGCCATTCACACTGAAAAAGAACACGAGACCACAGTACAAATGCTCATGGCCCCACCCCAACCCCCATCCCAACCATTCATAGACCAAGGCTGGTTTCAGAGAACCATTTACACAAGTTCTACTATAAATGCACTCCCATGCTGCTTACCACAAAGAACAGAGTTATTCAAAATGTGGTTTGTTGAACTTAGGAAAAGATTACACTATAATTTTGTTGCACTGATTTAAAAATTTGCCTTGGGAATGGTCTTGATTTAAAACAAATGCAAAATTACATGCAAAAATAAGACTTAAAGAGGACCGAAATACTATTTTTGCTTATCTTTTGAAAATAGTGTTTAATGGTGCAGAAGACTATAGAGTCAATTGAAACAAACAAAAAGGATGCACTTTTGAAGGCCAATGTCAGAAGAGATGAGCCTGGCCACAGGGAGTGCCACGGAGAAAATAAATTAGTTATCCCTCCCTATCAAACAATCTTACTTTCCACTTTTTCCGGGCTGCGAACTTCTTGAACTTCTCCATGTTGACTGCCGACGCCTTTCTACTAAGTGCTTGTTGGGTATCTTTAGGCTAAAATCAAAGTCCAAGAAAGCAAATTTAGAACACTCCAAGACGGAAATGGGTTACATGACAACTTTTGGAAACCTGTAGTTAGTTAGGATGCTTACACACTCACCTTAGTAAAATAACAGAACAAGTTGGGATAACGTGCAAAAGCTAGGAACCTAGTCTCCGGAAGGCAACTCTTAGGGCTAAGGGTTTGATAAAATCCATAAAGACTGGGTCTTGGGAAAAGCTGAAGAGTTGGGCTCAGAACAGGCTAAATTTCAACTTTCTGGACTGAGAGTTTGGGAATGGCAAGATTCGTGGTGAGGTTATGTTATAAGGCATTTGAACTTAATATATCATCAAGTAATAATATAGAGCTGGTAGGAACTCAGAGGTTAGCAAGTTTGGCCTGGCTGATAGCATTAGGATCCGTTGTACCGCATCTTTTTTGGGAGGCCATTAGTTCTACTGATGAGAGGAGACACCATTGCCTCCTCAGGGCACCCACGCAACTGCTAGGAGCTCATGCAGCAAAGCTTTCTGGATGCCCCAACCCTACTTCTGCGATGCAAGTTGTTGCACCATAATCCCCTCACTGGTTCCATGACTTTATTCTGTAATTGCCACATTCCCTCACCGTTGGTCCTTTCTGTTCTAGCCGGAGCACTTCAGTTCTTTAACCCAAATGGCAATGGGTGTTGCAGGTAATGTAAAGGTATACGTTGTGCCAGGGGGCGGCCGCTGGCCCTGGCCCAAAGGCAGCTGTGCAGGGTTTGGGTGGCCTTATGGAATGAGGGCTCAGTACTGGTAGACATTCAGATTTTTCAACAGACGCTGGAAATCCAGATTTGATACGGTATTTAAATGTTGGCAATTAATTCCAAAAAATTAAAATATTCTCTGGGCCAACATCCCACAGGTGAAACCAAACATGGCTGTTGAGTAGACCTGACCCATTTACAACTGACCTTCAACTCCCCGTTTACAATCCTGCATTGTGATAGCTTATTCTCCTCCATCTCCATGATCATTAGGACACTCTCATCTGTGCACCATCTTAAAATAGGGCACCAATGTCAAAACCAATACTTCAGATGTGACCTGTGGTGAGACCCCCACAGTAACTAGGCCTAAGGCAAATGCATTCTGGGATGTCCTATAATACCAAACCAATCACAATATGCAACTTACCTTGATCCAGGGATGCTGCAAACTATCTTGAATTGTCATTCGCTTCCTTTGTAGGGGGAAGGGGAAAGAAAAAAAATGCTGTGACCATAGAAGCAAACACTGAGGTTGTTTCCATGCCAGTTGGGCCTACCAAGCAGATGCTCTGGAAAATGCAGTTCAGGGCCTGCTTCGTGGAAGAAAGCTGGAAAGAAGTCAGTCTTTCTGTGACTATCTTACTGTCTCTGCAGGGACTGACTGAGCAGGTGCAAAGGCCCAGCCTGCATTTTCTGAAGCGTTCCACATGGCATGCTTTCCTTTGCCACGTGGAACCCACCAGGCTCTCATAAACGTGGTCCGCATGCACAATACAAGTGCTAGCCCTGGTCCTGCTGAAGCCATGGCCAAGTACCCCTCAGGAATAATGGACACTCACTTTGGATCCTTGACGAGGAGTCTTCTTATGAAATCTTTGGCTAGGGCACTGGTATTACTGAAGTATTCTTCCTCAAATTCGTAGTTGACGGCAGATACATTTGCTAACGTTTCTTGCTTAGTGTCTCCAAGAAATGGGGAGGCCCCACTGAGGCTGTTAATAAAGTGGGGTGCAGAACATGAATGATTACCTCTTGGGCTATCATGTCATTCCTAGCATATCTAATAAGGGGAGTGAGGAACAATATGATAATCTGTCCTTGGGCAGTCACTTCAGAATCCGATTACATTTTACAGGGCATTTAGTTGTCACGCACAACGCTCCAGCTTAATGCATAGGATGCATTTAAAAAGTTAATCTGGAATAGCATCTCTTAGTTAAAAAAAAATAAAAAAGCTTCCGACTTTGGCTCAGGTCATGATCTCACGGTTTGTGGGTTCAAGCCCCGCATTGGGCTCTGTGCTGACAGCTCAGAGCCTAGAGCATGCTTCAGATTCTGTGTCTCCCTCTCTCTCTGCCCTCCTCTACTCATGTTCTGTCTCTCTGTCTCTCAAAAATGAATAAATGTTAAAAAAAATTTAAAAAAACACCGCTTTCCTATTTTCTCAGCAGTGATGGACAGCCACGCTTCCTTCAGTGATTAGGCTGTAGTTTCTGATGACTCATTGCGAATTAGGAGAAAATGTTTAATTAGTATAAACTACACGTGTTCTGGGGGTGTGAAATGAATATGTTTACATAAAAAGCATGCATAAACTGAAGAGATCAACATGACATATAGATGGTTAATAAGACATATGGTCTCAAAGAAAGATGAAAAGAATACAAGGCGTGGATTTTGGTACTTACAGAATATAGGTTATCACCCCAATACTCCTAGACACAAAATGAAAACAGAAACAAATGTCAGAAGAATAGTACACTAAAGTGGAAAGATGAAAGCATCAAGGACATGCTCCTTACCACATATCTGCCTCAAGACCAAGAGGTTCATAGTTGACTATCTCAGGAGCTAAGAGGAAATAAACGCATTTTAGTTTTCAGAGAAAGTGAATCAACAGATTCTATCTTCACGTATAAACCAGAAATATGTACCAGGGAAATAAATGATGTTACAGCAGGGGAGTTTCTGCCAGTATAATTCATATTATTGATGAGAAATAAATGAGCACAGGAGTAAAAAAAAAAAAAAAACTTACCAACAAACTCTGGTGTCCCAAATATGTTTTTGAATTCATTTCCAAAATCAATTTTATGGGCCAACCCAAAGTCAATGATCTTGATCCGAGGTTTAGGGACATTTCTATCCAAAAGCATTATGTTTTCAGGCTTCAAAGAGAGAGAGAGAGAGAGAGAGAAATAGTACACTAGTGTTCAAAACAACATATTCACAAAACCAAAAGGTGGAAACAACCCAATGTCCATCAACTCATCAAACATGCTACAACATGGATAAACCTTGGAAACATTATGCTAAGTGAAACAAGTCAGACGAAAAAGGACACATATTGTATGATTCCACTTATCAGAAGTATCTAGAATAGGCAAATTCAGAGACACAGAAAGCCGAAGGGTGGTTGCCAGCAGCTGTGAGAGGAGGGATGGGGAGCTCGGGATTAACGGATACAGGGTTTCAGTCTGGGAGGATCCACTAGTTCCAGAGATGGACGGGGCGATGGTTTGCACCACAGTGTGAATATACTTAATGCCTCTGAACTGTACACTTAGAAATGGTTAAATAGGTAATTTTCATGCTATGCTTATTTCACCACAATAAAAACAAAGAGCTATGATATATTATGCTGAAGACAGAGTGGTAGGATTGTCCCCTGCCCCCCACCCTACACCGGAAAAACCACCAAAGCCTAGGGGTAAGAGGGTAGTTGTAAGAGAACACCAGGAAAAATAAATGTTGTGGTTTAGGTTCTCCCAGGAGCAGACTTGTTGACAGAGATTCGGGTGCAAGTGGCTTATGTGGGAGCAGGCTCCAGGGAATACTTGGTAGAGGATGGGGAGACAGGAAACAGAAGGAAGTAAACCCACACAAGGTGTCTTGTCAAGGTGAAGGTGACTGGAGTACAATCCCTTTGGGGAACTTAAGGAGGAGCAGCACTGAGTTTTCCAGCTGGAGCATGAGGGAGCCGGGGTACTTATCCACCGACTCCCCATCCTCCATTGCTAACAGCGGCCTCTGTGGGGCCTTACTCTGGCATTTCCAGCTCCCAGGGCCAGAAACCAGACATCAGGCAGGGAGCCGCAGGTGTGTGCAGCAGCGGTATTCAGGGCGTGTGTTAGTGAGTGTTGGGGGGATCTGGATGGGGTGTTGACAGCATTGCTACAAGAAATATGGAGGAAGTCCTCCCTCCTCTGAAGCCTTGTCCTAGCTCCAACGATCTGAATCATTCACTTGTCAGTCGACCACATGCTTCTTTGTGACTACCTTCTCAATGCCTCAGGTTGTACCTCGATTCTTCCGTTGTCACTGTATGTTGCTCCTGTGCATGCCTTTCCTTCCTAGAGAGACCATAGCTTTTCTGACAGTTAGAACTAGGACGTGCCTTTATATCCCCCACAGTGCTGTGCCTCCAGACAGGCAAAGACCCCAATTAGCCAATCTCCGCGTCTGTCTTGATTGATTGCCGGTGACAAAATCAGGCCTTCGCATCAAGAGGGAGAGGAGAGATCAAGACATCTTCCACCTTACATGCCCTGCAGCCACAGGGGATGCAAACTGGACAGCCAGTGGCCACTCTAAGCTGAAAACATTCCATAACCAATAGCAGCTTAGAGATCTGGCTGGTAAACCCCTCTGATTCTTCCCCAGGGATTCTTGAATGTAATCATTCGTCCTAAGCCTCTATCCCACAAAAGGTTAGGAATCCTTGAGTAGGCATTCATTATATACCTGGTGATTTATCTTCATAATTCCATCTGTTAAGCTCATACAGGATAGGGGCACCTGGGTGGCTCAGTTACACATCTGAATCTTGATTTCGGCTCAGGTCATGATCTCATGGTTCATGGGTTCAAGCCCTACACCGGGCTCCACGTTGATAGTATGGAGCCTGCTTAGGATTCTCTCTCTACCTCTCTCTCTGCCCCTCCCTCCCTTTCTCTCTCTCTCAAAACAAATAAATAAACCTAAAAAAAAACAAACAAACAAACAAACCCATACAGGATTAAAAAAAATGTATCTCTTTCAGATGCTTCAATTTTTCATAGCCAACCACCAATGCTGGGATTTGCATAACCTTCTCTCCGGCTTACACTCAGCAACGTACCTTAAGATCAAAATGGGCAATCTGAAGGGAGTGTAGGTAGTAAACACCATTAAGAATTTGTTTCAGAAACTCAGTTGCTTCCTCTTCAGTCAAAGATTCTTTTTCAGCCAAGAAGTCGAACAGCTCGCCACCTGCCACTCTGAAAACCAGGAAGCAGAGGTTACTGAGGATGCTTGTTTCATACAGATTTGTTCTCTTGTAGACTATTGGTGTGCTCAAATTTCAGGCAAAAGAATGGCCTAAGGACAAGCCGAAACTGCCAAGCAAGGAATTAGAATTCATGCTTCTCACCACTGGGCTGACAATTCTGCCCATTTGTACTTGAAAGCACCTGGATACCATTCTCCTGATGTGCTATGTTCACACATGAAGGCAGGGAGCAGAGACGTGATGGGGGGGAGGGGGGAAATGTATATTTAAAACATCTTCGTTACACATACTTACAGGTGAAGTCTGAATTCACTGATTTAAAAAAAAAACAAATTATAAGCCAACTTTGGGCAGCATTTATAGAATAGATCTTCCTAGCACAATCAGAAAGTACCTGGAAAGTTCATAATCCGTATGCTAATCAATTGTTTTAAACCCCAAATCACAATATATGGCCTACAAGAATTTTTTGTTGTTGTTTTATATCCATTTATATATACTTACATATTTATTAAAAAATCACATTTCATAATGAATTTAACAAATACCTTCACTAATAAGAATACATGTACACTGGGGCACCTGGGCTTCAGTTAGGCGTCCGACTTCGGCTCAGGTCATGATCTCACGGTCCATGAATTCGAGCCCCACGATGGGCTCTGTGCTGACAGCTCAGAGCCTGGAGCCTGCTTCGGATTCTGTGCCTCGCCCTCTCTCTGCCCCTCCCCCACTCTCTGCCCCTCCCCCACTTGCACTCTGTCTCTCAAAATGAATAAATGTTAAAAAAAAAAATAGGGGCGCCTGGGTGGCTCAGTCGGTTAAGCGTCCGACTTCGGCTCAGGTCATGATCTTGCGGTTCGTGGATTAGAGCCCGGAGTCGGGCTCTGTGCTGACAGCTCAGAGCCTGGAACCTGCTTCAGATTCTGTGTCTCCCTCTCTCTCTGCCCCTCCCCCACTTGCATTCTGTCTCTCTCTGTCTCAAAAATAAATAAACATTAAAAAAATTAAAAAAAAAAAAAAGAATACATGTACACAAAATTGAAATGCATGAGGTTGTTTGGGGATTTATCAATCAGTCTCCCTGGCCAGACTGTAAATCTCTAAAGGACAGAGGTCGGCCCCCGGCCATCCACCAGGTTCTCCCACAGTCCTAGCCACAGAGCAAGAGCTCAAAACTTTGTTATCCAGTGGATAAATGAACAAACTCCCCAAAGAAATCTACAGCAGTAATTAATGGCAAATAACAGGGAACTTTTAATAAGAGTTTTTATAAGTTCATCTTTTCTCAAGTTTAACCATACATTCACAACATAATAATTAACTGTAATTACGCACATAACTGCTGTGTTCATTATCTTTCTTTCAGCAAGACAGCTCCATAAACATACATACCACTTCTACATCCAGAGGAAAAAAAAAAAAAAAAACAGTGCTTACGAGATTAAACTATAATGACAAAAGTCTGTGTCTTAAAGAACAGGGTCAGATCCTGCCCCTTCACCCTCTAAGTTGTTGTTTTTCTTAACCTGGCCCCAGCTCCACTAGCATTAGGATTGCTCGGGGTGTTTTAAACGTGCAGAGTCTGAGGCACCTGGTGGCTCAGGTGGTTAAGGGTCTGACTTCGGCTGATCTCACGGCTCGTGAGTTTGAGCCCACGTAGGGCTCTGTGCTGACGGCTCAGAGACTGGAGCCTGCTTCAGATTCTGTGTCTTCTGTGTCTCTCCCTCTCTCTCTACCCCTCCCCCATTCATGCTCTGTCTCTTTCTCTCTCTAGGCTCTAAAAAATAAATAAACATTAAGTTAAAGAAAAAAAATTAAAAATACAGGTTCTGGGCCTCCCTTCCAGCCTGCTACCTGAGAGTTTCCAAGATGGGCACCAAGAAACGCAGAATTTTTAACCAGCGCCCCCAGGGGATTCTTAGCACACTAAAAAGTGAGGGCCATTTTCAAACTTTTAACTGCATCCTCCTGCTGCATGGCCTCCCTCTGATATTTAAGGTCTGGATGTTTATCCTGAAGGCGAGGTGGCTCCTCCGCCCCTGGGACCCCAGCAGAGGGCTCGCGCAGATATGCCACAAGCCACAGAGCCTGAGCCAGCCAGGGAGGCCTGGAGCCCGGCCCGGGGGACAGAGACCTGCAGGTGACAAGGACATTCCTGCAGCAGTGGCCTCGCTGCCTGCACCCTCCTAGCCTTACTGCCCTCTCCTCTCTATGGAGCCCTTGGCCGTGAACCCCACACTGGCTCCCCACCACTCCTCACTTTTCTGTCTCCTTACTCCTCTTAAAAACAACAAAACAGGGAGAGGGATTCCTTCAACTCCAGGGGAAAACAGGGAAACGAACCAACTAATTTGGAGCAAGATGGTCTATCACCTGGGTGCTTCCTTACTCTCTGGGCTGTATGGCGTCGTCGAGGTGCATCACGCAGCCCTGGGCCACGTGCTAGGGTGAGGTCCAGAGCTGGCACACCCAGTGCAAACCTTAATTCTGCAGCCACAAGGTTATGCCTTCTCTCTGGGCCTCACTTTCTCACCAAACAGGTACAACAGGACCTACTCCTTTGAGGATTTTGAGAATGAAAGGTAATAAATACACACGATGCGGCTGCCAGGTCTGGCATGAGGCTGAGGTCCAGGAAGTGGAATGGATGCCATTTAAAGGAGGGACAGACTGTCCCTGTGGACTGCCATGCCACCTGCCCCAGGGCTCCAAGAGGAAAGCCCCCTTCCTGCCCTGCTTTCCCTCAAACCCACTGACTGGCCTGACCAGTGCGCTCTCAAGGAGGGGGTGCAGCTTGATAGCGGCGGCTGATCCCACCTTTCCTCCCTCTGCCCCACTTTCAGGGGCGTCCCCACTCCCCCTCGCTCACACAGACCACTCACGCTTCTCAACACATCAGAAGTTTCTTGACAGTGAGAAATGGCTGGGGGTTGGCTGCCTGGAAATGGGGAAAACCTTCCAGTATCGAAAGCGTCAGCACAGGGCAGAGGCCTGGGTCCTTCCTAGAAACCCCACTGCCACTTCAACCCAGGTCTTTGCTCCTTTTCCCTTTGGTAGCTTTCCCTGCCTCGTGTCTGACCTGAGCTTCCTTCTGGTCCTGGAGAAGCAGTTAATTTCATTCTCCTTGGGCTCCAGGCTCTGTGAAGCGGGACAGCAAGGGGTGAGAAGACCCCAGTTCAAATTCTCTCCCATTACCCAACTTCCACTGAGCCTGGGATTCCTCTTCTGTAAAATAAGGGTCAATCACACCCCACAGAGTTGTTTGGAGATTTCAGGATATGTAGAGCCCCTTGGCGCTCAATAAACACTTAAACACTGTTTTTCTTGTCCTCTGGCTTCAAAGTAAAAGCCCTCCCACAGCGGCATGGTGTGCAGGTGCATGTTTAACAATGGACTCCCTGGGGTTGGGGGCAGGGACAAAGCCCATTCCTGAGCTGTCCTATTCCTCTCATGGTCATTTCAAGCCACCCAAGTGATGATGGTGACCGTGTGGTTGGGAAGCATAAACAGCTCTGTGACCTGGGCGAGCCAGCTACCTGGCCCACCGACACATTCTGGTATTTTCCAAGGATGGCACCACAGTATGTCATGCCACGTGCTCTTCTGCACTGTGATTGTGCCTCTGTGGCTCCACCCCCTTGATTCTTTGACCTATAAGACATAGCAGAGTGACTCTGTGCCAGCTTCAATGTGGTCCTTCATAGACCTATGGCTACCACATCCCGAAGTCCTCATGTAAGAAGTGTGATGGTCCTGAAACCACCATGCGGTATGAAGAAACCCTGGAAGATGAGACGCCCCATGAAGAGAGAAAGAAGCCAAGGGGCATTGAGCAAGAAAGAAATCTTGGGAGTGGATCCTTCTGTCTAGCAGAGGCCATGGAGGTCAGACTCTGAGCCCTTCTAGAATTCCTGACCACAAAATCATGCGCAAAATAAAACGGTCATTTTGATCCACTATGGAGGGCACCATGAATACCACCCATGCTCCCCATGGAGGAAGGACGCACTATCCAACTACTAGGAGGATACCAGAACTTCCTTCTGCTACAAGCTGCCGTTCAAGGTCACATCCAATGGCTGCTGAGCGTAGGAACATAAAGCTGGGCTGAACAAATGTCTATAAAGAGCTAGATATAAATATTTCAGGCTTTGGGGGCCATATAGCTCTGCCACAACCACTGAACTCTGCCCAAGTAAGGTGAGAGCCTCCTTAGATAATTTGTAAATGAAGGGGTGTGGTGTGTTCCAATAAAACTTTATTTACAAAACCAGGTGACCACCTGGTTTTGGCTCATAGGCTGTAGTTTGCCTACCCTGACATAAAGGCCAGGACAACTCAGTCCAACCTGGAGCAATTCTAAAATTCCTTCAGAATTTTCTGTTGGGCCCACTGGGGCTGCCACTGAGCTGCAAGGCAGCACGACCTCTTCTGTCCACTACTGTTCCTTCCCCTCTGTTCCAAGTCTTGATCCCAAGGGCAGTTCTTAATAATCATCCTCCACACGTCCGCTTCCCTGGGAACCTACCCTGCACCCCACTAAATTTGGGGGTAGTTTGTTACAGACCAGTAGATGACAGAACACTATCTTGAACTGGGTCTGTTCACTTGGTTCAGCCAACAGAAACCAGGTTTGTCTTTCTCTGGGCCCGGTCACCTTCTACCCTATCAGTCTTCCTTTCTCAAGCAACTTAACTCCAATAGTGCCTCCTGATCACAGAGATGAGAACCAGAACAACCCTGGAGCCCCCAGAGTGAAGGACAGTGAGGGACCAGCCTGCAACGTGGCAGTGCCTGGTTAAGACTGAGAGGAAGGAGACCTGAATCATCTCTGGTTTCTCCATCATCCTTCTCCAGGCCCTGTTCAAATCTCATGGCATTCATGATGAGCTCCATGCTGTGGTTCGTCCAGGGAATTATTCAGCTGGACTTCAGGAGTGTTGGGAGAGCCCCCACCTCACTGGGCCTGGACCCATCACTGGTTTCCTACTGCCCTGAAGGCCGTACATATATATTCATTCTCCTTCACACGGAAAGGCAGATGTTCTAGCCATCAATTTTAAATATGGCTTATCAAATATTAAATTTGATAAAACTCATCAATTATTTAGTCATTAACCAAGGAAATCAACACTACATGATTTTGGCAAAGATTTGGGGGCATTATAAGCATCACTGGATAATTTACCCCACTTAGCCCCCAAATCTCAGAAGGGCAAAAAGTAACCTGAGGACTTTTTCCATATACAGGCTTAGAACCAGAACTGAAAGGCTTACAATGTTGTTGGGGAACAGCAGCGTAATGCTAACAAGATCAGCCAAAACCTTGGTATTTCCACTCTTCGTTCCAAATTTTACATTTTGCTTAAGAGAAAGAAGATTGATGGGGAGAGAGATGAGCAATCTGTGCAGCAAATTTAGAAAGCAAGTCTAACCTCCTTTATTAGGTCTTTGACTCAGAGTGTTTTAAATTACAGCATTATCATGGAAATTGTGTGAAATGCATGCTAATAAGCATTGCTGTTTTCACCAAGAAAGCTGGAAAATAGGAAGGTTTCCTCTCCTCCCCATGCCTTCCTTTGCCGCCAATGCCTCCCTTAAAAGGCTGCTGTCACAGAATGTAGAATTTAAAAAAATTTTGTTTATTTATTTCTGAGACAGAGAGAGACAGAGCATGAGCAGGGGAGGGACAGAGAGAGACAGAGACCCAGAATCCGAAGCAGGCTCCAGGCTCTGAGCTGTCAGCACAGAGCCCAACGCAGGGATCGAACTCACAGACTGTGAGATCATGACCTGAGCCGAAGTCGGTCACTCAACCGACTGAGCCACCCAGGCGCCCCACAGAATGTAGAATTTTAAAAACACAGTGCCTTCAGAGTGACACAGAGAAACTATTACAGAATTCCGATTTCTGAATTATAACACTATTCAGGGTCCCTGACTTTTGCTAAGAATTGTCCAAGATATAGTAGGACTTGTTCTGGAAGAGGACTGGTCGTAACCTAAACTGCAGGGGCTCTCGGCTACAAGATAACTATATCTGATGAGCAATTCAAGGTAAATGCTAGAATTCATCAGCATTGGGCTGGATTTCCCCATTTGGTGAAGAGGGGGCCACTGGAACAATTCAGGACACACACTCAGGTCTTGGCCTGCTAGCACTGGATAGGCCTCAGCACACAGGCCCCCAACCCCAGCTCTGGCCCTAGGTTGTGGATTTCAGGCCCAGGCCTGGCCCCTGAAATATCCTGCACTATTCTCCACTCACTCTTTCCCCTGTCTCTTTGGCTACCTGAACACCGATGGCCCGGCAGGGGACCCTGAGGAGAACCAGGGCAGCAGAGACATTAAGAAGAAAGAATACGGATCCCCGAGCCACTGTCTGGAGACCACCCACCCAACCTGTAACATCCACACTGTACTTGAGTGAGAGATAAATCCTATTATGTTAAGCCACTGAGATTTTGCAGTTGTGTTCCCGCTTCTGTGAATACCAATCTATTTAACCAGAAGTAAGAATACAATCTATTTTTTAAATTTAAATTAAAGGAAAGCGACCAATGCAAAGCACAGAGTACAGTAACTATTCTGGTTATCTAGTGTTGTGCAACGTATCTCCCTGAACTTAGTGGCTTTAAACATGACAATCATTTTGTTGTCTCCTTCGATTTCTGTGAATCAGGAATCCAAGAAGGCTTGGCTGGGTAGCTATGGCTTAGGGTCTGTACCAAGGTGCAATCAGACAGTAGCTGCAGCTGAAAGCACAGGGATGATGGACCACCGGGGGGCTCTCTGGGCATTTCTCTCCATGTAAAGTCATGGCTCCATGTGGGCTGGTTTCGGCTTCCTGACAGCATGGCAGACTCAAGACAAGGAGACCATTTGCGTGGAAGTTCATGGATTCAGGGCAAGTGTTCCAGGGTAGAAGCTGCCTCAGCAGTCACACAGCCTCAACAGCAAGTCGAAGTCTCCTCCAGATTCAAGAGGAGAGATGTAGAATTCATCTCTTGATGGGGGGGAACTTCAACATTCTACACAGCACGTAGGACAGGAGAGGACATTGCAATCTTCCTCGGAACACACGTCACATTACCTGTGACAGACAAACTGAAATTCTCAACCTTACTTCACCTGAAGGAGTATTTTACGAGGCTGGGTTAGAGGTAGTTGTATTAGTGTGCTAGGACCACACCAACAAATGGGGGAGGGGGACGGTTGGCTCAAACTAACTGAAATTTCTTGTCTCAAGTTCTGTAGGCTAGACCTCCGAAATTGAGGTGTCAGCAGTGTTGTGATCCCTTTGAACTCTCTAAGGGGACCTTCCTTGCTTCTCCTAGGTCTTAGCAGTTTGCTGGCAACCTCTCGTGTCCTTGGCTGGAGATGAACCACTCCAGGCCTCTGCCCTCATGCACAGGTCTGTGTGTGATGCCCAAATTTCCCCTCTTACAAGGACACCAGTCTAACCGGATTAGCACCCACCCTAGTGGCTTCATTTTCACTTGGTTACGTCCATTAAGGCTCTATTTTCAAAGAAGGTCACATTCTGAGGTACTGGGGGTTGGGACTTCAACATCTCTGTCTCTTTTTTTTTTTTTTTTTTTTTTCTGGGGGTGGATACAACTCAACCCATAACAGGTAGTAGCTGCTCACAGGCTGCAAGCAAAATGTCACAGGCTGGCTACAGCGTCTCAGGACCAGTGGAGGAAGAGGGAGGATAATCCGAATCTGCTCATGTCTTTTGTTAGCCTTGTTTTCAGATTCTCCTAGGACAGAAGGGTCCCTTCATGCACCGTCATAAAAACTTTTAAATTCAGGTCAGGGGGCGACTGAGTGGCTCAGTCGGTTAAGTGTCCGACTTTGGCTCAGGTCATGATCTCGCAGTTCATGAGTTCAAGTCTCACATCAGGCTCCATGCTGATGGTGCAGTGCCTGCCTGGGATTCTCTCTCTCTCTCTCTGCCCCTCACCCGTGTACTCGTGCGCGCGTGCTCGCTCTCTCTCTTTCTCTCTCTCTCTCTCAAAATAAATATATAAACTAGAAAAATAATTCACATCAGACAAATGTGAATGAAAAATGCATATCTGGTCCTGTCCTGAAGTAACTTCCCCAACATTTTGAGACGATCCTTCTCTTACATCGTGCAGGACGTGATGTGAAGGTGTTGAAGGCAAGTACCCGCCTTCTTCCTGGCTCTGCCTCTGAACAAAAATTAGAGCTCAGTGCTCTACTGTCACCATCAGGTTCCTTCCTGCTAATCTAGGGGGAAGCCCTGGAAGGCTTTCACACTGTCACCTCTCAGGGTCCAAAAGGAAATCCCCCAGGTAATTGAAGACTTTGAGGAATGCAAAGCTGGTAATCTGAAGGGAAAGAAACACAACACCCCCTCCCTGTGGAATTTGTGAAATAGGTGTGAATTTAAGGTCAGCAGTAGCCTGGGGGCTTGAGAACACATTCTCTGCTTAGATACTGTGTTATCCCCCAGGCACTTTATAAATAGCATCAAAGGAGTTCCTAACTTCACACCTCCTCTGAATTAGCCCTGCCTCCTTTGAATCCAAAACATAAACTATATCTGAAAATACATTTTCTGTCTGTTTCACCTCAAATTCAAGTTCAAGTAACAACTTAAGAGGAGTTCTGGGGATCCTCACAACACAGCATGCTTGGCACCCAAAATTCACGGTGGGGGTGGGGTGGGGGAAGTGATCTTTCACTTTACCCAAAGAGGCTGTGCAGGAAACAGGGAGGAGCCTTCCCAGGGTTTCTAGAATGAAATCCCTATGGGAGGAACATCACCGAAAGGGTAAAAGGCATTGGAGGCAGACATTCTGGGTTTCAGTCTGCGCTCCATGACTTCAGATAGGTTAAGTTACTTTCAGAGGCAGTTTCTTTGTCTATCAAATGGAGATAATAAAACCTACTGTTCATTATTACTACCGGGGATGAAAGGAGAAAATGTGACTTCAGTTAAGAGCATCTGGCACTCGACAAGTGTTATCAATATTCCAGGCAGCCGTCCCTCGCCTTCACTCCACCTAACCATAGGTGTCCGGGTGAGGAAAACCCTTGAGCTGCCCTCTGTGTCTCACGTCCAGATGCGAGCCTACGGGGTGGGATTTGGACATGGCTGCCATGCCAAGGAGGGACGTGAGGCTGCTCACTGGTTATACACCAAGGCTTCCCTGAAATGAGTAGTCACTCCTGGGGCACAAACCTGGGGAAAAGGTGGGGGAAGGTGGGCTTTGCCTCTGTTTCCTTGGGTCTGGACAGAGAGGAATCTAGATGTGCCTGAGGGCAGCCAGGTGGGGGAGGGAATGGGAGAAAGTGGGTCCTGATGGGGCAGGCAGGCACCTGCAAGCAAGAGGAAGCACTGGCAGTCCCAACACCATCCACTTAATGTGACTATTTCTCTCCTGTCAAATAAAGATGTAACATGGCCCTGTCTAGATTGTGCCACAGGAGATTAAAGACGTGATTTCTCGCTTAGTCAAGAGTGTGGAGAGAATACCAAGGCCTGTATGGAGCTGAGAGAGGTGATGAGGGACAGTACTCAAGGGAAGTTCAATCTCATGGGGCCAAAAGGACCACCACACCCAGCCACTCCCCCACCTCACCCATGAAGCCCCCAGATGGCCAACCCCACAGATCTGTGCTTACCCAGTTAGCTGGCACATTCTCTTACAGAAGTCACTCCATTTTTAACTTAAAAATATTATCCAAGAAATACATAAATATCTCTTAAAAATATTATCCAAGAAATACATCAATATACTCTCCTTAAGAAAAATTAACACACCCATACATAAAACTAAAGACCCTTCTGACTATCCCTCTCCTGCCGGGTCCCGGCCTTCTCTCTCTCCACCTATCGTCTCCTGTAGCCCTCCAGAACTTTCTCAGTATGTTCTGTGAACTGCACAGCACTGTTTCATCTACATTTTAAGAACAGAAATGATACCGGACTGTATGCGTCATTGTGCAATTAGCGATCTCACCTTGGCAATGCTCGCTGGGAAACAGCTCTTGCGCCCTCCCTTTTCATTGCTGCCCAACGGCCATGGGGCTTTCCAGACCAAAGTTTTACTCAGCCATTCCCTGGCTGATGGACTTAACACTGCTTCTGATTTTTCACTATCACAAACTGTAACGCAATGATTTTTGTGTGTGTACTTGCCTCTTGAAGAGGTGAGAGTTTTTCTGGACTCTTGGATGTATAGCCCAATTTGGAATTTCTAGGTCATAGGCTAGGCTTGTTTTTAGTCTCAATTTATGCTCGTCAGCTGTAGCTGGTGAACGTGCCATGGTTTCCCAGCTCATGCGCTTGGTATTATTACTTTGGCCAATCCAATGGATGACATAAATGAATCACCATTGTATCCTATCTGTCCCTGCTAACAGAGAGACTGCTGCCCTTTCGGATCAAAAGACTGCTCATTTTCCACGTTTTTCCGCCTTTTGTATCTGAATGGGTGTAAACTGTCTACACTCTGCCCATTTTCCTATTGGACTGTCAATTGTTTTTCCATTTTAATTGGCCGATAAGTGCTACATCGTCCTCTCCACACAAAACCTTGATCTCTTCTATATTCCCAATGTGTTCTCCCGATCTGTGATTCGTCTTGTAACTTTGCTTCAGGTGATGCTTTGTTAGACCAATTCTAAATTTGGACGCAGTCACACTTGTCACTCTTTGAAGAAATCAAGATTTTTTGAACCAAATGTGGGGACAATGGAATAGCAGGTGGGGTGTAGCCGCTGGGAAGCCAGAGCAAGAACTTAGTCTTCCTGCGTTTGTAGATACTAATAGCGGTTCCCCGTGAGCCCAGAGAGGCAGGTAGAATTTCAAAGGTTTTCCAGCATTTTCGTTCCTCCCCAAACCCAGGTGTGTCCCTAGATTAGGAGCTACCTGAGGGGCAGTGTGACACACGGTCGGTCCCCTGAACCTGTCATGGTGGGAAACTGGGGCTCCAAGAGCAGATTATGTGTCTCTCTTCCCAACTCCTCCTGGAGTGACGTTATATCGGAACTGGAAATTGGCCATGGTGGGATTTGTACCATAGAAATAGACAAACTTTACAAATCAGGGCTCCTCTTGCCTGGAGAGCTAGATGTTACACACTTTTTTTCTCCAGCACACCACTGACCTATAGTATCCTAGGCACAGCCACCTGCCTGCATGACCTCCAGCTGTGGGCTGCTATTCCTCTTCATGTCTAGTCGGAAAATGTCTTCTTACGCAGACCTGAAATGTAGCTCTGGTAACACAGGTCCTGATTCTTACCTAGGCCTCTGGTAACACAGGCCTTGACCCTGCCTAGAACCAGGGTCAACAAACTTTTGTGCAAGAGGCTTCATGGACTATTTGGTCTTTGTTGCAACTTTTCGACTCTGCTCCACAGTCTTCTTGCCTTTTTCTTCAACCGTTTAAAAATGTAGAGCCATTTTCTTCTCAAGAGCTGTGCATGAACAGGCAGCAGGCTTTGGCTCCCCGGCTGTAGTTGGCCAAGCCCTGCTCAAGAACAACACGGCCAACAGAACACAAGGCACTCTGGGACCTACACACCATCCTTCCTGTATCCAAAAATGGTTCTCACACACCCCTGGGTCTTTTCTTCTCAGGTCTAGGATTCTTCCAAGTTTGCTCCTAAAGGCAATTCCAAAACCAAGTAAAGTGATTTAGGAATGTTTCTAGGATGTGCTTTACTGGGTTTCTGTAGCTGTGGTGGGATTGATATAGAGGCCAAGTTAATGGCAGGAAAAGGTACAGAAACCTGGACTGAGGTCAGTCAGGTGTTCTGACCAACTCAGGAGTGTCACAGAATCCCTAAGAAGCAGAGCTCAGGGGGCCTCGCTACATGTTAGCTGTGCGATACAGGGTAAGGCACTTAACCTTTCTGGGCCTCTGGTAGAATGAAGATAGCTGCAAATTCTTACATGACCCACTGAGAGCCATGGTCCCTTTTTCCATACCTCGAACCCAAATAGGCTCTGTGTCTGCTGGGCCAATAGCAGATGAGAAAAGTGATCCCATGTCAGTCTTAAGACACTGGCAGCTTCCATTTCCTGTTTGGAATACTTAGCCTGGGAACCCAGCTGCCATGCTGTGGGTGAACCCAAGCAGCACTATGAATGGTGCACATGGAGAAGAGCCAGCACCCCTGACTGAACTCCCAGCTACAGCCAGCACCATCGTGCTGGTCAAGTGAGAGAGCCATATTCGAAGGGGCCATCCTGCCTCATGCAGTGGCCAGGCGGATGCTCCAGGGAACAGAGAGAAGCCAGAACAGCTAACCCTTGCCCACATCGTAGATTCAAAATCAAAACAAATGATGGCTGTCATTAAGCTTCCAAGTAGTTTGTTACACAGCAGAAGACACCCAGAATGGGGCCTCAGAGTCCTAACTCCCTGGGCTATTGTTAGGGTTGAATGATATGCCAGGTACTTAGCTACGTGCCTGACACATAAAATGTCCTCAATGAATGGCAAACGTTCAGAAAAAAATACAGACCCTTAAGTTACCTTCCACACACAGGGGAAATGTTTCACCTCCTTATCTTAGGGGTTTTGCTTCTAAGGCCAAGCTTTCAAAAGAGGCTGACATTTTTTATGGCTTTTCCATTAAACGAGATGAAATGAAAAGCACTTAGCACAGAGTAAGGCATATAGTAATTGCTCAGGAAATGTCAAAAATCCTTCCGCTTTGATGCCCAGAAACCTCCACAGAAGTTCTAACTCGTCTCAAACCTCCACTCCCAACCCGCCTCCGGCCCACCACATAAACCACTCCATCTGGGTGGCTCTGCCTGATCCCCCAAACTCTCCGAGAACGACCCATTTTATTTTAGTTCCTTTGCATCCAGGTGAACTCCTCAGATCCATGGGAACTCCTCGATTCAAGGGGGACAGACTGTTGTGATTGGTAAGTAAACAGGACATGGTATTGAACAAATGGAGAGTTGGTTTATATGCTCTGGGGCATGCATGCTTTGTGCGTAAAGGACCAAACCCCATGAGTTCTGCCAGCTATGGTAGGGAAAGCAAGATTCTGATCTGGAAAGATTCACATTTGGAAATAAGTTGAGATCCCCAAGATCCCCTTACCTCAAAAATCTTGTCTTCTACCATCATGAAGGACTCATCTGTGAAGCTGAATTAAAGCATAGCCACCGGGGCACCTGGGCGGCTCAGTCTGTTAAACATCAGACTCGATACTGGCTCAGGTCATGACCTTACGGTCATGAGATTGAGCCCTGCATCAGGCTCTGTGCTAAGAGTGGAGCCTGCTTGGGATTCTCTATCTCCTTCTCTTTCTGCCCCTCCCACACTCTCTCTCTGCCCCTCCCCCATTCACGCTCCCTCCCTCGCTCTCTCTCTCTCTCTCTCTCAAAAATAAATAAATAAAAATAAAGCATTGCCACCATGGCAAAATGAAGATTTTAAAGCAATCACTTTCATTCATAGATGAAAGAGCAGAATCATAAATTTTACCAGTATCCGAGATGGAAACAGACTGCTGGGTTGGTAACAAAAAACAAAACAAAAACAAAAACAAAAACAAAAACAAAAACAAAAACAAAAACACCACACCATGCCTTATCAATCCCAGCAGACATGAGCTGCCCACGTTACTCAGCTGTTAAGAAGATGGCAGCGGCTGCGGATGGTGTGTAATAGGCAACTGTGCTCCAGTCCAAGTGGTCCCTGATAAGATTATCCACCTCCCTCATTTAAATGACGGCATGCTAAATTCAAGGCCAGAAAACGGAGGCACAGTTTTCTGAGTCAGATTTTCAAACAAGAGGCTGCAGTTCCCAGTGAGACAAGGTACTGGGGGCGGGGGGAAAGTTCTGGTTTTTTTTCACATTGAAGATTCCCATTGAAGAAGACTTATGAGGAATATAATGAGACATTTATAACACAAGCCAATAAACCAAAACCGAAAACATTTTTGTTTCTCTCTTCCTGTTTCTGGGAATAGAATCTACTTGTCCTCTGCTCATGAACCAGATCAAAATGATTGCAACGCATGAAAATATGCTAGTGGTTCAGAGACGTGGTTGGTTAGAGCCAGCTCTCTGGAGAAGAAAATGCTGATGGTTGTTTTTTGCAGGATCAGGCACTGAGGTGACAGGTGACGCCTACAGCATGTCTGATGAGGGTGATCGTCACTCCTACAGTGGATTCCCATACACCATAGTGCCCCCCCCAACTCTGAACACTTGCTTGTTTCCTGATTCCCTACTTGCATTTTTGTTTCCATACTGGATGGAGCGAGAAGAGACCTGGGAAAGAGGAATGGATGGAGTGAGGTAGCATAAAAATATGCCAAAGTGATAAAAAGCAGTTTAAAGCATCCAGAAAACTTCTAGAGACAAAAAGCAAACGATGGAGTCCATCAGTTCAAGAAGGTAAAGAGGAGAAAAGTGTAAGACTACAAGAATGGAAACCTTTGTGGAAGATGGCTCAATCTGCTTCCCAAATAATTCCACGAGACCAAAGGATACCCTTGAAGAGAGGTAGTAGTGTGCAAGAAAGGGCCGTGTTGGGAGCCAGTGTGGACATTTGTAGACTCTTGGGTTTCTGGGTTAGAGCAATGAGGAGTCCTGGATCTGGAACCACCCAGATGGGGAAGAAGAAAGGGAAGGTAGAGAGGGAGTGTCAGAAATGTCTACATTCGGTGAAATTAAGCAAATTCAGATGAGAAAAAGCAGATGCTAGCATGCCAGAGAGGGAACGCGGGGTCAGAGGAGATCCTTAACAGGTGTGCTGGGAATGCAGTGTGGATTTAGAGCCTGAGGCTCAAGGCCTGTCCCCCTCATCAGTCAACATCCTGAGGACTGCAGACAGTAATGGGCCCTATATTTCAAGAGAGATGTGGAGCCTGGAGAACATTCAGGAAACGCCACACCAACAATGAGAGAGATATACACGACGCTGACCATAAAGACTGTCCACTCCCTGGGACGTTTAGGGGGGCCAGGAGATGCAGGAATGCTGGGTACATGTGGCCCCAGGAACGGAGGACTCCCTGCCTGGCCTGGTTTCGGCAGGAAGCCCACTAGAAAGGCCGCATATGGCCTTGTGGGTATGGTGTCCCAGAGTTCAGTGGCCAAACCCGCCCACCTGGTTACCACGAACAGGGTACAAGTGTTCAGAGGCCCAGGGGCCCCAGCCCTTAGGTGTCTGGATGGAGGCCAGAGCTGCCTGGCTGGACCTTGAGGGTGGCCATCTCCGGCCACAAATAGCCTCAGCTGTTTCCCCCCCACCTTGCTCCAAACAAATGACCACGTGCACCGCACACTGGCATGATGTGACAACAGATGAGGAGCACGCCCACAGGCAATATGGTGGGGATGGGGGTGGTAGAGAGAGGGCTGAGAGAGAAACCAGCCCCACCTTCCAACTGATCCACACCGATTTCCAGAAGTACAGAAAGTACTCACATAAAGGGAAATACAGGCAACAGCAAGACTGACCACAGCACACACCAAGTCTCTTTTTATTTTAATGGCTTCTGTCCAAGCTTTGGAGACCCACAGAAATAATGAGGCCAATGAAAATTGGAGCAAACGAAAAGCTGGGGCAGCCAGACATCGCTTCGGCCTGGGTCACCATAACAGGTGCTGGAACAAAAGGCCAGTGGGAAGTAAACCAAGCTAGCACAGCCATAGATGGAGGTTTATTCCAAAACCAATCAGTCTCATCTAGTTGAAAACAAGGGAAGGCTATTATTATCCAGGGAAACACAGGGACCCATCTCTCCTCCTGCTCCTTGACTGGGTCTATTCTCCCTGACAATCCAGCCCAAAGGGCTCAAATGAAAGCTTCTAATTGTTGTTGACAACTCAGAAATCCCAGGATGAAAGACCACTTGCCCATCAGATAGGGGATACTCGCCAATCTGAAGGATGGTATTGCCCGTTCTTTTCTTTCTTTCTTTTTTTTTTTTTAAGTTTATTTATTTTTGAGAGAGAGAAAGAGAGAGAGAGAGAGAGAGAGGAGAAGGGGGAGGGGCGGAGGGAGAGAGAATCCCAAGCAGGCTTCGCGCTGTCAGTGCAGAGCCCGACGAAGGGCTGACACTCATGAACCGTGAGACCATGACCCGAGCTGAAATCAAGAGTCGAATGCATAACCAACTGAGCGCCCAGGGGCCCCTGGAGCTGCCCATTCTTGAGCCAGCCCCCGAGACGTGGAAAGCTGTGATTTAAAATGGGCTTAAAGCAGAGTGGTCCTACCCTTGAGTCTGAGGATGGATTTGAGGAGGAGGAAGAAGAGTGGGAAGAGGAAGAGGTGGGAAAGGTGAAAGAGATGGCACTCATTCAGCAGAGGGAGATGCTATCAGACCATCTCCTGCCACGGTTTCCCTCCAGGAGCTCTAACAAACCCGGCCACTGGCAGAAGCCAGACATCAAGCCAAGTGCCTCCTAATGAACACCTTGGTGACGAGAAGGGGGGTGGGTGACCCGAGACCTCTAAGAAAGATAGAGATGAGACCTGGATCTCTTTTTCAACAGCATAGTCAGCCCGGGACCCTGCCAGAGTTTGAGCCGGGTCAGTGTGACACAGAATGGCACACTGGGCAAAGGTGACTTCTGACTGTCTGAAGAGCTCACCTTCTTTCTCTCCCTTCCTTCCTCCCTTTCTTCATTCCTTCTTTCCTTCCTTCCTTTTCTTCCTTCCCTCCCTCCTTCCTTTTCCTTTTGCATACATGTTGATTGAGTGCCTACCCTGTTACAGGCGTTATTAGATTAGTATTAGATGCCAGTGATGATCAGCAGCTGGAATTTTAGGTGCCCACTTCTGACTGTCATTGATGTCCAGCATCATAATGCCAGGCGCATAGTAGTTTCTTAGTTCCTGTCCCTCAGAACCCCACCAGCTACCCTTCTACTCTACTTCCCCATCCCAGGCACTTGGCTGACACATACAGCCCAGCCCTCTCAGGCCCAACGTGGGAATCAGCTACGGTGACAAACTGCTCTGTACTTTTGGCAGGTCACAAATGATGCAGAGCTTTAGCTTTGTCCCCTCTTGTCGTCCCCACTGTCCTTACTCTAGAAAGGCCCCTCACTGCTGTCCATCAGGATCTCCCAGCTGGTCACCTTGACGGAATTCAACTTCAGCCACTCTTACCAGCCCCAGGTGCTTGTATTCACACCCTCTCCTACAGGGAGGGAGGCAGAGGCAGAAAGACAGGTAAGTAAAATGCTGGCACATCTCCTGGAAAGTTCACAGTCCCTTGCAGGAGAAATGTACATAAACATTTAAAATATAGTATGGTAAACGTTATAATCAACACACTTCTACGAGGTGATGAAAACACACATTAAGGAAGCAATGAAATCTAATGGGGTAGGTAGGAAAGCCAAAGAGAGAGAGGAGGATGTGTGAGCTGGACTTTAAGAGAGGAGCAGGAGTTCTACACGTGGGCAAGGTTTGGCACATCAAGGAGAGGGTGGAGCATAAACAATGGGTTGCGGGTAAGAACATGGAATAATGTGGTAAAGGCAAGAGCTTCTCTGCAGCGTGAGCATCAGGGGCAAAGGCAAAAGGTTTAGAGGAGAAGTGGTTGTCCATAAGGAGGGTGCTGGACACCCTCAAAGATCCTATATACTCTATGGATCATGACCTCATTCTACAGGAAGGAGGGAGCCATCAGAGATATTTTCTAAAGTTTTATTGAGCTATAACTCATGTACCAAACAAGTGACTCTTTTAAAGTGTACAGTACAATGGTTTTTAGTGCACTCACAGAGGTGTGCAACCATCACCACAATCTAATTTTAGAATATTTTCATCACCCCAAAAGAAACCTTGTGCCCAACAGTAGCCATTCCCGTTCTCCACCACTAGTACCTCATCTGGCCTAGGCAAGCACGAATCTACTCTCTGTCTCTACAGATTTGCCTACTCTGGACATTTCATAAAAATCCAATCATATGATATACAGTCTTTTGAGACTGGCTTCTTTCACTTAACACAACACTTTCAAGGTTCATCCGTCCATGTTGTGCCATGTATTTGCACCTTATTCTTTTTTTTATGGCCAAGTAACAGTCCATCATACAAACAGACCACATTTTGTTTATCCATTCATCAGGAGATACACATCGGGTTGTTTCTACTCTTTTGGCTATTGTATTCAAGCTTTTATTCCTTACCCTCTAGGAGACTTGGTCAAGAGTATGTTTCCTGAAGCCCAAGCAAGTAGATCAGCAACTCACAAAGAAAAAACGTCTACATCAATGGTCAACTGTTCTTGAGACACACATGCCCCATCCCTTACATCATGATATTCTTCTCGCTCTATTTGGACTCTCCACACATTTACTGGACCACAGTGTTAAGTTCTGTGGGCGCCAGAGCAGGTCACGGTCTTGCCCTCAAAGAAACATATTGAGGGTGGGGAGAAAACGCACGTGGAGCTATAATACCAAAGCCGTCACAACGCCATCCTACCTCCTGAACTTCACCATTCCCATAGCTACAGTAGAACGTGCTCTGCCCTCTCCTAGCATCACAGAAATGCTAAGAAATTAGGGGGAGGAACAACATGGCTGCTGGAGAAGCAGCAGAGAAACAGAAAGGTCCTGAAAGTCCAAGTTCACCTCCAAAAGTTGATAAATTACTGTTTGGAAATTAAAGAGGAGCAAATACAGCTCTAGATTCACAGAAGATGAGAATCGGTGCCCTGGGGGGTAACTGGCCTGCCCTGGCCAGAGATGACTGGCCAAGCCCCAGATGAGGAGGACAGTGAGTGGAGTAGGCTTGGAGAGTCCTCGGTGCTCCAAGGGGGTCTTCTTTATTTCATTTGCCTCCCTCACAACCTCCAAAGACAGCAGCGTTTAAAAGATGGGCAAGGGGGAGGGGGCGCCTGGGTGGCTCTGTCAGTTAAGCACCTGACTTCAGCTCAGGTCATGATCTCACGGTTCACGAGTTCAAGCCCCACGCCAGGCTCTGAGCTGATTCTCTGCCCCTCCCCCACTTTCTCTCTCTCGCTCTCTCTCTCTCTCTCTCCCCCCACTCAAAAATAAATAAACATTATTTTTTTTTTTTTTTATAAGAGATGGGCAATGGGCCTTGTAGGTTAAATCCTACATGGGCTTAGCAGAATTTCAGGATGCAAACAAAAAAATCCCCTCCCCCAAAAGCTACTGTCTGAGAATCAGAATCCCTGGCTCCTATATCCGGAGACACTGGGCCAGCTTTCTGAACCTGCAGGGTGGTGACCATACCCTGGAGTTGCACCCAAATATTAAATGACATGACGTATGGAAGGCAGGGGCCCCACGGTGGCTAACCCGGAGAGTCAGATGAAGTGTAGCTTCCCTCCCTTCTCCACGAAAAGCCTGTCTCGTCCTTCACCTACATCCTCTTTCTCAAGACAGTTTGCGAAGATCCTCAGCAAACTGGAAGTACCTCGGGAGAAGTGAACATTCTACCCCGTTTCCGAAACAACCAATTCTACTTCGATTTCCCCCTCAGCATATCAGGCGACTAAAATCACTGACGCTGCTGTCACCAAGGGAAGGGTCTTTGAGCCCATGTCTGACAGCCGACTTTGTCAACACGGCACTCGGGTGGCGTTGCGGCCATACCTGGTAACTGTGCTGGTTCACAGACCGGAGATGCAAGTGGCCTCTGACCACACGGAACATGCAAATACTGACTGCCACCCTGCTAGCCTGGCGTCCCTCACCTGCATTACAGTGACTCTGACTGTATGAAAAACAAGTGACACACATGGAAGGAAAAGGGGTGGGGCAAACATGGGAAGGTCAGGTAATATTCAGTTACTTCGAAACACAAATTAGGAGAAAAAAAGCAATAGAAGGCTGCCTTAGAAGTGTTCCATTCGTTTTTAAGCAGCATTTTGCAATGATGTGAGGCAGAAGGGAGGTTCTAAGAGACTGGAGGATGGTTGATCGGGAGTGGTTGCTACTGACCTGCCTTAGACACTGGCCTAAGAAGGGAATCCCACCCACGTCCTGGGGTCTGGCTGCTCTCTCTTTTGGGGGTGAGTCCCCCCAGGCTCCTGTCTCCAAGCTGAACCACCATCCCACCAACCACGCTCCCAGAAACCTGAATGCACTGTGCCTCGATGTGGGCGCCACAGGATCAGCATGGAGGAAAGCCAGATGGAAGGTCTGGGCCGAGCCTGGAGCACCAAAATGGCAGCCCCTGACCTGGGAGGGACCTGGGCTCTGGATGCAGAGGGGAAGCCAAGCAGTACAGGGAGACCGGGACCTGTGACTGGGATGGCCAAGCCATGCATAAAAGAAACTGGGGCAGCAAGAAGAGGGAATGGGGCAAGAGAGGAAATCAGAACGTCTGAAGGGCCAGTTAAGCCACAATCCCACGGAATTCTCCTGTCATATCCTCCCGAAGTGTTGGTTAGGACAGTGGGTGACCAAGACAGGAAGAATAAAGAGATTTTGCGACATGGCTTCCAAGAGGAAGCGTGAACGGTTCCCAGGGATTTGGATTACCCCAGAGTGTCCTAAAGTAGTCTGCGGTCCCTGGGGAGGGGCTCAAGAATCGCCTGTCACTGGAGCCACGGATGTCCCGAAGGCCGGCTGGCGGGCAGCAATGGTACCCGTTCACCAGACCACGGCAACTACAGGTCCTTCTTGGAGGTAAGAAAGATTGCAAATACCAACAACTCATGTAGACAGCACAGGGAACACCAAGCCAGATATTGAGACAATGCATATCCGGTTAAAAAAAAAAAACAAAAAAACAAAAAAACCCACGATCTATGAGTTCAGATGCCACATCTGGTTTGTTTTGATCATTGCCATTTTCCCAAGTTTTCTAAGACCATCCAGCAACCAAATAATCCACATAAGTGAGTGAAAATGCCCACTGAATAAACAGTAAGGAAATGCTTTTCGACTGAACTGGCAAGAAGCGAGGGTGTGGGGGAAGACATAACACTCAGGGTTTTGTCTCTCAAGAGAGCACCTGAACGGGAAAATAACCAATTTTGTGTGATTTAGTTCTGTTGTGAAAGGGGAAGCCGCTGCCAAATGCACTTCGGTTCTCCGCTCTTGCCTAATAGCAGATATCTGAGAAATAAGGTGCCAAAACTGTAAACCAGAACAGATCTTGAAATTACCTTTCTGAATAAAACCAAAAGTTCAAAAAGTCAGAAGAGCTGGCACAAGCTCAAAAAGAAGGAACAAATGTAGCTAGGAAAAAAAAAATAGCACTGAAGCAATCTGAGTGTGCTTTTGTGTCTTGTGAGGACCAGGAGAGGAGTGGAGCAGAGAGCAGGGGGTGGGGGGACAGGCAGGGGTGGGGCTTGGGGGCTGACAGGTCTCCAGCATCAGATACGCCTCACCTACCAGCATCGCCTACATCCCTACAACTCAGTCAGCTTGATACAACTTTGCCCCTTTGAAGGTACCTTGAGACCGTCACTCCAACCACTGCATTTTTTTTTTCTTGAAAAGCTCTTGTGATTCTTCTAGGTTTGAGCTGACGTCAGTGTGGCATGAGCTCATCTGCATACCCTGTGCTGGTGTACAATGAAAAAAATTCATCTTGGCTTGGTGGTGAAAGAGAGAGGGAGCCAACTTAACAGTGATCCTGACTAAAGTAATCTAATATTGCACAAAGGTTTGACTATAACTCAGGGGCTGTTTGCAACGGGCATGCTGAATCCCAGCAATTATTAACCTGGCCAAAGTCAAAAAGTAAGCTAATAAGGGGAGCTGTTATTCCAGAAGCATAGGGTTTCAGTTTTGCAAGAGAAAAAAATTCTGGAGAACTACTGTACAACAAGGTGCACACAATTAACATTACTGTGTGCCTAAAAATGGCCAAGGTGGTCCATTTCATGTGTTTTTGTTACAATAAAAATAAATAAAATTTAAATTTCTAAATTAAAAAAATATATAACAATGTATATAGGAACTAATATTTAATGTACTAATTAAACTGAATTTCCTATCACAAAAAGAGAGAGAGAAAAGTGAACACGCTAGCTAGCTGATTTCAAGCTCTTCTTTAAGTTCCAAACAAAACAGATAAGGAGAAAAAATTAAGGCTGGAAAACCCAAACTGGTTTACTTTCTGCTACAATCCACTGATACTTACATGGCAGGGTCAGCATTTTCACTTCATAAATCTTTTCTTGGTAACTTCCAGAAAGAAAGGTGATTCAAAGCTACCAGGATGACTACCCCGGAGCAGGCGGGGATGGGGTGACGTCTCCCCTGCCTTGAGTTAGACCCTTATCATCTCCTCTGCCCAGGCCTTCTGCAGAGAGTAAGACTGATGCATCGCATCGTGGCTCAGGTGCCCGATGGAGCCACCACCGTAATTAGGCGTTGTGTTCTGGTTTTGACTAGCTTACAGAACTTTAGACTAGCATGTGAGTGGGCTCCCAGTCTAGGAATTACCATTTTCTGTTCAACCAGCCCTTCTGTATTAGTTGCTGGGGCTGCCTTAACAAAGTACACATATTGAGTGGTTTAAAACAACAGACTCTTATTGCCTTGTCGAGGTTCTGACAGCCAGAAGTCCAAAATCAGGGTATCGGTGGACTCCGTTCCTCCCGAAGGCTCTGGGGGAGAGGCTGGACCATGCCTCTCCCCTGTGGCTAATAGACACATCATTCCAATACTCCAGTTTCTGTGTTCACACGGCCTCCTTCTTATAACAGTACCAGTCACCGTACGTCATACATGAGGGATGCACCTTACTGCAAAATGACCTCATCTTAACTAAATACATCTGTACAGACCTGTTTCCAAATAAGATCACATTTTGAGGTACTGGGGGTTAGGATTTCAACATTTCACGATTCAACCTGAAACAGCTTCTCAAAAGATGACCGCCAACCAGCAGAATCAGCATCACCTGGGAATTTGTTTAAAATGACAATTTTCAGACCCACTGAATCAGAAACTCTGGAAGTACACCCAAAAAACATATATTTTAACAGGCTTTCCAGAAGATTCTGATGCACGCTGAGGTTTCAGAACCACTGTGTTAAACCACATTGCCCATTTTTAAAAAAATCATTTTCGGGGCTCCTGGTGGCTCGGTTGGTTAGCCATCCGGCTTCAGTTCAGGTCATGATCTCACGGTTCGTGAGTTTGAGCCCCGCGTCAGGCTCTGTGCTGACAGTTCAGAGCCTGGGGCCTGCGTCGGATTCTGTGTCTCCCTCTCTCTCTGCTCCTCCCCTGTTCATGCTCTGTCTCTGTCTCTGTCTCTGTCTTTGTCTCTCTCTCTCGAATAAATAAACATTTAAAAAAATTTAAAAAAATAAATCATTTTCAATGATTTTGTGTGTGACGTTCAATGACACCAAGTGTGCGTCTTGCCTTTCTGGGCTGCCTCTGACTATACCTATCACACACTGCTTCCCCCACAGTGGTGAACAACTAATACTGCTGTGATAAAACAGACTGGAGTCTCAGGTCACAGGTCACATGTGGCCCTCAGACAGGTTTTATTTTTGTTTGTTATGACTACTGTGAGCTGCCAACATTAAAAGCCTAGGTTACAGACTTTTCTTGGAAAAAAAGTTGCAAGATTTGGCAACACAAGATCCAACATTCCACGTGGCAACAATCAACTGATTGGTGGCTGCCCACGGAGGTGAGGCATCAGGGTTCTGGCTGAGTCACAGTCCCCACTATTCCCGATGTCTGAC
This sequence comes from Lynx canadensis, assembly GCF_007474595.2. NCBI lineage: Eukaryota > Metazoa > Chordata > Mammalia > Carnivora > Felidae > Lynx > Lynx canadensis. Next base: position 27,990,466 of record NC_044315.2, on the reverse strand, counting down.
CAACCGCGAGGCTCCATGCACATGATACCTGCTCACATATCCCCCCTCTCTGGCCTCTGCGATTGGGCTTGAACCATATCTGGCCGGAGGAGAGTTAGGGAGAAAAATGCATCACCATCCACAGCCTGAAATACTTAGCTGTTTCTAAGCGACAAGTTTAGGAATGAAATTCTAGAAGCTGGTGGCTCTGATCAGCACTGACTTTAAGTTCTGAGAGCTTAGCTTCCCTTTCTACCAGGTAACAGAATTTATGAAGTGACTCAAACACTGACGATCAAAGTTTTAAAGTGGCTTGCCCATGCAACAATGCAGGGTGAGTAATAGCACAGTGAGAAGAGAGCTTCATATTGGCATGGCTTCATTAGGGGACAGTGGGACATAGAGGACATGAAACCTAGATGAGACATCACTTAACGCCTTTGTGTGCCTGCTGTGCTGAGCAGATCAGCTATGAAACAAATGATTCTTCCCCAGTAAAACAACTGGAGAAGCTATTATTTAAAGCTACTTTCAAGGCTTATAAAATTTTTTTATACACACACACACACACACACACACACACACACGCATACACACACACACACACACACACACACACATTTTAGAGGGGGAGTGGCAGAGGGGGAGAGGGAGAGAGAGAGAGAAAGAGAGAGAGGGAGAATCTCAAGTAGGCTCCGCTCTCAGTGTGGATGGAGCCCGATGTGGGGCTCAATCCCATGACTCTGGGATCATGACCTGAGACAAAACTCAATCGAATCAGCCACCCAGGCGTCCCATGGCTTACAAAATTGTTTAAGAGCAGATCCTGGGCTAGGATTTGACAACTTTGCCTTTGACACAGACACCAAATAGTTTCTTTACAAAGGACAGAAAAGATGCCATTTCTGTTCCTTACCCAGGTCATGGGAGGCAGTTTGCGAAAAGGGGAACTGAGTGGTGGTTTGGGGTCTCTTCACCCCAGCTGTACGGATGGGCCTGGAGTTTGCAAGTGACAACTCACACATACAAGTGGAGTCAGGGACAAGTTTTCAAGGAGGGAGCAAGCTTCACAGAAAGCCTGAACGGAAGTACTACTTACCTGGGAGATCATCCCAAAGCAATCAATCGGATAAATACATTCACCAAAAGACTACTGAAGCAGAAGATTCAGCCAAGTAGCCACTATCATGTCACACGGCTCTTTTCTCACAAATTCTTAAAGTTGATTCTCTCCTAAGCCACCCTATACCTCAGCATTCTTAAGAAAGAAAAGAGGGGATGTAATATGTCACTGATGGCTAATCTTCCCTTAAAGCTATTAGAATTTAGAACAACGATAATTTCCTCAAAGACAAAGATGGCTGTGTCTTCCAGGCGGACCTAATGTTTTGAAGAATCTATTAAAAATTAAAATACTTCTTCACAACAAAGTACATATACAAATGGGGCAGGCTTGTGATACTTAAACATGGGTTACACTTCCCCTCTGACTGTGTCAGTCAGGGTTCTCCAGAGAAACAGAACCAGTAGGAGACACATATGAGTACATGGAGAGAGAAGGGATTCGTTCTAAGGAATTGGCTCACATAATCATGGAGACTGACAAGTCTTCAGATCTGCAGGGTGAGTGGGCGGGACCCAGCTAGGCACCCAGGACAGCCAATGGTTCAATCCACTCCTAAGGCAGGAAAAAGCCAATGTCCTAGGCTCCAAGGAATGCCCTCTTACTCAGGGTAAGGTTCCATTTAGTTCTATTGAGGCCCTCAAGTGATTGGATGAGGCCCACCCACCCAGGAGAAGGCAACTGGTTTCATTCAGTCTACAGATTCAAATGGTAATCTCATCCAGCACCACCCTCACAGACACAACCCAGAATTATACTGGATCAAATGTCTCCCGACACCCCAACTGACACATAAAAGTCACTGACACTTGCCAGTGCAGGCAGAGCAACTGGGACTCCCATCCTTTGCTGAAGGGACTGCTATCCGGTGCAGCTGCTTCAGGAAACAGCTCAGCACTTTCTTAGAAAGTTAAACACGCAGTTATGTGTGACACAGCAATCCCACTCACGGCTCGTGGGTATTTACCCAAAAGAAATGAAAACTTAAGTTCGTACAGCAGCCTGCAAGTGAATTTTTATAGCAGCTCTGTTCACCATCACCAAATACCAGCAACAACCCAAATGTTCTTCCAGGGGTAAACGGACAGACAAGCATCCACGCAGAATACCACTCAGCAGTAAAAGAGAGCAAAGCACCCATGTATGAAACTGAAAAGTAATGTGCTGAGTGAAAGAAGTCTCAAAAGACTGAATATTGTCCAATTCTATTTATGGGACACGTTTGAGAAGACAGAACAGCTCAGCGGTGGCCAGGAGGTAGGGGGGCGGAAGGTGTGTGTGACTCTATAGGAGTAAGACAAGGAAGCCTGCGGGGTAATGGGACTGTGTTGAATCCTGATTTGGGTGGTGGTTACACAAATCTAAACATGTGTTAACTTCCACAACCCTCCCCCGACATCAAATTTACCGTTACGAGATTTTTTAAATTGTGAAAATCAAATGGTAAAAAAAAAAAAATACCTATATATCACCCAATTTATGCATAGGATAAATGGACCTAACGGGAAATGTCTACAGGATGGGGTCAAGCTGAATCCAGAATGTGCACGGGCAGGTGGGAGCCAGAAGGGTTCAGGCAGCAGCCAACAGTTCAGTGTATAGAGAAGATAAGAGACATTCCTGAGTCACTGCATACAACCTTGGAATTCTCTGAAAAGGCAAAACAGCTGTGATTTGTAATGTTTCCCGCCCCCCCCCCAGGAATTTTGTATTCATGGTCTCTTACAACAGCCTAAAGAGAGGAAATGCAGGCTTATGGATGGTCAAGGACTGGCCTGGATTTTGATCTCAGTTCCGTCTGGTTCTCGAGAGTCACCACACGAAACCGCAGCGAGGATTACACTCTGACTCCTCTCTTTTCTCTGCCGTCCCCAGCAGGGCCCCTTAATCCCCTATGTTCTTAAGGCCCTGCTCTTCCTTAAAGCAGGAGTTTTCCATGGAGAGAAGGGGGATATTTTGTCCCCTAGGAGACATGTGGCATTGTGCAGGTGGGTTTAGTTGTCACAGACAGTGGGCAGGGTGCTACTGGCATCTACCGGGCAGATGCCAGAGATGCGGCTAAACACCTTACAATGCACAGGGCAAGCCCCTGAAACAGAATTATCCAGCCCCAAATGTCTCTAGGGCAGAGGTTGGGATCTTCTGTTTGAACGGAAGGAAGGAAACATGTTCACGGCTCACTGTGCTAAGTATTGTCAAATTCTTAACTCTCGTATTTCCTCAAGACCCTGCTGAGATAGCTATTATTAACCCCAATTTCTAGTTAAGAAAGTTGCTGCTCAGACCCACTAAAATACAGTGCTCCTACACCAGAGACAGATGAGAATCTGTGGGCAGCCCCAGGCCCCTCTGATGGCAAAGCCCAGGGAGCCTAGAGTATGATGCCCTCAGGGCTAGGCTGGGCCCTCCATAAACCTCTTTCCTTCCATCCCTTCTGGTCTAGAAATCGCCTCCTAGCCCTAACTGGTCTGCAAACAAGGGGAGCTGTTTGGCTGGCCCAGGGCAGATGTGAATTCGGGAGGACCCAGGAAACGAGTGGAGCCTGGCATCACTGAGAACCACCCAGGACTGTTTGTCCCTTTGTCTTCTGCTCCTTCCATGGCTCCTGCCCTCACCTCCATGGGAGCAGCCCAGAGACATCAGAGGCATTCCCAGCCAGGCTCTCTTAGAGAGCTTCCTACCCCCCACCCCTGCCTCCTCCAGCCTGTCTCTTCAGCAGGAGAGGAGTGGGGCCCTCAAGCAGGGGCCTGGGAACAGACAGATACAACACAGAACAACAGGCTGAGATCAGTTTCCCACAATAACATCCTACAGGCAGGGCCTGCCTAAGAAAATAAGCAAAATGCTTTAAAAACAAGTCCTATAATCACCTCTGGCTCAATTTTACCCTTTTATATAATCAGTGTTGACAATTCCAACAGCTGAAAATGGGGATGGGGGGTTAAAATCAAGGGAGGTGGAAGAGAAGTAGAAAAACAGAGGGAAGGCAGAGGAACAGCGAGAGGAGAAAAAGAACATAAGCTTAAAGTTTATCATAAAACTCAGCAGACGGATGGCCTCATGACACAGGAAGAGGAGCCCCAAGATTTGGGGGCCTCTTTGCAAGTCGGGCAGGACCACATTCACGGCAGCTGCCCTTCAGCGTCATTCTAGGAAACCGCAGCCAGGCCTCAGGGCAGGCGGTTCACGCTTGTTCTCGAACTAGGCAAAGCAGAGTTATTTCCTGAGGCTCAGTGCTCGCCCCCGAGCTGTCCAGCTGCAGGGACGCCAAGGGCTGACCTCGACCCACTCTGATCCCCACCCCATGCCTCCTCGGCCCAGCCACAGCCACAAAGGCGGCACTCACAGTTCTAAAATGAGGATGACGTCCGTCTTATTCTCATAAACCTCATGGAGGGTGATGACGTTGGGGTGCTGGATCTCCTTCAGGATGCTGACCTCCCGCTCGATGTCCTCGCGGCTCACGCCCCGCCGGCTGGATTTCGTCCTCCTCTTCTTGATAAACTTGGCGGCATATTGCAGACCAGTGCTTTTCTCCCGGCATTTCTTCACGACTGCAAACTGCCCACTGGAGACAGAGGAGGAGAGGTTACAGGTCATTTCTTTATTGCTCACTGGAAAAGAGAGGATTTGAGCAAGGATGTGGCATGGGGGAGGAGGGGCTGTGGAACCGCGAGGAGGAAAGTCCACAGTGTGGGAAATTAACAAATTAAGCAGGCATATTTCTTATGACACTTTGGTTTCATTGAACCTGTTTCTTTATGAATAAAGTTGCAAGCAATACAAATTCTTTTCTTGAACTATATTTTATTGAATGGGTTAATAATGTGCTTTTCTGTGCTTCCTCCCTCCCTCCCGTTTCAGATTCTGGGATAGCAGGAAGGAGCTCCCCGACCTGACCTCCTTCTGACAAGCCTTCTCCTATATGGCTAGGAAAACAAGGGATCAAGACGGGGGAACTGAGAGAAAAATACATAGGGCCCTGCTTTCAATGACATATTTCTAGGACCAGTATTTATCAGTTGAAACATCCAGAACAACAACAATGAAAGCTATGTATTTGTTCATACTTCAGGGATTGATAAGCCATATATACATACTTACCATTTGTTGGTGGCTTTTCCAGCATCACACACTTCCCTCCTTTCCCAAAAATATCTATAATTAGGGATCCTGCACTTCTGGGGAAGCTGACTCTACCCCCATATATAGATATGCATAGGGTGACTGAGGTTAAGCCAATCAGTGTACTATATCTTCCTGACTCCACTGACAGGCACACGACCTAAGTAAGACCTTTTGGAGGATGCAGAGACAAAGACCTTTTCTGAGACTCTCTTCTGGATGTTAATACTTAACTATATGACCCCAAAAGCCACTTCCAGCCATCTTAGGACTTCAGGAGGAGGTCCACTCTTGGTTTAAAGCCAACCATTGCAGAGGCAGAGCCAGTAGAAGAAAAGAAACCAGATTTGTGGTAACACTGTGAAATGGTGGATCAACCCTACCCTGAAAGCCATCTGCCCCTGGATTTTTCAGCAACAGAAGCCAATAAATTCTCTTTACTGCTAATGCCAGTTTGATCTGGGTTTTCAATTTCTTGCAGAGGAAAGCATCCTATCGATATATCCTATGCCACAGCATGTAACCAGAGCCTCCTGCTTATATATAAAAGAGTGAAGTAACAGGGGCGCCCGGGTGGCTCAGTCGGTTAAGCGTCCAACTTTGATTCAGGTCATGATCTCTCAGTTCGTGAGTTCAAGCCTCGTGTCAGGCTTTGTGCTCACAGCTCAAAGCCTGGAGCCTGGTGCCTGCTTCAGATTCTGTGTCTCCCTCGCTCTCTGCCCCTCCCCTCCTCTCCCCACCCCCCTCAAACAAATAAACATTAAAAAAAAGAAAAACATAAAAAAAGAGTACAATAACAGAACTTAACAAAAAATAATAAAATAAACACATAAGCAGGTAAAGTCTTGAGAGGTAAGTAAGCTACCCTGAAAGTAACACAAACACAATACGCACACACAACACAACACAAAACCCCTTCCCGTGTCAAAGCTGGCACCCACACTTCTTCCCCAGAGCCCACCCATGACAGGATCTGTGTATTTCTTGGCCGGTGCTGGGGAACTGATATGTAGAAAACTGTCACAGTTACTTTTCACTAGCTTTATTCTCACATGAAGACAAAAGGGAGAGGGGCGCCTGGGTGGCTCAGTCGGTTGAGCGTCCGACTTCCGCTCAGGTCACGATCTCACGGTTCGTGAGTTCGAGCCCCGCATCAGGCTCTGGGCTGATGGCTCAGAGCCTGGAGCCTGCTTCCGATTCTGTGTCTCCCTCTCTCTCTGCCCCTCCCGCATTCATGCTCTGTCTCTCTCTGTCTCAAAAATAAATAAACATTAAAAAAAATTAAAAAAAAAAGGGAGAGAGAAAATCAAATTAACAGTAACATTTCAATGGTAAAGAAGGGACACTTTATGTTACTCATTTACTTTAGCAGCAGAGGTCAGCGAAGAAAAACACGTAGTAAAGGATTATTTTTATACCACTGCCAAATTTTTGCATGACAGGTTATTAATACTCTCTCTCCCCCCGCAGCAGAAGAGCAGAGAGGCTGAAGAATAAATCACACCAGAAAGCTAGCACCAACTGCCTGTAAACTCACGACCCTAAAGAGCCATGGGATCTGTTATGACTTTATTACAACATTTTCTGGGTTTTCTGAAGAGTAAAGAATTGGGCCTTCTCTCTCTTGGAGGGTGGAAGTGAGCAGCAGAGATGGGACTTATGAGGAAAAAAAAAAAAAAAAAACCAACAGAACAGCTTGACTATAAAACACCCCTCTCCCAACCGAGTACCCCCGAAGAGGTCCCCGGATGCAGGGTGGGACAGTGCCCTGGCCCAACCCAGGACCTCCAACCCACAGTCAGCTCGTGCTTCCTGGGGCTGGGCCTGTGCGTGCCTCTCACACGGTCACTGCGACTTTTCTCAGGGCGGTCAAGATTCAAGGTGGACTCATTGGTCTGAATCATGGTGCTTTAAAAAACAAAACCAAAAAGCCAGGCAAGCCACAAAGAACTTAAATGCGAGCCTAAATTCAAAGACTATTCCAAATGTGTTTTTAGTGCCAAATGTTCATGGTGACCTTTCCCCCTTTTAAAAAAAAAAACAAAACTTTCTTTTAACATTTATTTATTATTGAGAGACAGACACAGAGTGCCAGCAGGGGAGGGGTAGAGAGAGGGGGCGACAGAGAATTTGAAGTAGGCTCCAGGCTCTGAACTCACAGAGCCCGACACAGGGCTCGAACTCACAAACCGAGATCATCACCTGAGCCGAAGTTGGCCGCTTAACCAACTGAGCCACCCAGGCGCCCCGACCTTTCCCCTTTTAACTATGGGAAGGTGAAAGCATCAAGGCCCGCCCACGCTAGTGACTGGGCCAAGGTGAGGTACTCAGAAATCCACACGTCAAGGCCAGGAGTGTGTGAACAGGCCTAAGCTGACCGCGCTGCCCCCATCTGCAGCGACATATCTGGAACCTACTCCCTCACCAGACAATTGATCCCTTACTCACACTTCTGGGTCCCCTGAGGGGAGAGCAGGCAGGGATAAAGGCCAGAGGGTGGGAAAGGACCCCCACCCTAGAGAAGATGTGATTTTAGTGCCCACGGCCGCGGCCAGTGTCCTGACTAACCTTGGCTGCAGGTGGTTGAGAGGGTGTGAACTAATTTTGAGGACCACTCTTCTAGACTCATCTCAATGCTATCTCTTTGAAGACACTTTTCCTGTTTATGTCCAACTACCCAACCTCTGCCCGTCCCCCACCCCCACCATGCTCCGACTGGTGCTTTCTCTGGCACCTGAGTCCACGGAGCACCTCTGATGATTTCTGCCTGTTTCTTGCCCATTTCCACCCTTCCCAAGAGGGCAATTCCATGAGAACAGAGGCCTGTCTGGCAGACATCTCGTCCCCCGAGGCAGGGGATGCAGAGCTCCTCCAGGAGTTCACGCAGGATGCTTATGTGCTGCTCTTGACCTCTGAGTCTAGAATCCTAAAAACCCGAGGCGTTACCTGAAGGCGCTTGCCTGTAATTCGGCAGAATTGTGTGGGGCTGGGAGCACAGGCTGCCTGTCTGAGCTGGTTCCCTGCCTACTAGTTGTATTAACTGTGGGCTTACATCTGACTTAACACTCTCTGCCTCAGTGTCCTTATCTGCCAACTGGGTAGAATAATAGCGCCTATCTGGGAGGGTTGTTGGGTGCAAAGGAAGGATTAAATGAGCTTATAGATCATGGAAAGTGGTTAGAACAGTGCCTGGCAGGGGTGCCTGGGTGGCTCAGTCAGTTAAGCATCCAACTTCGGCTCAGGTCATGATCTCACAGTCCGTGGGTTCGAGCCCCGTGTCGGGCTCTGTGCTGACAGCTCAGAGCCTGGAGGCTGCTTCGGATTCTGTGTCTCCCTCTCTCTGCCCCTCTCCCACTCATGCTCTGTCTCTCTCTCTCTCTCTCTCTCTCTCTCTCTCAAAAATAAATAAAAACATTAAAAAAAATTTTTTTTTAAAGAACACTATCAGGGAGCCTCAGTGGCTCATTTGGTTAAATGTACAACTTTGGTTCAGGTCATGATCTCCCAGTTCATGGATTTGAGCCCCGCATCGGGCTCTGTGCTGACAGCTCAGAGCCTGGAGCCTGCTTCAGATTCTGTGTCTCCCTCTCTCTCTGCCCCTCCACTCATGCTCTGTCTCTCTCTCGCTCTCTCTCAAAAATACATAAACATTAAAAAAAAATTAAGAACAGCGCCTGGCAGTATTAAGTCTTCAATAACTGTTTTCTATTATTAACCTTCGACAACTGGTGCTACTGTCATGGGCTTACGGTTTGTGCTTAAAAGCCCGAAGTGCCACTGGTGCTGCCTTCAAAGTATCACCTCTTGTGGTGCCTTGGCTAGCCCGAGACCCTCTCAGAGGTGAAACATTCTCTCCTTGACCAAACGCTAGCCAGGCTCCTCTAAGCCCTCTGCTCAGTGACACCCTCAGCTTGGCCTATAAAGACTTGAACAAACATTAACATACTCAAGGATGCATCCCTGAGATGACTCTAGCCCCCCCCCCTTAAAGTGCCTGCCGGAGAAAACGCAAGGCTTCCAAAAGAACTGACCATTTCTTCCAGAGGACATCTGACGATAGGGCTCCGGTCTCCAGCGTTGGTTTGGGGGGGGGGGGGGTTCACATGGATCGACCCCCTTCCAGCTATTTGTAAGTTTTCACTGCCCTGACTGTCCTGAGCCCCTGCTCACCCCCCTCTCCAACCCCTCATTCTCCCTTTAAAACACCCAGTCAGTCACCTCTGCACAAACCAAAGTTCGTGCACGTCACACTGGACCCTTCCCTTTTGTGACAGTACGTTGCTGATTAAAATTGGTCCTTTCCACTTTAACCAGTGTCCGGCTTTGTTCATCTGTGACAAGAGGACACATTGGGGAAGTGGGCGTGGTCTGGCCGGCCCTGGTCCTGGCTTACGTGGCCCTGAGGGCCACCCCCACCCCCAATCTTCAGGCTTCTCTCTGAAAGCTCAACCTTCTTACCCTCTGGGCTGAGGCAGTGTTCCCTATTTTAATGATTTGCAATTCACCATGAAAATGTATGCTTTAAAAAACAAAAGAAACAAACACAACAAAGTATCACCTCTCAAAACTGCTGGGGGAAGAGAGCCCTAAAAAGAAAATGAACAGCACAACAGGGCCGTACTGTGTTTAAGTGCGTAAAACTACGGGCAAACCTGGCACCCGGCTTCATCCTCCAAACACAGCATCCCTGCTGTCCCCACCCCCGCCCCACGTGGAGGGCGAGCTGCTGCCCACCGCAGCCTGGGAAACTGAGTCACAGCTGAGCGAGGGCAGGCAGGAGGCCCACGCGAGGCTACTGGGCCTTAGTGTGCACTCGGTAACTCGTGCCCGGAGCTTTCACAGCAGATCTCCTCCGGCAGGGAGCAAACGGAAGCCAGACCTCTCGGAGAAGAAATTCTTTTCTAAACACTGTAATTTGCTTCATGAGGACTAATTCGAACTGGACTGGCAGTTAACGGCTGCTCCTGACCTCTCTCCTTCCTGGGCAGCTGGCCCTCAGCACACCAGCTGCCACACCCACTCCGGGGGCGGGGGGGACAGTTTCTCTTCTCCAATCCCCCTCCCCCAATAAAACAACTGAAGAAAGGACTCATTTGGGCTTTTTTGGGCCAGGGCTTCTCAATCATGGGATCCCAGAGAAACAACCTGATAACAGCTGCCGGGGTGAGCTCCGGGCAGGGAGGAAAGTAAATGCACACAAAGGAGCAAGGCCACCTGCATCGCCCGTCGGGGGTTGGGGGGGAATCGATGGCCTGAGCTCCAGCTTCCCTCCTGTTACAAACCCTGCAGGCTCCTCCATGACTGACAGCCCCACAGACGGCTGCAGCGATGGTCAGTGGGTGGTAGAAAATCAGTGCGTACCTGCACATTTAAATTGACAAAACAGAATACGGGTTGATCCTCGCTTTTAGCGGGATCCATATTTGCAAATTCACCTACTTGCTAAAATGCACGCGTAACTGCATAATCAACACTTGGCAGTGCGTTCACGGTCATTTGTGGATCTGAGGTGCCCGACGTGAACATTCCCAGCTGAGGCAGATCAAGGGGACATTCCGCCTTCCGTCTCAGCTTCTGTACCATGTACACATGTCCTCTTAACGGTCTGTTTAGTGCCATGTCTTTGCATTTTTGCTTATTGTTGGTGATACCGCTATTTAAAATCAGCCCTGAAGTGTGAAGTCCACTGTTCATAGGCACAGAGGCTGTGATGGCCTTACGGAGAAAACATGTGCTACATAGATAAGCTTTGTTTGGGCAGGAGTATCAGCGCTGTTGGCCATGAGTCCAATGTTAAGGAATCAACAATACATATTACAGAAGTCCCTTTAAGCAGAAACACACGGAAAACAAGGTTGTGCACTGATCCGATGACAGAAATGTTATGACCAGAGGCTCACAGAAACTTAACCCTGTATTTTCTCTAGAACAAATGGGTCAGTATTCGCTAATTCAGTGATTGTGGTAAAGTCACAGAACATCACTACACCGCAAATAATGAGAATCCGACTGGATGTTGTTTTTAAAAAATGTATTGGGGTGCCTGGGTGGTTTGGTCAGTTGAGCATCCAACTCTTGATTTTGACTCAGGTCATGATCCCAGGGTTGTGAGATTGCACCTCGTGTCAGACTCTGTGTTAAGTGTGGAACCTGCTTAGGATTCTCTCTCTCTCTCTCTCTCTCTCTCTCTCTCTCTCTCTCTCTCTCTCTCTCCTCCCTCTGCTCCTCTCCCCCCCATGCATGTTCTCTCTCTCTCCCAAAATATATAAATAAATAAACAAATGGATAAAATAAAAATATACTAATATTCTCTGTCACCTAATAACTAACAGAACAGCCATCCAAATTCATTTTGACATAAACACTTTCGATTAAATGTAATAAACATGTATTAACTACCAATGGCCAGACTATACAAAACCAATGAGACACAACCCTACTTTAAAGAGTTTGATACTAAAAAAAATTTTTTGATTCAAAAATAATCACAGATTTTATTAAAAGGAGAAAACTTTGGATAAAAGGAGCAAAACTTCAGAAAGAACAACTTGATATCTAATGTCTTTGACTCACTGGTATATCTAATCGAATCACCTTGTAGTCACTCGAAGAATTACAACCAGAATTCTATGCAAGGAGCTTTACACATAATTACCTTATTCATTATCACAACCCTATGAGATTCATATCATCATCAACTCTTCCGTCAAGGAAAGAACCAAGTCTTAGAGCGATTTTTTTCCTACTCCCCTCAAATGTTTCAAGCAAGTAAGTGCCACACTTGAGAGGTGAATCCCAAGCGTATTTGCCTCCAACACTCTATCCACTGAACCTCGCTGCTGCCCTGGGCTTGTGTCCATTTTGTTTGAAAGACAGGCCACCCCCCTGTGAAGTTACAGACAGGTCTAGAAATCATTCTAGGAAAGGGCTCTGGGAACTGGAGGCACAAGAGAGGAGGATTGTGGTTAAATACGTTTGGGGAGTGTGGACTTCTCCTCCCCACTGAAAACTCATTAAGTGTTTCAACCAATGAAAACCACTGTTTTAACATGCTCTGAAGTTCTCTGCAATAAAAAGCAACTCGTGTTTGTGTGTGTGCTTCAGAAGCACTATACTAACAATTAGCAAGAACCACAGAAGGTTCTCAAGGTCAGCGCACAAGGATGGCAGGCACACATTTGTGAAGCAGGTGGGTTCTGATAGGTCCATGTAGTGCATTAAAAATGAAGCTGTTGAGGGGCGCCTGGGTGGCGCAGTCGGTTAAGCGTCCGACTTCAGCTCAGGTCACGATCTCGCGGTCCGTGAGTTCGAGCCCCGCGTCGGGCTCTGGGCTGATGGCTCAGAGCCTGGAGCCTGTTTCCGATTCTGTGTCTCCCTCTCTCTCTGCCCCTCCCCCGTTCATGCTCTGTCTCTCTCTGTCCCAAAAATAAATAAACGTTGAAAAAAAAATGAAGCTGTTGAACTTTGTTTAATTGAGTTGGGTTTGATTTTCAAATTCATTTCTCCATGGGAGTTTTGCTCACTTGGGGAAAGATGACATCAATGTACAATGACAGAAGCGTCACATTCAGAATGGAGAAAGAGCAACCCGGCCCCACGTGACGATGTGTTCTCTCCCTTTGGGTGGGCACCTAGCCCAGGGTCTAACATTTTCCTTGTTGACCTTGATCTAGACACCACATTAGAACAAGTTCCCACCCGGGAAGGGGGGGTGCAGACTTTTTTTTTTTAAGTGGCTAAAACAGGGGCACCTGGGTGGCTCAGTTAGGTCAGCAACCAACTCTTGATCTCGGCTCAGGTCATGAACTCACAGTTTCTGGGACTGAGCCCCACATGGAGCTCTGCACTGACCGGGAGCCTCTTGAGATTCTCTCTCTCCCTCTCTCTCTCTCTGCCTCTCCCTCACTCCTGCGCGCACTCTCTCTCAAAGATAAATAAATATTTGAAAAAAAAAATACAGTGGCTAAACCAGCATACAAATTTTTCTTTGATTTTAAATATGTCTCTTCCCAGTATATGTTATTTAAAACATTCTTTATGGTAACTATTGCTGTGAATTCCCTCTATTAATGCTGTAAATAGATCTGGTTTCAATACAATGGATGATAAGCTCCATCTCTCCCTCCTACCAAATCTTTGCAATAAGATTTCTTTTTTCTCTCTTTCTTTTTTTTAATGTTTATTTATTTTTGAGAGAGGAAGACAGAGTGCCAGTCGGGGGGGGGGGGGTGCAGAGAGAGGGAGACACAGAATCCGAAGCAGGCTCCACGCTCTGAGCTGTCAGCACAGGGCCTGACACGGGGCTCAAACCCACAAACTATGAGATCATGACCTGAGCTGAAGTTGGATGCTTAACTGACTGAGCCACCCAGGCGCCCCTGCAACAAGGTTTCTAATTAAGGCAAAATATTTTCTACTTTTCAGTTCATGTATCAACCTCAGCACAATTTTAGTGCTGGCTTATGGGTCATTTGTTTTTCTTGAAGAGCTGTATTGAGAGAGTGGTAGTGGCTTGAATCCTGCCTGAACACTGGAATCACAGGTCTTAAATAAGAGATGAGGTGACAGAAATTGTTTTTCAAGGATGAGTTAACATTTATGGCAGGAGAAAAGACCCCAAAGCGTTTACAGACTAATGGGGGAGACGAGCACGTAACACCAGAATACGGGAAGGGCCATAAAAAAGGACGTGGCCACTCTGAACCACCCCAGGGGAGAGTGTGAGGTCAGGAGGCCCAGGCTGTGTCCTGAAGGTTGAGCGCCAGCCAAGGGGTGAAGAAAGCATGTGTGGAGGAACAGTGTCCAGGAGGAGAAAACAGGAGCTGAGTCAGGGAGGCAGGAAAGAGCCTGCTTCGTATTTCTGAGAGATGAGGCAATGGTGGAGAAGTGGGCAGGCCCCACAAACTGGGCCATGCCCAGGATACAACAATGCCAGCCCTAACTTTGCCAACACCATGGGAAAGCAGTGACCTCTCTGAGCCTCAGTTTCCCCATCTATGTGAGGGTAATTACAACACAAAATGAGGCCATGCATGTGAGTGTAAGCTGGGTTCTTGAACCACATCATGCTGGTGTAAAGGATGAAAATTAACAAGATGTCTCAGCTTCATACTTCTCAAAGGAGCCCAGAAGGCATTGTTTCAGCAGCTGAAAGGTAGCACCAAATTTCTTCTTGGCATTTTTCTATGCAACAACTGTGCAATCTAAGTACTAAATCTCTATGCCTTTTTTCTCCTGTTAGGACTCAACCATTCTGGATGAGGCCTATTTGATTTGTCCCCTTTGGCCCCCAAAGGACCTTGTGGCTTTGCTTTGATGCTGAAGTTTTTGTCTGTGGCAAAGCAGTGGGAAGCAAACCACCCATTGCGAAGATGGCCTCGGTCAAAGATGGCCGAAGATGGCCTTCCAGCTCACATGCTCTCCCGCAGTGTGACCTTGTCTCTCCCTATCATGAGGTGGATTCTCATCCTTGTCTCCTGGAATCTGAGCCTTGTTTGACCAACAGAATGCAGGAGAAATGATTCTGGGACTTCTGCCTGGTTCTCAGAGCACACACTCTTGGGTGTTCCCACTTGGAACCCCGCCACGATACTGGGAGAAGCCCGGGCTGTGTGGAGAGGCCATGTGGAGGTGTTCCCATCAACAGCTCCCTCTGAGCTGACAGCAGCTTTAACAGGCTGGCCAAGTGAGTGGCTATTGAACATCTGGCTCATTGAGTCTTCAGATGGTGGAGCACCTGGGTGGCTCAGTCAGGTAAGCGTCCGACTTCGGCTGAAGTCATGATCTTGCGGTTTGTGAGTTCGAGCCCCGCGTCGGGCTCTGTGCTGACAGCTCAGAGCCTGGAGCCTGCTTCAGATTCTGTGCCTCCCTCTTTCTCTGTTCCTCCCCTGATCATGCTCTGTTTCTCTGTCTCTCAAAAATGAATAAATATTTTAAAAATTTAAAAAAAAAGTCTTCAGATGGCTCCAGCCCCACCCAACCACTTAGTGCAACCTCATGAGAGACCCCAAGCAGGAATGCTCAGGCAAGCCACAGAAGCGTGAGAGATCGTAGCAAATTGCTGGTTTATGCTTCCACGTTTTTTTTTTTGGGGGGGGGGGGTTGTTACACAGCAACGGACAGGTGGAACAGCCAATAAAATATTTCGGATGGTGGGTTTGGCCCATGACCTGGAAAGCCGTGTGGAGGAAGGATTCGATACTGGGGGTGAGAGGCCAGCAGGTGACCAGGATCCCAGACCGGCCTAACGGGAAGGCATGGGAAGGCACAAGAAGGCCCAGGCCATGTTGAGTGCAGGCCCCACCCTGAAACACAGAACCTACTGCCCCGACAAGACTCAGTGCACACGCCGCTCCCTCATGTCCACGTGCCCAGGGAATTCCCACGGTGACGCCGCCTGGAGATGAGCACATGTGAGGAGAAAGAACACTGCCCTGCCCAGTGGAAGCCTCCCCTTCCATCCCAGCCCACCAGTGCCCGGATTTCAGCAGATGATGACAGCTAACCCATCCGGGGACCGCATACTTCAGCACCAAGGTCAATTCCCTTGGAAGGCTTCTGGGTGCAGCCCACACTCCGAACTGCCTCTCTCTGCCCTTTGAGAAGCTGCACACGACAGGCAGGCAAAACACTTTTTAGAAAAATTCAAAGCTGGTGATGATGCTGCTGATGCGGATGGTGAGGGTGATCAAAAACACACAACCCCTCAAAAACTATTTGACATTGCTACCGGGGCTTGGTCAAAATGGCACATGATTGGAAGAACAGGGTTCCCCAGCCAATGAGAAAGCAGCGCAGGTTGCCAGGGTACGGACAGGGGAGGGGCAGAGTTTACCAAGGGCATAAACACCAGCATGTCGCCCCGGGAACCAGAGCAACACAGGAGTCAGGAGTGAGATGCAGAACGCGAGGTGACGCCTACGGGCGGCCAGGAGATGTAAAAGCAATGCAGCGGGAGGAGGCCCGGGGCAGAGAGTAGACCCCTTGGGAGAGCACCCCCCTGGAAGCCAGGACCACACAGAGAAACCCATGCCCAGGAGAAGACGGCAAAAGCCTGGACCCAAGGCAAGGGTGGCCAAGGACCTGGCTTCTAGCAGAAGCACGGTGCTGCCGGTGGGTCAAAGAAGCCAGCATATCGGGCGGCTCGAGCAGCCTCCTTATAATTAAGGAGTTAGCAACCCCAAGCGGGTGAGGACTCAGAAATAAGGAAGATTAGAAAGTCAGCAGTGCATGTTTTTACTCACCCCATTTGTCCCTAGGACACCTCTCTGGACGGGGAAGGTCTGAGATCCATCTGGAAGAGCGTTTCTCAAATCAAGAGATGCTACTCGGAGAAAGGGTTTCACAGCCAAGCAGGTGAGGGAAAACTGTGTGAAGAGAGTCCCACAGGTCTGTACGAAAAGACTCAGTTGACTGCTGTCTCCAAGAGGGGGTATACAGCATTCAACGTTTCAGAGGCTTTCGGTCAATAACCACAAAACCCTTTTGTGATTGTTTTGCTTGTTTTTGTTGTTGTTGTTTTTGTTTTGTTTTTTAATTTTTTTTAATGTTTATTCGCTTTTGAGAGACAGAGTGTGAATGGGGGAGGGGCAGAGAGAGAGAGGGAGACACAGAATGTGATGCAGGCTCCAGGCTCTGAGCTGTCAGCACAGAGCCCGACGTGGAGCCCCAACCCACCAACCGTGAGATCATGACCTGAGCCGATGTCGGACGCTCAACGGACTGAGCCACCCAGGCGCCCCTTGCTTGTTTTTTGTCATGGAGCATTTTGAAGTCGCGTTTTCTTTGGAAAGTTTGCTTTAGTCTTCTCTCCCAGTTAGTTTCTTCATCAGAGCTGGGACTGGACTCTGTATGCACAGTTTCCCTTTAGTTTTCAACACAGAGCCACACTCTGAGGTTATTTCCTAAGGCGTGGCCCTGGTCAGGCCGCTTCCTCCTCGGTGCCAGGCAGAGCTACGTACAGAGATGGCACTGGGAGCGTTCAGACCCTCAGAAGGGTGGGGGCCCACTAAGTCAGGCCGGGGCGAGGAAGCTGCCCACTGCTTTGGGGTGGCTGTCCCTCTGCCTCCTTCAGGCTGTTGGTCTGGCAGCTTAGAGGAGACAGGCAAATGCACGATGGTCTCAGTCCTGACACAGGCCCAGTACCATTTGAGACGAATTTTTCTGTTCTTTCAGGTGGTCCATTGGGTTGGGTAGTTTTGATAGGAACTGAGAGCTGGCAGGGGAGCTGTGGAGGGTAGAGGCCCCGAGGCAGAGTGCAGTACTATTTGCTGGTGGGTTTATAGGACAACTCCTGACCCTACTCCACTTTGGACCATGGGAGCCACCACCAAAAGGGTGTGGCAATGACGGGAAGGAGCCCTGACCCTGCAAACCCCTTAGAGTGAGTCCTCAGCAGCCTCGCGGGCCCTTGATTTACACGCGCCTAGAAGCAACGCTGCCATCTTGTCCTGGGGGCCCTTCCTTTGGTTACTGTCACTTGTGGCCATACGTCATCTTGCCTGATTCAGATACGGCCTGTGACTTTTAGAATTTGTACCTCACAGTGACGAACAGGACATCTCCATATAACAGGGTTGCGAGTGCTTTGTATGATGGACGGAGGTGTGTAGAATGAGTGGGGGCCCCGCTCTAGCTGAGGGCTGGGGGAGAACTCCACCTAATCCACTCAGCACCACCAGGGCTACCAAACTCAGGGCTGGACACAGACATGTGCTTGGTGTTTGTTTTTTGTTTTTTTAAGCCGAAGGGAAAGGAAGGAAGAAAACAAGTATCAGGACAGTGCCATCTGATACAATCTAAAGAGGACCTTCACCAGACAAATAAAACTAACAACAACACTCCAAACATTTGCTCCAAATATAGTTAAGTCCCACAGTGGGACCAGGATTACCCTTCGAGTCCAGTATTCTGGAGAGTACAAGGCCCTTATAAGGAAAGGGTGTCATGCCAGGCCAGGATCAGCCCTCCCATTTAATCAATGGTGACCTCGACAGGTGACTGCAGACGTGGGCTTCCCGCCCCCAGAGTGTGTTCAAACCACAGTGGGGGTTTGGGTGCCCCGCTGAGACTCAGAGGGGTCAGTCCCTTATTTGCTCATTCTGACTTTGGCATGCTTCCCCTGGGATCAATCCCAGTGTTTGTTCACCCTGACTTTGTCATATCATCCCTATTCAGCTTCTGGGCTAAAGTGAACTGGGTCATAAGGTACGATCTGTCCTCCAGGCAGCAAGCTCCTCTCAGGGGGAAAGAGCTGAAAAAGAGAGCAGTAGGTTCATATAACTTTATGGGGAAAGAGAAGAAATACAGGAGCTGAGCTGAAGTCCCTTCTCCCGTGACCGCAGAAGAAAGTCAGTTTCATTCATGTGGAGATTCAAGATGGGGAAAACCAGCCAAAGGTAACATGAAAAGTAAAGTTCAGCTGAGTCTAATGGGCACAGGTTGTAATTGTACAACCATGGCACCCAGTTGCATAGATTCAACGAAGCTTCCAGAAACTGTGATAATCCTCCCAGACATGGACTCTGCCCGGTTCTGGAGCATGTGAGACGCTTCACAAAGATGTCTGGATGTTTGCACATCTTCCTTCTCAGCTTAGGCAGAAGTTCTATCTGCCTGTGTGCTTTCACGGACAGGTCTGGTAGACGTGCTGCCAAGGGGAGCACGTCACGGGCAGGTCTGGGCCCCCCTCCCTCTGCCATGCTTTGTCATCAGAAGAATTAGTTCCGCCTTATCCCCAAAAGCCAGGTCTATATTGAGGAATATGGACTTGAGTGACCTTAGGAGAAATTAAAATAAGCTTGGCATCATGTGGCTTTCGGCACAGCCTGAGGACCGATGTGCTTGGGAGACGCTGGACACAGGCCTGTCTGGCTCAGGAGACTGACTACAGCGGAGGATAATGGCTTCTTCATGGTTTTTCTTCCCAGGGCCTGCAAGAGTCCCGGACCCAGGTCTCTAAGAGGCACTTAGCAGTTGTCTGGCTCTCAGCCTGGCCGAGAGGAATCCTTTCCACAGCGCTCTTGGCCAAGTCCTTTCCCGTGATGCCTACAGATCCATCACCTTGGCTCTGAATCAGGTGGGGACTCACCTCACAGAGGAAGTCTAGGGAGAGGAGAAAACAGGCACTGAGGGGGTCACTTCAGGCCAGCAAGGAGAGGCTGGCGGGGAAAGTCACTGCTGGAGTTACCTGAAGAGACAGCCACGAAGATAAAACTGAAAGATGATAAGTTAAGGAGAAACCAGAGCTCCCGGGAAGTCTGAGTCTCCCCTCAGGGGAAGCAGAACACCCTGGAAGCCTGCCACGTGGGCTGACCTCACCCCTGTGATCGGACCCGAGCAAGCACAAAGCTTATTATCAGAGGCAGGGGAGGGCTGTGAATCCCACGGCCAGGAGACCCAACACACAGATGACGTCACTTCTCCCAGGAAGTGGCGTTTCTGAGGCGCAGGTGACACTAACCAGGTCTTAGGTCAAACACTACAGAAAATGAACATACCTCGCGTGTATGAGGTATGAAAGTGATACCTCCTGAAGCAGGGATTGCAAACCCATTCACCTTTCTGTGTGTGTGTGTGTGTGTGTGTGTGTGTGTGTTGGGGCGGGGGGGGGGGCGGCGGGGAGGTGTCACTTCCTAAGAAAATGTGGAATCTGAATTCAGGGGGAGCTCTGTCTTACGAAAACACAAATTTCTGGCAGGCAGGGGAGGGAGGTATTGCAGAACTGAAGGGGGGCTGACCTCTGCAAAGGCCTCTGTTGAGGTGTGGTGGGAAGTCCTTCCTTAGCTGCCTGTGGCATGGGGGGCTGCGGGTCCCTGCTCCCCTCCCCACACCCATGGCCTCTGACTCTGCAGAGCCTCCCCTGAGGGCCTGCATGGTCTCACCAGCTTGTGCCTATCTGCATTCCCATGAAAACAGTTTAAAGATCCAACCACAATTCCCAGGCAGGTAATGAGGCCCAAAGAAAACAAGGGCTACAGGCCTGGAGCAACAAACAATCTAACGCACTCATGATGCCCTAAGGCGCACCACCCCGGGCCACTAGTTTAAGATTTCCACTCTAGGTTCTGGAGCTTCTAGCCCAACTCCAGAAGTGGCTTCTAGCCACTCTGGGGCTTCTAGATCAACTCCAGAAGTGAGGGCTGCCCGTCTCCGCTAAAGCTGGGTGGCATCATGGCATCAGTGAGCTCTGGGAGGGAGTTGGTGCTGGCTAAAAAGCTGTAAAAGGCCAATACATACGATTTGAAGCTTATTTTCCACTTAATAGGCAAGTGAATGGCACAAAAAAAGAACCCATGTTTCCAGCTAATCAGGAGTCATTAGGCATTTATGAGAGCTCTATCACCAGTTACTTTGTTTGGAACCACAAAGAAGTTACACTGGGCTTACCTACACTGCACTCTACCAATAGATGAGCTTAAAAAGAATGTTCATATCATATTTGTGCATATGATTCTTTATGAAAATTAACACCCCAGAACCTACTATGGTGCATTCGAAAAAATTTCTGAATTAATACAGTTGACCCTTGAATAACACAGGAATTGGCACAGCAACCCAACCTCCACAGAGCTGAAAATCTAAGTATTAACTTCGACTCCCCCAAAACGTAACTATCAATAGCCTACTGTTGACCAGAAGCCTTACACACGGTTGATTCACACGTTTGGGATATCATATACGGGATTCTTAAAGTAAGCTAGGGAAAAGAAAATGGTACTCAGAAAATCATCAGGAAGAGGCAATATATTTCTAGTACTGCATTGTATTTATTGGGGGGGAAGAAAAGCTCACTCATAAATGGACCCACACAGTTCACACCCGTGTTGTACAAGGGTTGGCTGTGCCGGTTGACTCAATCGCCTTATCTGTCACCCTAAAACTATATGCTGACTACCTACCTATGGAAACATTTATTTCCACTGAACCTCTGGACGTGGTTGAACAGTTGCTCCAGTAATTAGAAGTATCACAAAAGATGTCCATTGTTTAAGAACATTCTAGCTCTGGGCAGTCCCTGTGCATTCACTTTTCTCCAGCATTCACCAGGCTCCAGCCATGTGCTAGGTCCCGATAGGCCCCCTAGGAGTTGCCCACCTGCCTCAGAAGCTCGTCAAGGGGACATTCAGTGTATTTGATCTTGTACACTCATTTGAAAACCAAAGGTATATTATAGTCTTCATATGGGCTACTGATACCTAAGGGAATTCTCCCGGGCTCCTTGGAGCTAAGGTTTCCTCAGGGCTAAGTGCTTTGCATAAGCAGATGCCTTATGCCATAACTTTAGGTAAGTGGGCAAACTGAAGCACAACCTAAATATTTTTTAAATAAGAATTTTCCATAGTCATTAAGCAATCTGTAACTGGCCCTTGAGAAATCAATGCAATCTGCAAAGCCCATGAGGTCAGATTTCTAAAGAATGGAAAATGGGAAGGCAAGACTCATGACCTTGTATGAATACAATAAAATAGCACACATTATTCAGGAAGCTCAAATAAACTAAGCTTTAAGAAAGAAAAAAAAACAACAACACATAACAGAAGATGGACAGAAAGGACTAAGAGTGGCTGGTCAGAGTCGATGATGTGATAGACATGTAGGAAAAAAAATGAATTCTTTTGAGCTTCCATTTTTTTCATGTGTGGGGTCAACGAACTTTACTTAGGAAAGGCGGCACTAACTAAAGCTTGAGTTTAGAACAAAAGATAATGAAAGATTGTCTGGTTGGGCATTTACAAGAAATTCAAGTCTGCAGGTCTGAGCAAGTCAAACCCGAGGGTGGCCGAAGCAGTCTCAAATCTTTGCTGGCAATCTTGGACAAATATTAAGGAATGACGCTATACTGATGTTCAAAAGAGGACCAAACTGGCTCTGTCTCTAAGATCAATCAGCTTGTTCATTAGTCTCCAGCAAAAATTGAGAATCAATTATTGATCAGATGAATTAAAAACAGCAGGTGATCAACAGCACAATCAGCAAGAACATTCTCCCTGCCTCTGATTGGGTTGGTAACAACACAGGCAGGAATGGGAAATAATACAGGCCAAAAAATATTTTGATTTCCACAAGGCCTGTGACATAATTCTTCACGATATTTTTGTAGATGAAATGGTGAATCATCATGTGGCAGGAGAGAGGGCTCCTGAGTTTAACACTGTCCTAGATAAGCTGTTTCTCAGTGTATTAGATGAAGGCATACTTACTGCATTTTTTAATAACCACTCTAAGAGGAATGGCTAGAGAACTGATAGAACCTAGGATCTAAATTATCCCAGCTGACTGAATAACCAAACTCATAAGAGAGATAAACAGAAATCCCTATATCTAAGTTCAGAGAAATTCACCTCACACGACAGCAGCTCATACAGAAAATACCTAACTAGTTGATCACAAATGACACAAGCCACATCCCTGCTGACATCATGGGTACAGCACCAGCATGTTTTAGGGGTACCACACTCCTGCACTCAGCTTGTCTGGGACCCACACTGGGCACTTCCACATGGTAAGAAAGATGGAAACCGTGTAGGTGGCAGTGGGAGGGGCGGGGACAGGGCAACAGGGAGGTTCTGCTTCTGGGCACGAGCACTGTCGCTATCTGAAAGGTTGTCAAAAGGAATTGGGCCATTAGCCAGGAATGAGTGGAAGGTGGGATAATGGTCTCTTAGGTCCCTCCCAACTTCAAGATGCGGTACAGAAATCAAGGCCCTGCCTTACCATTCTCCTCACTTAACTGAAGGGAAACATATCGTTCAGTAGTGTTGGAATCCTATGATGAATTACATTTCCTGAATCTCTATTATCCTAATGATCTTCCCAGATTGAAACTTGAAAATCCATATTGCCATCAACTTCTCTAGATTCGTTTTAGAAATAGATTTGATACACATGTGCCTTAAGATTAACTTTGCAATGTGACAGAGAGTCCCCTTAACCTGAGCAGAAATGTATTGTGTGCAGGGTAGAGTGCTAGGCCACAAGATAGCAGTACCGGATGCTGACCCCCCTCTGCCATCTATCAGTGGGAACACTGACCCTTCTGTACCTCTTCTGAGCTTCAGCATGGTCATTTAGGAAATTAAAAAAAAAAAAAAACATTGAGATTAATAATGTTTAACTTACAGGACTGCTCTAAGATGTAAAAAGATGTAATTGTGTCTTATGTACTCCATACTACCAAACAAATATAACATCAATATTTGGAAATATTGAATAACCTCACAGCTGGGAATAAAACCACTGTCTCCATTTCCAAAGATTCCTAAATGGGTTCCATCCAGTCAGTCTCTAATAAGGGATGATGAAGGAAGAAAAGGATTCTTTTAAATAGGATTTAGAAACAGCCAGTTCGAGTCTTCCAATACTTATTTAAATATCTAGATAGATAAAATTAATCTTCTGCATGACATTATGACTCATAAACTGTGGAGGCAGTGGGCCTGGTTTTGAATCCTGGCTTTGCCACTTACAAGCTGTGTGATCTTGGGCAAACTTTCAACCTCTCTGTGGCTCAGGTTTCTCATCAGTAAACTGAGCATAATAACTGTACCTACGTTAAACAGTTGTTGTAAGGGATTAAATCAGTTATACAAGTCAAGATCTTTCAATATGGCCTGACTCATAATAGAGACCACCTGCTTGCTACTGTGACTACAATTATTGTTATTGTATGTGTTTGCTTAAAACCACCTACATCTCTTAGGCACATGCTGAGGCTCATATATTGTCCTTTTACAGAAAATTAGAGAAGGTAAAACCAATCCAGTTCTTCCCAATCCTGTTCTGGAGCAGCCATCTTGGGCACATGCTGCTGAGTCTATCTCCCACAAAGCCTGCTGGCTTCAGAATATCTCAGCATGAGGGGATGGTGCTGACAGCTTGGGTTAATGAAATACTGAAATATTCAGGGTACAGAGAAGGGAACCATGAATGGCAGATTTCTACACCCGGAGTCCTTCATTAATATTGTGAAGTCTTTCTGGCCTAACAGCCTCGGGAGTGAGTGGATGGTCAAATTCTATGAGGCAACCTTACCCCAGGAGGGTTATAGGCTATTGATCTATCTCTTGGACAGCTTATGGAGCAGAGGTTCTAACTGAGGCCATCTGGGGCTGTTGCTAACTCAAGTTTGCATGTGTTCCAAGAAGACTCAAATTCCTCCAGTTAACTTTGCGACTTTGATCATTCAAGCCTAACATTTATCACGCACCAGAAAAATAAGATCAGCGTCCTCCAGAAATGCTCCCTGTTGGAAAACAAAGCGTTAAAAGGAAAATTTAAATCTGCAAAGAAAGTAGAGAATTACCTAATCTTGTTTTTTCTTCCATTATTATTTTGCACGCGTGTGTGTTTATTTTAATTCCAGGATGATCAACATAGTGTTGTATTACTTTCAGGTGTACAATACAGTGATTCAACACTTCTATACATTGCTCATCAAGGTAAGTGTAATCTCTTAATCCCCATCACCTATTTCACCCATCCCTCCACCCACCGTCCTTCCATAACCATCTATTTGTTCTCTCTAGTTAAGAGCCTGGTTTTTTGGTTTGTCTCTCTTTTTACCATTGTTAGTTTGTTTTGTTTCTTAAATTCCACATATGAGTGAAATCATATGGTATTTGTCTTTCTCTGACTTATCTCGCTTGGCATTATACTCTTTAGCTCCATCCATGTTGTTGCACATGGCAAGATTTCATTCTTTTTCATAGCTGGATAATATTCGTGTGTGTGTGTGTGTGTGTGCGCATGTGTGTGTGTGTGTGTGTGTATACACAGACACACGCAGACACACACACACACACATATATATACCACATCATCTTCATCCATTCATCTACCATCATTATGGACCCCCTTGGGTTGCTTCCAAAATTTGGCTATTGTAAATATTGCTGCAATAAACATAGGGGTGCATATATCCTTTCAAGTTATTGTTTTCCAAGAAATATATTAATTTATACAACTCAACACCAAAAAACCCCAAATCCAATTCTTCCATTATTATTAACATAAATGTGAAATGCTACTATCTATTGACTATGAAGGCAGGAAACACCAAGGAAAGCTTCATGCCTGAGAGTTAGCTTTGAAACTGTCCACATGAGCCTGACAACGATGAATCAGGCAGCTACTAGAACATCTCATATTTCCCAAATCCCTGCTTTTGGATCTGCCTAAAAATCCACGGAACTCACATGGTGTGGGTGAGGAGGGAGTTCTGAACCTGCTAGAACTCATGCCTTCCCTCTCTCTTCCTCCAGCAAATGTTTACTGAAGGGATGGATGAATCGATTTGTTCAGCCCTGGAACTCCAAATTTTTCTGCTTAATTTTTGATGCATTGGCCCAATCACTGTATTAACAAACTATAGAATGTAACTTTTAGGATGCTGAATTAACTTTAAACTCTTATCTCTAGGGACCCCTGGGTGTCTCAGTTCCTTGAGCATCCAACTCTTGGTTTCAGCTCAGGTCATCATCTCACAGTTCATGGGAACAAGCCCCGTGTCAGGCTCTGCACTAAACAGCAAATTAAATAAATAAATCACTTTTTAAAAATTTACTATGCCATATTTTACTTATCTCATGGGGGGGGATGAGGCTTAAACCCCAGCGTGTGCTTTGCACCCACAGCCATCTCTGGTGTTTTTTTTTTTAATTTTTTTTTAAGGTTTATTTATTTTTGAGACAGAGAGAGAGAGAGGCAGGGAGAGGGAGAGACAGAGGATCCCAAGCAGGTTCCATACTGTCAGCACAGAGCCCGACATGGGGCTTAAACTCACGAACCATGAGATCATCACCTGAGCCAAAGCTGGATGCTTAACCCACTGAGCCACCCAGGTGTCCCCCGTACATCTCAGTTTGGACTCTCCATACTTTCTAAGTACTCCACATCCATAAGCGGCCTGTGGCTATTGTGTCAAACAGCCCAGCTTCAGGCTAATTTTATAGCTATCATATAAAACTGGGACATAGCTTGATTATTTTATTTATAGAAGGAAAGTGGAAAGGATACTTGTGGAGTCACTGGGAGGTGAAACATTGCTAATTTAGCACATGAATCATTGAAAGATGAAAGATACTACCGCTGACCTTATTAGAATAATAATAGGGACCAAAAAGTATCCTGGCAACCCAGACTATGTATTCTAGGTATTTTTATCTTAAAAATATGTGATTATACTGGGGCGCCTGGGTGGCTCAGTTGGGTAAGCATCTGACTTTGGCTCAGGTCATGATCTCACGGTTCATGGGTTCATGCCCCACATCATGCTCTCTGCTGTCAGCACAGAGCCCACTTCAGATCCTGTCTCCCTCTCTCTGCTCTCTCGTAGGCACGCACACACATGCGCTCTCTCTCTCTCTCTTTCTCAAAAATAAAAAATAAATAAACATTTTTAAAAATACATGATTACACTTTCAACTCTTCATTTATTTGTGCTAAAATGGTTTTCTTTTTAAACATACTCAGCCGTACGGAGCACGGAAGTCAATTGGACAACCCACATGCTCTAACAAGCATTCGTGTACTTGAAGGCATTTACCAAATCTCCTTTCAGCTTCTCTAGCAAATTCTTCTTTCTGCAGACAAGCTTATGGCTCCAGGAAGGATTTCTATGCAGCAAGATTTCCATGCAGATTTCTACGCAGTTCTTACCCCAGTGAGAAATACAGATTATGATCCAACTAACTTTAAAAGTTTGATCCTATTTGGTAAGCTGACTTTGTATGTGATCTTATTTTTTCAGTTTCCCCATCCTCCTGCCCAAGGACTGAAGCAAAGGAAGGAGAGCATGATAGTGAGAAAATGGTGGATGGACTGGAAGTTTCCTGGGAGGCCAAGTTGGTCAGGGCAGAAAGGGTGAACAAGTCAGTGGGGGGGAGGAGCCATGTGAGCGGCTGTTGGAAATGGAGATTTGGGTTATTCGGCTGATGGCTGTGGAGCAGAGGAAGAGTTATTGGTAATGAGGCAGCCCCAAACTAGGAAGCAGAGTAATGGTTACATCATCTGCAAGGAAATAAAAGTTGCTGACAGGATGGCAGGGGGAGGTGAAAGAGAAGTCTGCATGCCCAGATTTTCACTGCTCACAGACATCTGCCCTCTCTCTGCACCATATTTTTTAAATACAGGGCTGATTCATTTCTCCCTCACTTGTGAGACATCACAGTACTGATGCCCATGACTTCTTGCTGCTGAAAGTCACAAGCATTAACAAACCCATGAGGTGAGATTCACAGGCACTTCTGCAGAGAGTGCCTCACGTTCCACCCAAAGGGTAGGGTTAAATATGCTGAGGTACAATAGGGATCTCTACTCTCTACCTAAATCCAGGTGATTGCTACCCACATTCATTCCTGCTTTCATTCAATGAACATTTCTTGAGCACTGGCTCTGTGTCAGACATAGCATGGTGTTTGGGGTTTTTCCCCCCCTAAAGTATTTCCTAAAACGTCTTAAAACATCCAAATACCACCAAAAAAAGGGGGGAATGCAGAACAACGAAATGTTGTTCTTCCCTCTCCTGGCTGAGAATCACAATCTCTAGGAGTCTTTCTCCCTGTTTACCATTCCTTTGCTTCCTTCCTTCTCCCTATTAAATAATAGAAAGATAAGTGTCATGCCATTCTAAAGGCAGTCAACTATTATGCACCACTGATCTGGAGAAGACAGTCCCAAGATCCTAGGGTTGGGCTACTTCTTGACAGAGCAGGAACATTCTATGCGGCTATAGCTCTGATCAACAATACTCCTTATGACACAGAGACCCCATTAGAGGTGGGGGCAGTCAGCATAGTAGGGAGAAAATAGTCCCATGGTAGGGGAAAAAATGGTCCCATGGTAGGGAGAAAATCTTCATGGTCGTGAACATGGCAGAAGGAACAGAAGTAGAGTGTCAGTCTCAACAAACGTGCCAGCCACTCCTGGCCACATTTTTTAGGATTTGTCCTCTCTACTGAAGAGCAGTGAAGAGTGTCACGGAACGTCAACCATTACTGGGCCCCAAAAAGCTAGATGCTACAGTCCTGGAGCCTCTAATGATTGCCATTTCTCTCCTGGTGTTTTTATGACACATCCAGCCTTTTAACTCACTCCACCTTGTTATCGACTGAACTGTGTCCCCCACCCCCCAAAATTCATGTATGAAAGCCCTAACCCCAGTGTGATGGCATTTGGAGGTGGGGCCTCTGAGAGGTAGAGTCTGGGATTAGGGCCCGTAGTAGGAAAGAGATCTGCTCTCTCTCTCTCCCTCCCCTTGTCTCTGCCACCTCCCTCCCCTTGTCTCTGCCACGTGAGGACTTAGCAGGAAGGCGGCCATCTGCAATCCAGAAAGAAAACTCTCGCCAGAACCTGACCACCCTGCACCCTGATCTCAGACTTACAGACTCCCCAGCTGTGAGAAAACACACTTCTGTTGTTCCAGCCGCCCAGTCTGTGGTATTTTGTTATGGCAGCCCAAGCTGACTGACATTCACGTCGAACCTCACTCTACTCTGCTTTAAATCACTTCTTGGTACAATGAGAAAGGGTGCCAAGATTCTAACAATTCCTTCACTATGACTTTACATCCGCCGAATTCGGATCTCACTAGGTCATCTAGGTCACTGACAAAGGAACCCGAGGAGAAGGGTGTACCTGGTATGGGGCCACATTCCAGCAGGGCACAACATCCATCTTCATGGAAAACATAAAGTTGATCATCTTAAGTGGTATAGCTTTGAAGGGCTCCTAGATTTGTTTTCTTATGGAGTGCAGTTGTTTTTTGTAGAGTACCAAACTCTACGTGAGGCCCTGTCCAAATTAAATTTCAGTTGAAATTTCTTATTACATCAAGCCCAAGAGTTTCAAATGAAAGAAAATGAGGGGGAATGAACGTTTAAAAAATACACATGACCTCAGGGGAACGTGATTTCCTCCAGGTGAAGGGCAGAGAATGAAAGGCTGGCTTGTTCTTTTTGCCACAGACCCTCTCCCACCGGGAGAAGCTTCTCCAAGTTTGCAGGCTGGTTCAGACAGGCCGGTTTTAAGGCTGGCTCTTTTTTGCAGGCTGGTCATGTGAGCACATTGCTTCCGACCCACAGCAGCTTATTTTCCACATGGCCAAAGGGAATTGGGGTAGTTCAGGAAAAGAATCCAGTTCTAATTTACATCCCAACCTTGCCACAAGTACACCCAAAATACATGGGCCTCACCACTGTAATGGGCTTATCCGCCCCCGAAAACACAGGCTTCAGAGTCCACTTTCTCTATTACAGATAATGATAAGCGTGCGATTTTAAATCCATTTTGATTTCAGGATGTGGTCGTAAGTAAAATTAGCCATGTTCTTGAAAAGGTCACAGCATGCTTCTGTTATCATGGTTTGTGCTCAGGTGGGCCTGAATCGATCTGCCTACAGACACAAGAGCTCTAAGGATGCTAATCGGGACACACGGAGTAAACTCCAGGCCAGCCTGCCACTCATGGCTATTCCAAGCTCCTACGCCTTAGACAGTAAAAAGAAAACAGAGGCACAATCAAACGACCCAATTTGAGGAATACAGTTTGTGTCCAAGGAATTAATAAATATGCCCATGGATCTCCAAAAGCTATGTGTTTCTGAAGGCTGGTCTGAACAGCAGTGAGCACAGCTTGCCCCAGTGTTACATGAGGAGTCTGAAAGAGGTAGAGACAGACAACTCAGCTAACTTTCCTGATTTTTATCTAACTGGGGCGCGCTCACCCTGCACCGACTCTATACATAGGGGAATAGGTGTAGCAGCCCCACACAGGGGTATGTCATCTACACTTAGTCCACAGCCAAGATATATAAAGGCCACATACCAAAATGATGGCCAAGTATCAGATTAAATGTCTCACGGGCTGTCAGAACCACACTCTGACCCCAGCTTCTCCAGAAAACTCCAGAAAGCCTCTTTAGAAGTTTAACTTCTCGGGGCACCTGGGTCGCTCAGTTGGTGAAGCTTCCGACTCTTGGTTTTGGCTCAGGCCATGATCTCACAGTTTGTGGGTTCGAGCCCCGCATCGGGCTCTGTGCTGACAGTGTGGAGCCTGCTTGGGATTCTCTCTCTTCCTCTCCCTCTGCCCCTCCCCCCCATTCTCTCTCATGTGTACATGCACCCTCTCTCTCTACCTCTCCCCTGTTTGTGATCTCTCTCTCTCTCTCTCTCAAATTAAATAAACTTAAAAAAAAAAAAAGTTTAACTTCTCCATCCTACCTGGAAGATGCATCTGATCATGACTGGAATGCCACAGAGAGCCAAAAGGAAGTCTTACATCAAGAGCAGATATCGGTCTGTGTGATCATGCTTACACTAGCCTTGTAGACAGCCTTGTACACAGTGAGTGCTCGATATTTGATGAACTAAACTCTGGAGTAAGAAATTCCTCAAAGGTAAAGGGATGAAGGATAGAATTCATAACTGTGTATAAACTATGGAGATTTCATTTGCCAAACCCAAACCAGGGCATGTAGCCTAAAAACTCGAATTATATTTACGAGGACAAAATCTTTGAGATTGCTTCTGCCCTGGACGTCCCACCCCATGTCAGTTTCTTCTTGCCATCTCTGCAAACTCCCTTTTGCCATATAAGGTCCCTATTTACAGGCATTATTAGGAGGAGGACATCACCAAGGGTCATTATATAAGCCTACCACAGCCCTCAAATGAGCTAACCATAATCACAGACCTTTGTATTTATTTCCTTTTAAAGTTAGGAACTAAAAGGAGTTCTCTAAAAGGAAAAGCAGACTGGGCCATTTCTACCTATAACCATGAGGTAAATGTTTTCCCTGCCTGCTTCCTCAGTAACTATTACCTGCTATTACCACTGTCTTTGAATGGAGAAGGGCTTATTATTAGCTAAATTCTCTATTTGTTTATCATCTCATCTGGTTTAAATGAAAACAAATTCTGCATATATGAGTGAGTCTACCCCAGGCCATCACTGGTCTCTGGATACTTAGCACACACTCACATGCACACACATTATCCCTATGCTTTAGAAAACCATGGACAACTTTCTAGTTGTAGGTGTTCAACACACGTTTACTGGAAGGATGGATGGATGGATGGACAGACGGACACATTTAAGAGCCTCTCGGATAAAAGTAAGACCATCAAGTTCATTCCTGCAGCATTAATTGATTTCCCCAAACTGAAAAAGAGGAATCACTCTGCAAAGAAACAGAAGAGAATGTGCAAATCTGTGGCTTCGACCCTGCAGTAGACGAGTTCAATCCTTCTTGCTGCTCTTGTACCTTCCAAACCTCCCCACCTCTCAAATAATGCCAACTTCTTGGAATTTACTAACAGCTGGGCTTCTGCTGTTATTCTTCCCAGACCCCAGGTCTTCTAAGCTAAGGCAGGAATCTAGGCTGGCAGGCAGACATCTACACTTTCGAAAGTAGAGCCCCCAGGATAAGAAGGTGCCAGAAAAAGTCTCATGAATTAGAACAATGATAATCCACTACTTCTCCACTGCACTTCCCGCATGAAGTTTTCCCCAAACCTAGAGACATGTTATCTGGGCTTGATCAATATGGCTTAACCATCGTGACAGCCTGGGATGCTTATAAGATGTTAAATGTGGACAGTGGAAATGTTCTCAACTGCTTCATCTACCAAATTAAGGTGCATTCGGTTTGAAAGGAAAGTACAATTACAAGTCATTTGGTGCTTCACTCAAATATCATGTGTCAAGGAAAGCCAAGGAAACAGATTCTCTGATTGTTTTAGTTGGGGGTCCAAAAAGACTTCCTTGCTTGATGCACTGAAGAAGCACCTGTGTGTGTGTGTGTGTGTGTGTGTGTGTGTGTGTTTTAGGTGGGGTGCAGTACCACTTCTTTAAGAGATAACATACACCTTGGGATCTAGGATAATTTAGCTTTGATTCTAATGCTATGCTTTGCTACAATATCCCAGAACATTTATTAAGGGTCTTGAGGGTGCACTAAGCGTCTTCCTGGTAAGTGCTGATGTGCATGACGTGAATGGGTTAAAAGATACAAAGGTATTAAAGATGAAGCCCAGATACAACAAGACAGAGTTACAAGACAGCAGAGTTGAAATCCCCAGATAAGATGAAAATCCCTAAACCAGAGCTGTCGGATATTAAGACATAAACGTGATTCCAAAAGATGGATGAAAGAAAGATAAAGACACAGGGGTTTAGAAATCTCTGCTGCTAGAGAACAAGGACTCCACCACTTGGCTCGGCAAAATGATACATTTTATTTGTTTGTTTGTTAAGATAATAACCAATGCCAGCAAAAGTACAGGGAGACAGGCAGCTCTGAGAGCATAAGTCAAAATGGCAGGCAGGGCTCCTCCAGAAATAAATGGAGCATAAGTAATGAGAGCCTCTGAAACATTTATAACTTTTGGCCCAGTGACCCTACTTCCAGGAATCTATCCTAAGGAAATAATCAGAAAAGCAAGGATTTATTTACAAAGATATCAGAACTTTTGGGGGAAAAAAAAGACTGGAATTAAAGAAAGAGAAATGACTGAGCCAGTTACGACAAATCCACATAGTGCAATCTGATGCCAGCTTTGAAAATGGAATTCAAAAAACATCCTGCAAAACTATCATCATATACTGTCAGTTTAAAAAGCAAGACATGCAACTATCGATGCGATCCTAATTTTATATTAAAAATGACATATAAGTGCAAGAGATGAGGCTAACACAGCAAAATGTTACCATTTCATGGATCTTTGGAGGAATGGGATTATGGGAGATTTCTATTTTCTCTTTCAAAGTTTCAGAGGTTTTTTTTCAAACTTTTTACATAAGCATGTGTTACATTTAAAATTAGAAGACCGCCAGCTAAAGGTATCCGAGTGCTACAGGAATGAAGCAAAGGCAGTGGAACTTCTCTATGGCCTGTGGATAACATCTCACCTTGTCCCCAGGAGTCCCACTGAGATCATATCACAAGAGAACCGCTCCCCTATTTCTAAAACTGCACCCCAAAAGACTAGATGAAGAAGCAGAGGAAAGGAAGGAGGCAAGGAGGGTAACAAGGCAGGAGAAGGACGAAAAACAAAGGCACCTGAGTCGCTCAGTCAGTTAAGCATCTGACTACTACTCTTGATTTCAGCTCAGGTCATCATCTCGTGGTTTGTGAGTTCGAGCCCCACATCAGGCTCTGCACGGACAGTGCAGATTCTCTCTCTTCTTCTCTCTCTGCCCACCCCCCCCCCCACTCGAGTGTGCTCTCTCTCTCTCAAAAGTTAATAAAATAATCATTTTAAAATATTATTTGTTAAAAAAGAAGACAAGACAGAAACACTTTAAAGCAGAATTTTTCATTCCTGGGTACACTGGGAATCACCCATGGAAATTTTTTAAAATCCCCATGCCTGGGCTCTATCCAAAACTTGCTGAGTTAAGAGTCTCTGGGAGCAGGGCCCTGACGGTATTTTAAAATGCTCTCTGGGGAAATCTAAGGTCTTAAGAACCCAGATGTAGACACTAGTGGTTGCCAAATGTTAGTATGCATTCAAATCATCCAGAAGTCTAGTTAAAACACAAATTCCTAGGCTCTGCTGTTGGTTTCCAATTGCTACATCTGGGGAGGGGCCTGAGAATTTGCATTTGTAACAAGTTCCCGAGTAATGATGCTACTACTGCTGGTCCAAGGACCACACTTTGTGAACTTGGATTTGCCCTGGTGACCTTGAGTTCCACAACAGGTTCCCAGATAAATTTTAGTGACAAACCAGATTATTATTTCTGCCCCTAAACAATGACTTCTTTACCAAAGAAGGCAAAGGGAAAATCAAGGCAGAGAGAGGAAATGAGCGTTCACTGAGCAGCTGTAGGGAACCAGGCGTTCCAGGAAGCCCTTCCCGTCTTCTACAGCTCATTCCATCCTTTTGTGAGGAGGGCATAGCCATTTCTATCATAGGAAAATGACAAGTGAGATCCAGAGTAATGGTAATCTGCCAGGGACAGGCAGCCCATGAGGGGTGGAGGCCAAGACT
Organism: Lynx canadensis; assembly: GCF_007474595.2. Taxonomy (NCBI): domain Eukaryota; kingdom Metazoa; phylum Chordata; class Mammalia; order Carnivora; family Felidae; genus Lynx; species Lynx canadensis. Next base: position 27,956,248 of record NC_044315.2, on the reverse strand, counting down.
TACTTAACTAAAATAAAACCTTGCCTATTAGCAAATAGCATGCTGCCTGAAAAGACAGCACTTAAATAATACGGGGAAAACATAGGAGCAAATATCTGAGTTCACTATGCTTTTTGTTTTTTATTCTTACAACTCTTAGTACCGGTAAAGACACAGTGCCAGAAAACATTTGCTCAACCTGGCTTGATCACAAATTCAAACATACTTTCATTTGCCTCTGGCCTCTGTGTGTCCATGTGTGTGAAGAATGAACCCTTCAAACTCCGGTCAAGTTTAAAATACACTGAATGCTGGGGCGCCTGGGTGGCGCAGTCGGTTGGGCGTCCGACTTCAGCCAGGTCACGATCTCGCGGTCCGTGAGTTCGAGCCCCGCGTCGGGCTCTGGGCTGATGGCTCAGAGCCTGGAGCCTGTTTCCGATTCTGTGTCTCCCTCTCTCTCTGCCCCTCCCCCGTTCATGCTCTGTCTCTCTGTGTCCCCAAAAAATAAATAAACGTTGAAAAAAAAAATTTTTAAAAATACACTGAATGCTAACGCTGAAGAAGACTACATGGAAACAGACATCCTGAGCTAGTTACAGAAAGCAAAGCGCCCAACCGTGGAAAGCTTCTGTATACTTGTGAGAGGCGGCTGCTTGGATTTCAGGACCTTATATTCTCGTCCTCCCTCCCAGAGCATGGCCAGGTCCGCCTCCACACCCACAGAATACACATCCCACCCACACCTTCTGTCCTGCCCCAGATTTCACTTCCCAGGGGAGCTCCTTAATGCCTGTGAATGTGAGCGTTGTTCTGTTCAAGTACGAGATGATTAGGTTGAAGAAAATTATTCTTATTCTTCTCCCTGTCTTGGCACATGCTCTTCTAAAGGGAGGACTCTGTTTGCTGTTAGGCCAAAAAGAGGGGGTCGGGCAGGGGAGGTGATAACCTTCAGCCCGCTTAGGAGTCTTCACCTGTATGAAAGTTATTCTAGGTATTTTCTAGGAACAAGGTGGAACGTTTCAGGAAAGAAAACACACACACACACACACACACACACACACACACACACACACACACAGAGTAGCCCTATCAGCACTACACTAGCTCTAGAAATCTAGTTAACTATCATTGTTCAAACAATATGGATGCCACTCCTCAAAGGGCTCCAGTACGTCCAGAGAAGACTGACATGCCCGGTACCTCCAGTTCCTGGCTTTCTCTTACAAAGTAAGAGAACCTGAACACTCCTGAAGACACATAGGCTTCATCATGCCCCAGAAAGCCCTCAGTGCTGACTCAGAACCAACCATCCTTCTAGAGCTGAGAGACTTGGTCCATTTTTCCATTCTTGCCATGGCCACGGTGGGCAATCTCTTTGCCTGGCTCAAAACACCAGTGCGAACACTGCCAGCTGAAGATGGTACCAGGTGAAATGCCATGACTCTATGAGTCTCTCCTTCTGCCTTTAAGCATTGATTATAGATAGCAGTTCTTTCCTCATATCTGCAATCCTCATCAGCCCTAGTTAATTAAATTATTAAACCATAATTAGTTGAGTGCAATCCATAACAGGCCTGCTCTGGCTCCTCTTGGAAGAATGCTTAAGAGATCCAGCATGACCCCAAACCTCCTGTGGCACATAAAGTGGCTTGAAAGCATCAGTCTGAAACATTCGGACTTAATCCAAACATTACCTGGGTTTGAAAATGACCTTAAGACCCAAGTGAGGCAGGAATTGTGTATTCCATATTTGATCTTTCCTTTGTCTTGAGTCCTAGAATTATCAATTTCTAGCTGTGGATCTGGCCACCTGATATAAAGACTACATTTTCTACACTTTCTTATGGCCATGTAACAACCTAGCTGCGGCCATATAACTATGTTCTGGCCAACAGGAAAAAAAGGAAAAGTATTGTGTGCAACATTCAAGGAATGTCCTTATAAGAGAGGGCATACCCTTCTTCCTCCTTTCTTCCTGAGTGGAATGAAGATGTGATGGCTGGAACACGAGCAGCCGCATTAGACCACAAAATGAAGGACATATTCTCAGGAGTCACATCATAGAGGCAAAGTCCTTAATACCGCAGACCTGCCTCACCAGCTCAGGACTCCTTTACATGACAAAGAAACTCCTATTTTCTTCAAGCCATTACCATCTTGGGCTTTCTGTCACAAGTAGCCAAAACGAATCCTACCAAACAACCAGTAATGAAAATACTTCTAAAACCGTCCGAGTGCCTGGGTAGCTCAGTCGGTTAAGTGACCAACTCTAGGTTTCGGCCCATGTCATGATCTCACAGTTCATGGGTTTGAGCCCTGCATCAGGCTCCACACTGATGGTGCAGTGCCTGTCTGGGATTCTCTCCCTCTGTCTCTCTGCTCCTTCCCTGCTCTATCAAAAATAAATAAACTTTAAAAAAAAAGATTTTTAAAACATAAAGAAACCTTTAAAACCTCAAATGACCAGGGGACAGCTTAGGGTAGAATCACAGAGATTAGGGACACATGAAGTAAATACAGAAGTGACTACAGAAGGTCTGAGTCCTGCAGCCACAGGACATTGAGATGAAGTGCAGGCGAGGGGTGGGAGCACTTCTGGAAGCCTGAGCCTTCCCGGTCAGGCATGTGCAGCAACCACGCAGCTGGGTGGGGGGAAGCCCCCGGCTGCACTGCCCACCTCTGCAAACACACCGGGCCTCCTTCAGAGCCACGTATTCCCACCCCAGACTCCCTCGCCCCACTTTCACTTCCTCCTCCCCAAGGCTGTGTGCAAAGGACAGAACTCAAGAGTCACCGGCTCTTTGAGGAGCAGCGTTGCCATCCTGGAGAGACAGCATTAGCTGTACTGCCACTTGGGGAAAATGTGCAGCACACGATGGGCCTGCCGGAGGGGAGACCAGCTCAGGTTATTCGGCAGGGAGGGAGACTCCTTCCTCCCGGGCAGCCAGGGGGGTTTGTCAGCTGTGCAGGCTCCGAGAGGAGGACGGGTGTGAACTTCTGTGTACTTTTCAGCGTGTGATAGCAGGTAGTGCGAGGAAGGCGCGCGTTCCCAGCCCCTGGAGGCTGGGTTCTCACTGTGTGATCTCGTATAGGTCACAGATGCTCTCAGACTCTCGCAGGGCCCCCACTTGGCTGACTGTAAGAGCGAGGCTGATGTCTTAAGTATCGGCATCGTGAAGGTGGGAAGGGTTGTGTGTTTCAGAATCTCCAGGCGAAACCAACGATCGCCAGGTCTGGTGCTCTCTGACTTCGAAACTTGCCACCCAGCATATTCTGTGGACGCACAGCATCACACTCAGTAGCAATGCAGACTTTGAGCCCCCACTCAGACCTACTCAATCAAAATCTGCATGGTAACAAGATCCCAGGTGATTCATGTGCACACTGGAGTTGGGAAAATGTTGGCTTACATGTACGATATCATGACTTCAAGAACATATTTGTCATCATCCTGGGACCCAATCTAAGCTGTACCTGCTTTTCATTTTGCTTCATTTTAAAAACAAAACACACTTACTGTGAGGTTATAAGTCTTAATGGTTATAAAAGGCCTGGTATGGAGGGCATGAAAGGTCAATAAATTCTAGCTTTGCTTTTGCTACCACTGTTATTATTAGCTGCCATATCCACTGGTCTCAATCTACCAAAACTCAAGAGAACCACTGTGGGGAATAGGAATTTCAAATTTTGAAGCAACTCTTTTTATTTAAGACATTTTATTTCCAACCCCTAGCAAGCCAACATTCTTCCCCAGTGAACAAAAAACACTTGAAATCTTTTCTTGACTGATACTCCAAAGGCAAAAGAAAACACAACAGCCTCGGACTCGGGGTCATCAACCAAAGCACTGGATCAAGCCAATGGCAAAGCCAACTTCTTGGCCACTTCACGAGAAAAGAGGCTTCCTACACCACAATTCGAGGAGCTACAGTGACATCATGTTCATGTGACAGAAAAATCAAGGGACTGCCCTTATGCACCTGAAATGCTGAATGCTCCCCTATTCTCACACTGGCATGCACCCATTGCTTGCAGACATCAGTGGGTAAATGCTTTTTTGAATGGATTTAACCAAAGCTGAACTGCGGGAAAGCAGATGGGTAGCCACATGACACAATCATCAGTCTGTGTCACTGGGGCCTCTGCAGAGAGGCAGATTGAGTGGGGGAAACCAAACTCCCTCTTTTCCCTTTCCAGTCTCCTCCTTCTGTTTGACACCTCACGTTTGTCGGTGGGCGTAGGGTCTGGACTCTTGGTCTCTTCCAATCAAGCCAAGCCCCGCTCTGCCAAGTTCATCTAATTTTTAAGTGCCAGGAGAAACTAGTCCATGGGTTACAATTTCAAACACCAGCAACAGTTCAGGCATTTGCTCCGGGGTTCCCAGCAATGCAGCCTTTATAAAGAGTGAAACAGGGTAAGCTGAAGCCTAGGGTCTCCCATCTTGTCCCCAGGTAATAGCTTTTGTTCCCAGGGCACAATCAAGTCACTGTTCACTTCGTGTGTGTGTGTGTGTGTGTGTGTGTGTGCGTACCAAATACACAATACCTTCCATTCTCAGGGACTAAAGAAAACAGGCGTTGGCATGAGGTGTCCACATTTTCCTTAATGAAATGAACAGCCCAACCCGAAATTCAAGTGCTAAACTTTCAACAGCAAACAAAAGGCTCGTGTTCCAGTCCAGTCCCCTGAAACCGAGTGACTTTTCTATCAGCCTCAAACGCTGAGAGTGTTTACTTACTTATTCTTCTGTTATCAGCACGTTTAGGGGTCAGTTGCCCATGTAAGCAAGGAAAACAAATTGAGCATATGACACTTTGGATGAAAAAACATCACTGAGATTCATACCCAAGACCCTGTGTGTTCCAGAATGGTCTCTCTTCCTCTCCTTTCCCCAGTATCTGGAGAATCGGGCATTTCGGACATTCAAACAGGAAATTCAGTCTTTGGAATCAAATCTCCTAGGTGGCTGCCACAAATGGGGACTGTTTTCCATCAAGAAACATGGGAGAAGTGGGTGTGTTCAGCAAGCTTTTCAATCCCCACACCGAAGCCCTCTGCTTACAGGGCCATGGCTCTACAGCATAAAACCTGTATTATTTATGCTATGTGCAATTGGCTATTTATTTGCATAACAAAACAACAGCAAAGATGGAAAAGAGTATGGCGCATCTAAAGGATGTGATTATTGGCATTAAAGCAAAGTGTTTGACGATATATAAAAAGACACATATGGTAGGTTTACATCAAAGCCATTTTGAGATATAAAATCACTTCCTCAAACATAAGTTTTCTTTCCTTTTCTAACCACCAACTTGCAGTACTTCTCAGTGTTAATAATTAGACAAGGTTGGAATCAGAAGGGAAGTATCTAACAGAGAGCACTACACGGACAGGATAAAGTCTGTCTCCTTCAGACACAGGAGGAAAATGAGGTCAGGAGTCCATACGGACTTGGGTGATATTTGATCTGCAGTGTTTATACCTGCTCCTTCCTGGACTGCAACTCACAAAAATTCTTCTCTTATCACAAAGTCACAACAACAACAACAAATTCTAGCAAGTGAGTCAGTTATGTAAAGACCAACACTAGAAGTACAATGCAAGTTTCAAGATAAGGGGTAAAAGAATCAGATGCAGAAAAAACAAACTGCTTGCCTTTCATAAGCTTTTCTAACTCATTCAGACACAGAAACACAAACATGATATTGCCAGAACGGAACGCACAACTTTCAGAGGTCTCCAAGTTGTATTTTATGGTGATTTCTTCCATTAAAAAAGAATAATTAAAACATGATTGGTCAAAGTTGTCCGGAGTCTTAAAAAGAACAAAGCAAAGGAACAAACAGCTCTCAATCTTGCATTTACAGCTGTTTGGCACCATTTCTATAAACCACCATTCCAGGCAGGAAGCAAGGACACGAGGTCAACGGATTAGAAAACCTCTCAGAGGGAAAGCCTAAGTTTAAACATAAAGCCACTGCCTCACACCCACCCTGATCCAAGCTGCGCCCGCCCCTCCACAAAACACAGCCTGTCCGACCCCACTCCCCAGAGGTAAAGAATTAGGGTGCCGCAGCCTTTGTACCTTAACTGACATCTGTTTCAAGAAATCCGGCTTCTCCTCAAGTATGTGCCCAAAGTGGAACACTAAAGAATTTCTATTTACTAGCTGCCAATAGCACATATGTGTATTTGCAGATGGGTGCCCACTCTGGGGAGTAGGAAAGGCCGCCCACAACCTAAGCCAACAATCATTGGGGCAAGGCTGGAGGTGGAAACTTTAAAACATACAGATTCCAGGGCCTCCCTGAGGTGTTGATTCCGTGGATGGGATGGGGCCCAGCACTGGGCATTTTCACAACGTGCTCTGACCTGGAGTGGAGTTCTCAACCGGAGTTCTGGGGAGCCGCTGAGAACGCAGGTGCTCAGGCAGACCTGGGCCCCATGAAATCCTAATCTCTGAGGCTGGACCCAGGAAGCAGTGGCTTTTCAAGCTCCCAGGGGCACCTGGGTGCTCGGTTGCACATCCAACTCTTGATTTCAGCTCAGGCCATTATCCCAGGGTTGTGGGATTGAGCCTCGAGTCGGGCTCTGCACTGAGCAGGGAGCCTGCTTGGGATTCTCTATCTGTCCCTCCCCCTCACTCGTGAGCACACTCTCTCTCTGTCTCTCTCTCTCTCTCTCTCAAAATAAATAAAATGGAAAAAATGAAAAAAATAAAAAATATATAAATAAGTAACATAAAATAAAAAAGAAAGCTCCCAGCAGATTGCCCCAGAGGACCCAGCTGAGAACCACTGAGGTAACACCAACCAGCACAGCACCGTTGATGCAAAAAACAAGAAGGGCCTAAGGCGATCTCTCCACCAAAAGGAGCCCCTCTCCCCAAATGTTCTAATCACTTCCGCTAGGTGCCTCCTTTCAGGAGCTGACCTATAACCCTTTTCTCTGTATGAAGCCTGCCACAAGCAGTCCACAGCCACAGCCCAGGATCAGAAGGAGCCCCTTCCTGTGGAGAGCCCCCCCTTCAAACGCAGAGCATAGATCATGAACAAACCGCAGTTTGAAACCGCACCTGCTCTGTGACAACCCCAAAGTATAAACTATGGCTCAGACAGCTCTTTTCCCCCTTCCCAAGGAATTTTAGAAACTGGTTTTTTAACGAGTTCTGTGCATCACCCAAAGTATATTTAGATAGCCTCCCCTTCCGTATCCTGGCAGGTTGCCACCTTTGGGTCCAGACCTGTGCGCAGACAGGATGGGGGAAGCATGGTTTAGCTGTGAGGCAACACCATGCAGGCTGTGCCTGGTTTTCCCACTTTCTTTAGCCAAGATTCATTGAAGCTGGGAGACCCAGAGCTGGCGCAAGAAGGTGCCACGGATGACAAAACTTCTCCCCCGAGGACTGGATTAATTAGAAACTAAATTGCCTCAACCAACTCTGACAATGCAAGTAACCCTCAAAAGCAGCTAAGCTTCCTTCACCAGGGAGTGTTATTTTAACCCACTGATCAAAACGGGAGGGTTCTGCGGATGGTTTTTGCTGTGAGCCACAGAGTATTTTGAAAAGAACTGAGCCCACTGTCCACGTTTTACAGTCCAATTCCCTGCACTGCCTAGACTTGGAAGAGCTGGCATAACCATCACACAATGCAAAATGGCTACCCGCTTTGGATGGTCCTGTGCTCTCCAGCTGGATGCATGCCTCACCGTTCCCCATTGCCTTTCACCGAGTCTACTTCACTACAGGCATCTGAGTTTGCAAACGCTGTTTTAATCAATGGTCCTAAAAGGGCAGAACTGGCGACAGAATACGTAGCCACATTTTTGACCTTCTACTCATCAGCCATAAGATCTTGAAGGGCCACTATTTCCTCCTGGGATGGAGCCTCAGTTTCTTTCTATTCCATTTGGACAGTGATGGCTTCTTGGGCGTGTTTATGTGTATTAAAAGTAACTACATGTGAGTGTTCAAGTGTCTGGAAACTATAAAGCAGTACGCACGTGTAAAGGACAGTTGGCCAATCAGTTCAAGGCTGCCATTTTGAAAACGTGAGTCATGTTTGGGTGGGAAGACCATGAGGGCAGTCCCAGTGGAGTGGGTCATGGATTAATGAGAAGGCAACCTGGGCAATCTAGGCGGTAGCCCTATGAGGGCAGAGACTGTAGCCCCAAGAAGATGCTAGAAGAATGCAAATCTGCTGAGCACGGCAAGCCCACCAGTAGAAATCAAGAGGTTGCCCGTTCTTGAACTCAAAGAAAACTAGTATGAGGCTCTGCAAAATGTATTCTTGAAACCAAGCCTCCTAATTCCCTCAGTACTCCCGGACTTGACCCATCATCTCTGACTGAGACAGGGTCTCCTGATCCACACCTGGTCTTTCCCCAACAGAAACACGAGAGGAAGAAAACACATAAAAGAGCTAAGAACATAGTCCCTTATTCCTTCCCCCTCCCCCTAACAGACCTTATCTTTCTCTATATTATCAGTTTAGTAGGTTATTTGCATTTTGGCAGGATTTCCCCTTCCCAGGGCCTATCCACCGCGTCTGGAGGAGACAGCAGATGGCCTGCTACACAGCTAATTTGAGTACATATTCAAGACAATAATCAGCTACAGATTGACTTGGCACGAGCAACCAGGGGAGGAGATACCAGGCATTTCTAAAGTCGCCATGTCCCCTCCACTCCGCCTTCACTTGCTTTGCCAATACAAAGAGTATATCTTAATCTCATAATAATTTGTCTTGGAAGGAACTCTGGACTTCGTAAGTAGTCCATCTGTATCTTCAGACAAACTACCAACATGAATTCTGGACACTTTGCGCTGGTAAGCCATCACTGACCAGCTTCTTGCTATCTGGCTTTTTAACCAGTCACCCAGATGTACCAGTATCAGCTCATGCTCTTTCCATACAGATCACAAGGATCTATCCCAGGAAGGGCACTGTCAGATACCCTCCTGACACCCTCTGTGTGCCACAACTCCATGACTCTGTTCAGCAGTCCACTGATGTTTTCAAATAAGAAAATCAGGTTGGGGGCATCTGGCTGGCTCAGTCTACAGAGCATGTGATTCTTGATCTCAGGGTTGTTGAGTTCGAGCCCCTCGATGGGTATAGAGATTACTTAAAAAACAAAACAAACAAACAAGCAAAAACCTGGGGGCACCTGGGAGGCTCAGCCAGTTAAGCATCTGACTCAATTTCAACTCAGGTCATGATCTCAGGGTTCGTGAGAATGAGCCCCGCATCGGGCTCTGTGCCAATAGCATGGAGCCTACTTGGGATTCTCTTTCCCTCTTTCTCTGCCCCTCGCCTCACCAAAATAAATAAACTTGAAAAATAAATTAAAACTAAATAATCTCTTTAGGAAAAAAGAAAAGGAAAGAGTATCAGGTTGGCCTGATATGACCACTCCCTCATGTTCATTGCTTCCCTTTCATCCTTCTCCAACCCCAACCAGTGTGTGTCTATCCATCTTACCCTAGTTTTTCTTGTTCAGAACACAGGTCTGAGAACTGTTTTGTTTCTGTATTTCTCACAATCAGCCAGGTAGAGTCTAGGCTAATTGTGCAGTGAACAGTACTTATAGAATTGATTCTCCCCACTTTATTTTTGGTAGACCCTTGCACAATCTGAGCTTTTTGAGAGCACTCCTTTCCCCCAAAATATTCATCTCCTTCTACCCCTCAAAATGACCAGGCTCCCTCTAGTCGGCATCTTCTGTCCTCGGTGCCCAGGGCACTACTGCCAAGGCTCATCTCTATTATTTTTCTCCAAAAACCACTGAGGCCCTATGTTACTACTGATCATCCTCCTTGGGCATGTGAGTTATCTTCTGTGGCCTTGCTACTCAGAGTGTGAACTGTGGGAGTTTCCAGACATGTGGATTCTCAGGCCCCTCTCCAGATCTCCTAAATCAAAGCCTGCATTTTAACAAGATACGAGGTGACTTACGTGCACGTTAGTAAAGTTTGGGAACACTGATGAGTGGTATCCATTTATATCCAGGACGTGACGGCCATGTCCCAACACCCAGGGCAGAGCTCACCCTCATGCAGTAGTTATCCCCCACACCTTGTCACCTGAAGGGCCACCATACCCACTCTGTGCCAGGATCTGCATAGGGGCCCAACAGTCAGTGAAGGATAGCAAAGAGCCTCTTCCCCTAGGAGGTTAGCATCCAATGGGAGATACTAACCTGTAAACAACCACAGGGCAATGGAGAAAGGGCCAGTGACAGAAATATGTATCGAGGGCTCTGGAGAATCAGGAGAGGCACCTGGGTCTGGAAGACAGGAAGAAGTTCCAAGGAAGGGAAGCAGAGGCAGGCATTCTAGACTGCAGGAATAACACGTGCAAGAAGATGACAAAATCACATCATACTGGGGGATGGTGAGAAGGTCTGTGTGGCCACCGTGGTCAATCACTGGGCACAAAAGCACTCAATTTAGTGGCCCAAATAACAGTGGCAAGAAGGTCTGTGTGGGCAGTGGCTGGCTCACAGTTCTCTGGGTTGCAGTATGGGCTGGGCTCAGCTGGGCAGGTCCTCCACCCCTCGAGATGCTGACCAGGCTCATCCACATGTCTACAATTCAGTGGGACTGGCTAGGGCTGGTGGTATAGGCTGGCTGTCAGGCAGGCCTCTCCTCCTCCAGGGAGGCTACTCAGATCATCTTTACGTGGTGGTGAAGTGTTCCAAGAGAGCAAGGCCTAGCCTTCGCAGTCACACAACGTCCCTTCCATAGAACTCTCTGGTCAGAGTAAGTCATGATTCAAGGGGTAGGGAAGGACAACAAAACCGAACTGCCACAGTGTGCGGCCCAGGGATGCACAGTTCCTTGGGGACCGTGAATATTACATACAGCTCACCCACGTGGTAAGATATAGGATTAGTGCATGTGTTCACACTTTGTCCATGAAGTCCCTTAAATTCAGAAGCATTCAAGGAACTTAAAATCCGACTTCTCTTTATGCCCCCCCCATGGCAACTCCCACCATTTCCAGTGGGTGTTTAATAAACATATGTGGATTAATTAAATTCTCACAAATGCACATACTTCTAAATTTGGGAAGTGTTGTTTACCAAGCAAGAATGCTCAAAGATACAATTCATAAAGAATAAAAAGTCTCTCCTGCTTACAAAACATGTCAAGAAGACTTAGAAGAAGAACAGGACCATTTCACAAAAAGCATCCGGCCTGAAATTCACCAGTAACAAAGCTCCAGGCAGACTGCTGCCCTCCTTCCGTTTTCCAATCTTCGGTCCAAATCCCATCGTCAGGAAGGACATAAAAAAAAGTTGAAGAGGTCAGCATCTGCTTTAGGTTCCAGAAGAAAGCAGCTCAAGTCATCGTGTCCAGGCAGAATCCTCTTTAAATCACTCTTTAAGCTTAATATAGACCAAACTGCCTTTGCTCTCCAACAGGAGCAGACCACTCTTTCAATCTGTCTTCCTCATTCGGGCAGCTGACAAGCTATCATTTCATGAGTTGGACTTGGCAAGATTTATCTCCTTCTGGACACTGTGCCTGAGATGAAGTGAAATAACATGGTAAGAGGCTATATGGGCAGTCCCAACTTTCTTCACGTGTAAATAATGTGGGTTCCTGGGTTAGCAAATGACCCAGTTCCTATACGCTTCTCCTGTAAAAATAGAAATCTTTACAAAAATAACTACTATGACAATGCTATTATCCATCACCAGTCAGAGTCCTTTCGTTCCAGCACATGGTAGGAGGGCACCTCCATGTTCTCCAAGTTAAGTGTGGCCAGGTGACTTCTTTCGGTCAATGAAATGGGAGCCAGAGTATCTGTGTTGACTCCCAATGAAAGCTTTGAGAGCCACTCCTCAGTGTGTCACATGCTGTCTCTTAACGCAACTGCCATTTCCCACATGGCAAAGGTTTCATTTGCTGTGGTCCTGGAGTCACAACACGTGTGACAGAGCCTCCATCTAATTCACTTAAGCCATCGGTATTGTTTCTTACCGTGGCCTAACTTTGTCCATCCTAACTTACTACAACTACAGTAAACGTGTAACTACTGTTAACTGCTATGCTGAATAAAGCGATGGTTCATTTTAAGCAAGATGGCTCCTGGTTTTAGAGTAGCTTAAATGCTAGTAACTACCCGACTTCTCACTTCCCTCTGGCTAGTCAGTCCTACTTCTCTCTTCTTGCTTGCCTTGAGGTTAGGAAACTCCTTTCTTTCCTTTCTTTGCAAGAAAGCCACAGAAATTATTGGGTTAAGGGAGAGAGCTTGGGGCATATCTAAGTTCCTTACCTACCACAGGACCTTTGCCTTGACTCCTCTGATAGCCATCTCCAAGTCTGAGTCATGGGACCAGAGGATATTTATATTGCCCCTTGAGACCGTATCATTCATAATCCTGACCCTGAGGGACAAAGAGTGGGCCACTTGCCTAGAGTAAGTAGCAAACCCAGGTCCAAAACCATCACTGTTTTTCCAGGCAAAATCCTGTAGACTAGCCCGTCCCCTGACACTATTGCATGAACTGTCCCCTGACACTGTGCATGAACTCCTGCCTGCCTTCTTCCTCCCCTGGAATCTCAACTTGCCTTTTCTGCCTCTGTACAGCTGGTCTGTGGGCTCCTGGGCCTGAATCTCCTCTGCTCTCCCATGAGGTTTCTTTCTGCCGGTTCTACAGCTACATCTTCCCAAAGGCCAGCTCCTGGATGGCCAAAGCCTCTGCTTACAGACACCCAGAAATGAAACTGTGACTGGATTCTCCGGTGCTCCCACTGAGCACTCAGGGCCCCACCCAGCCACCCAGCTCCTACTTCCCTCCTGTTAGGAGCCAGGATGCTCTGTGGTCCCCACAAGCCCCGAGCCCCTTCTTTCACAGACCCACACCGAAGCATCTAGAAATACTGAGTTACACATCTGCGCAAACCCTGGGTATCTGTGCTATCACAGGTTCTGCAAACCAGCTCCAGTAACTCTCCCCCATCCTTTCTCATAAAGGTCTTAATCGCTATGAATAAACTGCAGTTTGATGAACTACCATCTGAAAGGGACTCCTTCAAGGGGCCAACCCTTTTTTCCCCTTTCACATTTTAAAACCCATTTAAATGGAAGAATTTTAAAACAAACCCAGGCAGAGGAGTCCTCACAGGCAGCGACTTTATCCCACACTTCTCCATGACCAGACACACAAAGAAACGGAGACCAGACAGAGATACAACACACCCCTTTCCTCTATTTTTGGAAGGAGTTAGAGCCTGCACTCACAAAGGGAAGCTGGCATGCTCTAGCAGCAAAAGAAAAGCAGCCAGATGCCTCTAAGTATCAAGGGCAAGCCATCGGAAAGGGGCTTGTGCCCCAAATTCTTGGAACCATCACCCAAACCCCGAGAGGGTGGGTGGTGAAGACCACCACGTGAATGTGGAGCTGCTGGCTGGCTGCCCCAGGCTCCCCTCCTTCTGTCTTCCTATCAGAATCAAATTGTATTCGGGGGTGTTTTACTTCCCGTGCTCTGGGGTGGGGGCAGGGCGCATGGTGACACAGTCCGCTTTCGAGACATGAACAGAGCTCTACTGGTACTTCCAAAAAGCCCATTAAGGGGGCCAATGAAGCAGGCTCACACCCCTTCTTGCCCTTCACACTTCTTTTCCTCCAGCTGAAACCATGGGCA